>NC_091154.1:50923233-51026246 GCF_040958095.1 Procambarus clarkii | reverse complement strand
TCCCAGAAGGTATCGATTCATTTCTCTCAATGTTTGCGGACGATGCTAAAATTATGAGAAGGATTAAAACAGAAGAGGACTGTTTGAGGCTTCAAGAAGACCTAGACAAGCTGAAGGAATGGTCGAACAAATGGTTGTTAGAGTTTAACCCAACCAAATGTAATGTAATGAAGATAGGTGTAGGGAGCAGGAGGCCAGATACAAGGTATCATCTGGGAGAGGAAATTCTTCAGGAGTCAGAGAAGGAAAAAGACTTGGGGGTTGATATCACGCCAGACCTGTCTCCTGCAGCACATATCAAGCGGATAACATCAGCGGCATATGCCAGGCTGGGCAACATACGAACGGCATTCAGAAACTTGTGTAAAGAATCATTCAGAACTTTGTATACCACATATGTCAGGCCAATCCTGGAGTATGCAGCCCCAGCATGGAGTCCATACCTAGTCAAGGATAAGACTAAACTGGAAAAGATTCAAAGGTTTGCCACCAGACTAGTACCCGAGCTGAGAGGTATGAGCTATGAGGAGAGACTACGGGAATTAAACCTCACTTTGCTGGAAGACAGAAGAATTAGGGGGGACATGATCACCACATTCAAGATTCTGAAGGGAATTGATAGGATAGATAAAGACAGTCTATTTAACACAAGGGGGAACACGCACAAGGGGACACAGGTGGAAACTGAGTGCCCAAATGAGCCACAGAGATATTAGAAAGAACTTTTTTAGTGTCAGAGTGGTTGACAAATGGAATGCATTAGGAAGTGATGTGGTAGAGGCTGACTCCATACACAGTTTCAAGTGTAGATATGATAGAGCCCGATAGGCTCAGGAATCTGTACACCTGTTGATTGACGGTTGAGAGGCGGGACCAAAGAGCCAGAGCTCAACCCCCGCAAACACAACTAGGCGAGTACACACACACACACACAAAGGTAGTAAAGAAAAACAGTTTAAATAGCGTAATTCAAAATAGTTGAGGAAGTACTGTGGCAGTGTGCAGTGTTGAGCAGACCTCACCCGCCTCTGACCACGTGACCTCACCCCCGGCAGCAACCCTTCTACCACCACATGGTACGACGATTGGAGATTCACTCACCTATTGTGTTAGCAGGACGGTAAGATACTTGGAACCCCTGTGGGTAAGGTTGCATTATAGCAATGACTAGGTCAGGAAGGGTGTCTAGGTCCAACAGTATTATAATTGAGGAAGAAGATAGGTTTGTGGAGAAGATGATTGGGAAATTTGTAGAGAAGAGGGATATTTGGATAGATGATCTAATCCAAGGGATTAAAAGTGAGGTCTTTAATAAGATACAGGACGAGGTTCAAAGACTCAAACAAGAGTTTATGGATTATATTCAAGAGGAAATCACGAAGAGCAGGGTAGAATGGCAAGGAGAAATATCTAGGCTTACTAATGAATTTGGCAGGAATAAGGGAAGCTTGGCAGGGGAAGGGGGAGTAGTAGTAGGTGGAGTAGCGGGAGTGGGAGGGGTGGGGGTCAGCCAGGAAGGGGGCCACCAGCATGATCCTGAACTGAGAAAGAGGACAATCATAATCCATGGATTGCTTGAAGCCAGGGCACCATCGAGGCAGGAAAGGATGGAGATTGAGGATTTGGAGCTACAGGGGATCTTGAGAGACATGAGAGCCCAGATGGCAGGGAATGAGGTGCAAGTTCAACGACGCATTGGACCATACAACTGTAACAGGAAAAGACCTGTCCTGGTACAGTTCACTAACGAAGAGGCAGTGGATTACATACTGCATCACAAACACTTACTCAGAGGTAGCGAAAATTACTACAACGTATATATTGACAAATTCATGACGAAGGAGGAGCAGATAGCCCACAGAGCAAGCAAACACCAATACAACTATTCCCATTTGAGCATAGCTACACACCCCAGTGCTAATCCACCCCATGCTAACCAGCTCACACCTGCTTCTCAGGTCACTCCTTCCCCAAATCAGCCCTCCCTGCCCCTGCTTATCTCCCCAACACATCCCTTGACCCCTCTGACCCCACTGCAGTCAAATTTGTCCCACATTCCAAGGACCCCCTCATCACCTCAACCCCCAAAACCTGTCCAGCCCTCATCCCCTCAACCCCAAGAACCCACCCAGCCCTCATCCCCTCAACACCCAAAACCTACACAGCCCTCACCCCTCCTCATTCCCTCTCCTTCCATGTGACCCCCCCACCCTTGCGAGGGGGGTGGGAGGTTCCCCCCACCCCCTCTATCCTTCCCCCTCCCAACCTCTCAACCTCTATCTGACTCCCAACCTTACGCTATCTCCCAACCCCTCTATGCACTCCCTAATCTTCAGACCCAGTATGCCCTTCCTACTCCAGACCTACCTACCCAGGCCCTACCCCAGACCCTCCTGCCTACCTTCCTAGAAGCCCAGCCCCCAGTAGACCCCCAAGCACCCCTCCTGACCTCTTTCACTCCCCATACACCCCCCGGACCCCCCCCAGACACCCCCCGGATCCCCCCAGACATCCCCCGGATCCTCCCCGCCCCCAGTCATCCCCCAGACACCCCCAGATCCCCCCTGCCCCAGTCACCCCCCAGACACCCCCAGACCCCCAGAGAAAGGGAGAACTCCGGTACAAGAGTTTCCATGAAGAATCTCAAGGTTTGGTACACCAATGCTGATGGGGTATCTAATAAAGCAGAAGAGATAAAAGAAAGAGTGAGTGAAGCAGATCCTGGCATAGTTGCAATTGTGGAAACTAAAATTAATGACATGATCTCAGATGCAATCTTTCCTGAAGGGTACCAGGTGATACGAAAAGAGAGGACACAGAGACAGGGAGGGGGAGTAGCACTCCTAATAAAGCGGAAATGGAAGTTTGAAGACCTGGGAAATCGAGTTACCAATGAGTGCACAAGCTTCATACATGGAACTCTGACAGTAGATGGGAGGAAGATTGTGATCTTGGTAATCTACAATCCCCCACCAAACAGTAGAAGACCCAGGCAGGAGTATGATGACAACAACAAAGCATGTATAGATGAAGTGCAGAAGGCAGCAACACTAGCCCACAGAATGAGAGCAAAGCTGCTGATCATGGGGGACCTAAATCATGGAGAGATAAATTGGGAATCAAGGAATCCCCATGGAGGGGACGAATCGTGGGGAGCAAAATTAGTAGATGTTATAGACAGGAATTTCCTAACACAACATGTGAAGGAACACACAAGGGAAAGAGGAGGAGATGCACCGAGCCTATTAGACCTGATTTTCACCCAGAACGTAGATGATATCGAGAATTTAGAGCATGAAATACCTCTAGGGGCCAGTGACCATTGTGTCCTAGTCTTTGACTACATGATGGAATTCAAACTTATGACCATGGGACAAGAGATCTGGGAAAGGAGAGTTGACTACAGGAAAGGGGACTATAAGAGGATAAGGGACTATCTGGGTGAAGTGCAGTGGGAGGAAGAAATTAGAGGAAAAACAGTCCAAGATATGATGGACCTAGTCATACAGAAATGCCAGGAGGCCGAAGAGAGATTTATACCAATAGTAAAGGGAAAAAATAAGAAGGAATATAATAACCCATGGTTTAATAGACAGTGTCAGGAAGCAAAAATGGCCAGCAGGCGGGAGTGGAGGAAGTACAGAAGACAGAGGACAACAGGATCAGATACAACAGAGCTAGGAACGATTACATTAACATAAGACGAACATCGGAAAGGGACTATGAGAACGATATTGCAATCAAAGCGAAAAAAACAACCTAAGTTACTACACAGTCATATAAGAAGAAAAATGTCGGTGAACGACCAAGTGACAAGACTAAGGAAGACAGAGGGGGCATATACTGAAAGTGACAAGGAAATCTGCGAGGCACTGAATGCCAGTTTCCATGGAGTGTTCACTACCGAGCCTGAGCAGCTCCCATTGTTGGAAGGGGTTACCCCTAGATGAAAGACTATCAGATATAGAGGTGACAGCAGAGGAAGTAATGAAACAGTTGACAACTCTAGATGCAACTAAAGCAGTTGGACCAGACAAAGTATCACCGTGGATACTAAAAGAAGCAGAACAGGCCCTCAGCGTGCCTCTGGCAATGATCTTTAATGAGTCACTTATGTCAGGAGAATTGCCCAGTTGCTGGAAGAAGGCAAATGTCGTGCCGATCTTCAAGAAAGGTGATAGGGAGGAGGCACTTAACTATAGACCTGTATCACTGACAAGCATCCCCTGTAAAATACTGGAAAGAATAATTAGGCTACGACTGGTTGCACACCTGGAGAACATTAGGTTTGTGAACAAACATCAACATGGGTTCTGGACAGGGAAATCGTGTCTAACAAACCTTCTGGAATTCTATGATAAAATAACGAGGATAAGACAGGACAGAGATGGTTGGGCAGACTGCATATTTCTGGACTGCCAAAAAGCCTTTAATAGAGTACCGCACATGAGACTGCTGTTCAAGCTCGAGAGGCAGGCATTTCTTGGGGGTGGGAGAAGGTCCTAGCATGGATAAGGAACTACCTAACAGGAAGGAGCCAAAGAGTTACAGTAAGGGGCGAGAAGTCGGACTGGCGAACAGTAACAAGTGGAGTACCACAAGGACCGGTGCTGGGACCAATTCTATTTCTTGTATATGTTAACGACATGTTTACAGGCGTAGAGTCCTACATGTCGATGTTTGCGGATGACGCAAAGTTGATGAGAAGAGTTGTGACAGATGAGGATTGCAGGATCCTCCAAGAGGACCTGAACAGGTTGCAGAGATGGTCAGAGAAATGGCTACTGGAATTCACCACAAGCAAATGTAAAGTTATGGAAATGGGACTAGGAGATAGGAGACCAAAGGGACAGTACACAATGAAGGGGAACAGCCTACCTGTAACGACGCGTGAAAGAGACCTGGGGGGTGGACGAAACACCTAATCTATCTCCTGAGGCACATATAAATAGGATAACGACAGCAGTGTACTCTACACTGGCAAAAGTTAGAACATCATTCAGAAACCTAAGTAAGGAGGCATTTAGGGCGCTTTACACTGCCTACGTGAGGCCAGTCTTAGAGTATGCCGCCTCATCATGGAGTCCCCATCTGAAGAAGCATATAATGAAACTGGAAAAGGTTTAGAGGTTTGCAACGAGACTCGTCCCAGAGCTACGAAGGATGGGGTATGAGGAGCGCCTGAGGGAACTGTGCCTTACGACACTAGAAAGAAGAGGGAGAGGGGGGACATGATAGGAACGTATAAGATACTCTGAGGGATTGACAGAGTGGACATAGACGAAATGTTCTCGTCTGATGAATGATGAAAATGAATAGTAACAGAACGAGGGGACATGGATGGAAGCTTGAAACTCAGATGAGTCACAGAGATGTTAGGAAGTTTTCTTTTAGCGTGAGAGTAGTGGGAAAATGGAATGCACTTCAGGAACAGGTTGTGGAAGCAAATACTATTCATAATTTTAAAACCAGGTATGATAGGGAAATGGGACAGGAATCATTGCTGTAAACAACCGATGCTCGAAAGGCGGGATCCAAGAGTCAATGCTCGATCCTGCAGACACAACTAGGTGAGTACACACTTTATACGTATTTTATACGTTTAAAAGACGACTTTATATAAATAGTTACAGTGTCACCTTTCTGTTACCAAATAAATGTCAGAAAACGTTATGTGTTTACTGGGTTGTGATGATTCACCATGAAGAAGAAGAGGAGCGACATTTGTCTAAGACTGTGACATTGTGCAGGTTGAGGGTGGACCAGGAGAGATGTACGAGCAGCTGCTGGGTGTGATCAGCCTGTGTGACGACATCGAGCAGGCAATTCAGCTGTTGTGGTCAGGAGCGTCCCTGGAGCCCCTGGGATGCTGGAGCGTCTCCCCGCTGTGTCTGGCCGTCACCAGTAACCGGTGCAGGATCACCACCCTCCTGCTGGCAGCTGGAGCACCGCTCACCACCACCTCCCACGGCCTCAACCTGCTGACACTAGCCTGGTGCTCCCCCGACGTCACTCTCCGTCTTCAGGTCACCATCACGCGGGTAAGTGTCCATCATACACCAGTTGGTATAGTGACCACCATACACCAGATGGTATAGTGTCCACCATACACCAGTTGCTATAGTGACCACCATACACCAGATGGTATAGTGTCCACCATACACCAGTTGGTATAGTGACCACCATACACCAGTTGCTATAGTGACCACCATACACCAGTTGGTATAGTGTCCACCATACACCAGTTGCTATAGTGACCACCATACACCAGTTGGTATAGTGTCCACCATACACCAGTTGGTATAGTGACCACCATACACCAGTTGGTATAGTGACCACCATACACCAGTTGGTATAGTGTCCACCATACACCAGTTGCTATAGTGTCCACCATACACCAGTTAGTATAGTGTCCACCATACACCAGTTAGTGTAGTGTCCACCATACACCAGTTAGTATAGTGTCCACCATACACCAGTTGGTATAGTGACCACCATACTCCAGTTGGTATAGTGTCAACCATACACCAGTTGGTATAGTGTCCACCATACTCCAGTTGGTATAATGTCCACCATACACCCGTTGGTATAGTGTCCACCATACACCAGTTGGTATAGTGTCCACCATACACCAGTTGGTATAGTGACCACCATACACCCGTTGGTATAGTGTCCACCATACACCAGTTGGTATTGTGACCACCATACACCAGTTGGTATAGTGACCACCATACACCAGTTGGTATAGTGTCAACCATACACCAGTTGGTATAGTGTCCACCATACACCAGTTGGTATAATGTCCACCATACACCAGTTGGTATAGTGTCCACCATACACCAGTTGGTATAGTGTCCACCATACACCAGTTGGTATAGTGTCCACCATACACCAGCAGGTATAGTAACCACCATACACCAGTTGGTATAGTGTCCACCATACACCAGTTGGTATAGTGTCCACCATACACCAGTTGGTATAGTGTCCACCATACACCCGTTGGTATAGTGTCCACCATACACCAGTTGGTATAGTGTCCACCATACACCAGTTGGTATAGTGACCACCATACACCAGTTGGTATAGTGACCACCATACACCAGTTGGTATAGTGACCACCATACACCAGTTGGTATAGTGTCCACCATACACCAGATGGTATAGTGTCCACCATACACCAGTTAGTATAGTGTCCACCATACACCAGTTGGTATAGTGACCACCATACACCAGTTGGTATAGTGACCACCATACACCAGTTGGTATAGTGACCACCATACACCAGTTGGTATAGTGACCACCATACACCAGTTGGTATAGTGTCCACCATACACCAGATGGTATAGTGTCCACCATACACCAGTTAGTATAGTGTCCACCATACACCAGTTGGTATAGTGACCACCATACACCAGTTGGTATATTGACCACCATACACCAGTTGGTATAGTGTCCACCATACACCAGTTGGTATAGTGTCCACCATACACCAGTTGGCATAGTGTCCACCATACACCAGTTGGTATAGTGACCACCATACACCAGTTAGTATTGTGGTATAGTGTCCATCATACACCAGTTGGTATCGTCTCCACCATACACCAGTTGGTATAGTGTCTACCATACACCAGTGTGAGAGTATTTGTAACTTGTGAGAAGTTTGGAATAAATTGAAATTGGTATAAGGAATTGAGCTCGGAAAATTTCTAAGAATTTTCTTTATTCTTTAACCTTTATTCCTGTCGTGATATTCAATTAGGTCGCCTGAGGAAGGACTTGCTTAGCTAACACACCAGTGTAGTAAGCAGCTCATTCCTCACTTTGGGACCATGTATGAACAATTGACTAGGCGCGAGCAAACGCCGAGACCCCAATGAAAATTGAAATCCCCCCCACTAGGCCGCTGACCTTCGCCAATCGCCGAAGCGAATCTAACGAGTAGGTCACGGGCTCTCACAACAATAATTTATTGTTGTGTGGTGCCGTATATTTGATCCAATGCTCAGAATCAGTCTCAATTTTATTTGTCGAGTGTGAAGAACATTTGCATAACAATAATAATGTGTGGGGGTGTAACGAAAAGACAGTGTTAACCATAACAACTTAGTTTATTCAATAAAGTACTAACTACTACAACAAAACAAAAAGAAATGTCAATGACGTTACTCGAAATCCTTCCTGTGACACTATCAATGACAGCTAGACACCAGCCCCTCGGGCTGCACAATGAACTAACTCGAACATAAGTGTGACCACAGAGGAATCAACAAGAAACAAGAACTAACAGATCTATAATCACAATTACAACAAATGACACAGTGGGTTCTGAAACACGTCTCCAGTAACCTCCTAACTGTTCTACGCCTCAGTGCAGTCTACTCCTGCAATGGCGGTTGCAATGCAATCAAATCAGTAGTCTTTCAATGACAACAATAACTAATGGGTTCACTGGCAACTCCAGCAACCCTTCCTCAAATTAATCCTTACGTTAACACTCCGTCCCACGGATGATCAACAATCAATAACAATTGATTTACGTTAATAACACAATAACATTTACGTTAAATTAATAACACTTACAACTGTCACTAGTAACGCGGAAATTACACAACACTCTACCCGTCGAGCATTCAGTGAGAAAATCCCATTAATCCCTGTACTACCAGACAGCTGATTAATCTCTTTACTAGTTACGTTAATTTACGTTAATCGGTTACTAATCACTCAGCGATGGTAAACTCTGATTTACAATGTCCAAAGTGCTAAGAGAACGGTAATCACTCGTGATTACCTTCAGAGTAATTAATTACTATCCTCAAGATCAATAATTAAACAATTAAAATACGCAACCTTTCACACTGGCTCAGCAATTGACATTAAGGAATGAATTCCGTCTGAGCCTTCCATACTCAGACCAATTCAGGCGGCTAATAACAGTAATTAGCCCCACATTTACGTTATTCTAAAATGACGTTACTCCTCCCACGAGTCAATCAAGTGCCGGTACTTCCGGGCAGATAAATAACGACGTTACGTTAATGGAACAATGTAGCCTTCGTGTGAGTCGATCAAACAAGGATCGAGGTTAATTACTTTGACTTCCTGAAACACGTCAATTACCCGGCCCACTGACCGTTAATTACGACAGACAATACTCTAATTCTTATCTGGCTGATGGCTAGGTTCCTCGAGACAACCGTAGCTGCTTGCAGGAAAGTAAATTAACCCAAACGTATTCTACGTTACTCAAATTGTCAGAGAACAAATTCTCCTAAAGCAATGGGCATTCCCTTGGTTACGTTATATTAATTGCCTCGCAATCACCTCACTGAATACTGGACTTCGATGTCCTACCAGATAACCAGGAGAATATATGTGTACCCAAGTACTCGTCTACAGCCGAGTTCACCCACGACAATGACAGATGACACTAACAAATCACAGTGATTTACGTTACAATCCGGTTGCAATGACAATACTGCAGAACCTAGTAAAATAACATACAGGACATGAACCCTCTAGAACACTGCCCCACAATGACTTTACTGAACTGCAATCACGTACAGTGATGCTCAACACTAACAACAATCACCATCAAATAACAACCCCTTTGCAATAACACACACGGCAAGTACTCTAATTTCCAAGTATTAGAATACTGCACACACTTACTTACTGTTGCAAATGACCCCAGTGCTCTCAATAACCCCTAAAACATAGGTCAAAATATTTCAATCACCACACAGTAAATAACACAATAACACTGGGCACCGTGACACTACGATTATATATATATAATTACTGCTGACACATGTAGCCTACAGCTATCAAACGTTATTGGGAACACTAAAGAGATCTCGCACTCCTTAAATCACATGGGTGAGTGATTTATCGATCACGCGTGCCGATAAACACTCTCGAGAGTTACCTTACTCGACAGAGCGGTGGCGGTCTCTCCAGACAGCCTCGTCACTCACCAAATTCTACCAAAATTACGATAATACATATATATATGTAAATATAAATCACACTTGTCACGGCCCTGGGAACAATACAAGAAATTAAGACCACACTGTGGTACACTCCACAATAATCATTGCCAGGAATCACTGGCGTTACACATACCTGAGCGCTCAGTGTTGGAATTCCACACCTGCAAGACCACACATGGAAATGATATCACTCCGTCCCACGGACGATCAAAAATGATTACCACAATGAATAATATAATTATTACATGGACATCCTCTCAGTCCTTGGCTAATCTATGTATACTCTGTTCCCGTGTGTACCCATACACACACACACACACTGTACGTCTGTGTACACCAAACGTAAGCCCCTCGGGACTGACAAGATGACAACAAAGGTGATTATCTCCTCGCCCACACTCCACTCCACCTGAACAGGTGCTGCGTGACAATGTGACGGAACACTTGACCTCGAATTCAAGCTTTTTAGAGACTAACTGATCACCAGAAATACACACATAGGTACTTACTCATTCACACTGCCAGCTACACACCATTCCCATACATCAGGCATCCCGCTACAGGCGGCTGGCTCGCTCAGGGTGGCGTAGGCGGCGGTAGTACCTTACGTGGTATTTTTTTCGTACAATTGGCGCACACTCGAACCCCTCCCACTCTCAACACGGCTGAGTTCGCACCCTCGACCCACCGGTGAAGTGTAGCGTTCGTACCCAGGTTACGCGAATTTCCCCGTTCCCATCGACTGCTACAGAGCACTAGCAAGTCTAATCATCACTGGTATGTGATCTACGAGTCTGTTACTGCTCGTATGCACATTCCCCACAATCCCAGATCACTGTACCTCTACCCACTGTACACAATGTCTTAAACCCCTCCAAGCGACGACTTCGGCCGGATTCTGTGACGACCTCTGTCGTTGGTGAAGCAGAAAGCATCAGCAGTTGAGTAGTCCAGCCACCACGACGCCCTATACTTCAATTTGGCCGAATTGAGTACAGGAAGCGTCTTGACAAGGTGGCAGCTGGGTTCAGAATGATGCTTACACCGGCTATCCCCGCGTCCTTCTCGAAATAACCAATGAGAGGAAGGCATACAGCGGCCTACCCCTCTCATCCAATCAGCGACAGTGTAGCATAGCCCCTGGGGCAGCTCCAAGATGGCCGACCAACATGGCGGCTCAAGATGTTTGCTAAGATGGTGGCTGTTTCCTTGACGACTTGAGCGCGGGAGGCCCACAGCTCACCCACGCCGGCGGCCTAGCTGTTCCCGCGCAAAGTGGAGTCTCGCCTCATGCCATACAAGGAGATGATGCTATCAGCTCTAGCACTGTCCACAGACGTGTTACTCTGGCCAGGGTAACATTTATGGACTGCTGATGACTGGGGCTCTCACATGAGCCCAAACACTAGATGTTTCGGTTGCTGGTACCAAACTTAAGTCCGTCCACTTAACAAGTGCACTTAACAAGTGTACTGGCTCCCACAGGCATAAGAGCACTATTGTAAGTGAGCTGGTGAACCATCTCCTCACAACCAGTTGGTATAGTGTCCACCATACACCAGTTGGTATAGTGACCACCATACACCAGTTGGTATAGTGACCACCATACACCAGTTGGTATAGTGACCACCATACACCAGTTGGTATAGTGACCACCATACACCAATTGGTATAATGCTCACCATACACCAGTCTAACTGGTGTATGGTGAACACTATACTAACTGACAGTGTACCAACTGGTGTATGGTGGATACTATACACCAGTTCAGTGTATAGTGTCCACAACCCACTATACCATACACCAGTATGGTATAGTGTCCACCAGACACCAGTTGGTATAGTGACCACCATGCACCTGTTGGTGTAGTGTCCACCATACACCAGTTGGAATAGTGACCACCATACACCAGTTGGTAAAGTGTCCACCATACACCAGTTGGTATAGTGACCACCATACACCAGTTGGTATAGTGTCCATCATTCACCAGTTAGTATAGTGTCCACCATACACCAGTTGATATAGTGTCCACCATACACCAGTTGGTATAGTGTTCACCTTACACCAGTTGGTATAGTGTCCACCATACACCAGTTAGTATAGGTCCACCATACACCAGTTGGAATAGTGACCACCAAACACCAGTTGGTATAGTGACCACCATACACCAGCTGGTATAGTGTCCACCATACACCAGTTAGAATAGTGTCCACCATACACCAGTTGGTATAGTGACCACCATACACCAGTTGGTATAGTGACCACCATACGCCAGTTGGAATAGTGTCCACCATTCACCAGTTAGTATAGTGTCCACCATACACCAGTTGGAATAGTGTCCACCATAAACCAGTTGCTATAGTGTCCATCATACACCAGTTGGTATAGTGACCACCATGCACCAGTTGGTATAGTGTCCACCATACACCAGTTGGTATAGTGACCACCATACACCAGTTGCTATAGTGTCCATCATACACCAGTTGGTATAGTGACCACCATGCACCAGTTGGTATAGTGGTATAGTGTCCATCATACACCAGTTGGTATAGTGTCCACCATACACCAGTTGGTATAGTGACCACCATACACCAGTTAGTATAGTGGTATAGTGTCCATCATACACCAGTTGGTATTGTCTCCACCATTCACCAGTTGGTATAGTGTCCACTATACACCAGTTGTTATAGTGACCACCATACACCAGTTGGTATAGTGACCACTATACACCAGTTGGTATAGTAACCACCATACACCAGTTGGTATAGTGACCACCATACACCAGTTGGTATAGTGACCACCATACACCAGTTGGTATAGTGTTCACCATACACCAGTTGGTATAGGGTCCACCTTACACCAGTTGGTATAGTGTCCACCATACACCAGTTGGTATAGTGACCATCATACACCAGTTGGTATAGTAACCACCATACACCAGTTGATATAGTGTCCACCATACACCAGTTGGTATAGTGTCCACCATACACCAGTTGGTATAGTGACCATCATACACCAGTTGGTATAGTAACCACCATACACCAGTTGATATAGTGTCCACCATACACCAGTTGGTATAGTGTCCACCATACACCAGTTGGTATAGTGACCATCATACACCAGTTAGTATAGTGACCATCATACACCAGTTGGTATAGTAAGTAAGTAATTATCAACAAGAAGGCACCAAACCGGGAAGGCTATGTAGCACCATGAAATGCGTGGGGTAATCAGAGGGCGCTAAACATCACCAAGGATGCCAATACGAGAACAGAAACGCATAAGGCGAACGATATCAAAAGTATCTGAGTCACGAAGAATACTATCGAGAGAAGCGACCGCGGGGGAAGGTCGGAAAACAAGACACATGCTCGTCCTGGAAGTCAGGACATTCAAGAAGGATAAGCACGACTGTAAGAGGGACAATGCAATTAGGACAATAAGGAGCAGGGCGGCGCTCCATCAAGTGACCATGAGTTAAGCGAGTATGTCCAATACGCAACCTCGCCAGAGTTGTTTCCCATCGCCGGTTACGGTGGTAGAAGGACGGCCACGAGGACACACAACTTTTAAGAGAACGTAATTTGTTACCAGTAACAGACGACCAACAAGCCTGCCAACGGGTAAGGATGGAGGAATGGATAACCGGGTAAAAGTCGGAATAAGGAATACCTTTACGAGAGATGGGACAGAAGCGGACAGCTTCCCTAGCGGCAGCATCCACACGCTCATTTAAAGAGACACCAATATGGCTGGGAACCCAACAAAACTCAACCGAGTTAAATTTACTGTGAACAAGAAACAGCCAACGCTGGATCTCGACAACCACTGGATAAACTGGATTAAAGGACCCGAGAGCCATGAGGGCACTACGAGAGTCAACAACAACTACAAAGAAAGATTGACAACAAGAGAGCAGGAGACGAAGAGCATAGAGAATAGCATAAAGCTCTGCTGTGAAGATGCTAGCCTCCGGAGGTAAGCGACACATATAAGTGTGATCTGGAAAAACAACAGAGTAGCCAACACCATCCGCAGACTTAGACCCATCAGTGAAGACGGAAACGGAGTGGGAGTGAGAAGAAAAGTGCTCACATAGTTTTAGAACCGTAGGAGGGGTAAAAGCTTTAGGGATGCGGGTCAAGGACGTACAAAACTGCGGAAGGGGAACTCTCCACGGGGGCAAAGAAGGAACTACACGAGGAGAAATATTAGAAATACGAATGGAAAGAGAATCCTGTAAGCGAGATAACCGGACAAAAAGAGGGAGGTGGTGAAGAGGAACAGGAACCGCAGGAGGGGTAAAAGTTAAAGCACGACAGAGGCGAGAGGAAGGCTGTTGCAAGGACCGAGCAAGATAGCGAAGACAGTAGCGATCACGGCGGTCCTGGAGAGATAGGAACCCAGTGTCAACATACAAGCTGAGGACGGGAGTCGAACGAAAGGCACCAGAACTGAGGCGCAACCCAGTATGGTGCAAAGCATCAAGACGGCAAAGAGTGGAAGGAGAAGCAGACGAGTAAGCAGGGCAACCATAATCGAGCTTAGACAGGACAAGAGAGAGGAATGTAAAGCAAGGAGAGTGCGCCTATCCGCTCCCCAAGAAGTATGGGACAATACCCAAAGGCGGGTAAGGGCCTTCGAGCCCTCAACGCTGAGGTAAGAGATATGGGGAGACCAAGACAAACGAGTGTCAAAGAATAACCTAAAAAGCTTCGCGGAATCTTTGTAATCAAGGGGATGACCATAAAGTGACAAAGAGGGACGAAGAACGATCCGTTTCCGAGTAAAAGTCATGGCACAAATCTTAGTAGTAGAGAACTTGAAGAAATGATCGGTGGCCTAAGACGACACGGCATCTATCGCAAGTTGAAGCCGGCGTTGAAGAAGAGGCGAATCATCACCCTGACAGCAAAGGGTAAGATCATCGACATAGAGAGCGGAGAAGGCGCCTGAAGGAAGAGAAGAAAGAAGACGATTGAGAGCAACCAGAAAAAGATTAGTGCTCAGAACACTACCCTGGGGCACACCTTCGTATTTGTGAAAAGAGGCAGAGAGAGCGGTACCAAGCCTCACCCGAAAGGAACGACGAGAGAGGAAGCTGCGGAGAAAGAGACGGAGATGACCACGAATGCCAAAAGAATGAAGCTGGGATAGAATATGATATCGCCAAGTGGTGTCGTAAGCCTTTTCTAGGTCAAAAAGGACGGCAACAACGGAGGTCTTCGCAGCAAAAGCAGTACGAATATAGACCTCCAAGTTCACCAGGACATCTGTTGTGCTGAGGCACCCAGTTGGAATAGTGACCACCATACACCAGTTGGAATAGTGACCACCATACACCAGTTGGTATAGTGACCACCATACACCAGCTGGTATAGTGACCACGACACACCAGTTGGTATAGTGTCCACCATACACCAGTTGGTATAGTGACCACCATACACCAGCTGGTATAGTGACCACGACACACCAGTTGGTATAGTGACCACCATACACCAGTTGGTATAGTGACCACCATACACCAGCTGGTATAGTGACCACGACACACCAGTTGGTATAGTGTCCACCATACACCAGTTGGTATAGTGACCACCATACACCAGCTGGTATAGTGACCACGACACACCAGTTGGTATAGTGACCACCATACACCAGTTGGTATAGTGACCACCATACACCAGCTGGTATAGTGACCAACATACACCAGTTGGTATAGTGACCACCATACATCAGTTGGTATAGTGACCACTATACACCAGTTGATATAGTGACAACCATACACCAGTAGGTATAGTGACCACCATACACCAGTAGGTATAGTGACCACCATACACCACTCGGTAAAGTGACCACCATACACCAGTTGGAATAGTGACCACCATACACCAGTTCGTATAGTGACTACCATACACCAGTTGGTATAGTGACCACCATACTCCACTTGGTATAGTGACCACCATACACCAGTTCGTATAGTGACTACCATACACCAGTTGGTATAGTGACCACCATACTCCACTTGGTATAGTGACCACCGTATGCCAATTGGTATAGTGACCACCATACACCAGTTGGTATAGTGACCATCATACACCAGTTGGTATAGTGACCACCATACACCTGTTGGTATTGTGACCACCATACACCAGTTGGTATAGTGACCACCATACACCAGTTGGTATAGTGACCACCATACACCAGTTGGTATAGTGACCATCATACACCAGTTGGTATAGTGACCACCATACACCAGTTGGTATAGTGACCACCATACACTAATTGGTATAGTGACCACCATACACAAGGTAGTATAGTGACCACCATACACCAGTTGGTATAGTGACCACCATACACCAGTTGGTATAGTGACCACCATACACCTGTTGGTATAGTGACCACCATACACCAGTTGGTATAGTGACCACCATACACCACTTGGTATAGTGACCACCATACACCAGCTGGTATAGTGACCACCATACACCAGTTGGTATAGTGTCCACCATACACCAGCTGGTATAGTGACCACGATACACCAGTTGGTATAGTGTCCACCATACACCACTTGGTATAGTGACCACCATACACCAGCTGGTATAGTGACCACCATACACCAGTTGGTATAGTGACCACCATACACCAGCTGGTATAGTGACCACGATACACCAGTTGGTATAGTGTCCACCATACACCAGCAGGTATAGTAACCACCATACACCAGGTGGTATAGTGTCCACCATACACCAGTTGGTATAGTGTCCACCATACACCAGTTGGTATAGTGTCCACCATACACCAGTTGGTATAGTGTCCACCATACACCAGCAGGTATAGTAACCACCATACACCAGGTGGTATAGTGTCCACCATACACCAGTTGGTATAGTGACCACCATACACCAGTTGGTTTAGTGTCCACCATACACCAGTTGGTATAGTGACCACCATACACCAGTTGGTATAGTAACCACCATACACCAGGTGGTATAGTGTCCACCATACACCAGTTGGTATAGTGACCACCATACACCAGTTGGTATAGTGACCACCATACACCAGTTGGTATAGTGACCACCATACACCAGTTGGTATAGTGACCACCATACACCAGTTGGTATAGTGACCACCATACACCAGTTGGTATAGTGACCACCATACACCAGTTGGTATAGTGACCACCATACACCAGTTGGTATAGTGACCACCATGCAACTGTTGGTATAGTGACCACCATACAACTGTTGGTATAGTGACCACCATACACCAGTTGGTATAGTGACCACCATACACCAGTTGGTATAGTGACCACCATACAACTGTTGGTATAGTGACCACCATACACCAGTTGGTATAGTGACCACCATACAACTGTTGGTATAGTGACCACCATACACCAGTTGGTATAGTGACCACCATACACCAGTTGGTATAGTGACCACCATACAACTGTTGGTATAGTGACCACCATACACCAATTGGCATAGTGACCACAATACACCAGTTGGTATAGTGACCACCATACACCAGTTTGTATAGTGACCACCATACACTAATTGGTATAGTGACCACCATACACAAGGTAGTATAGTGACCACCATACACCAGTTGGTATAGTGACCACCATACACCAGTTGGTATAGTGACCACCATACACCTGTTGGTATAGTGACCACCATACACCAGTTGGTATAGTGACCACCATACACCACTTGGTATAGTGACCACCGTATGCCAATTGGTATAGTGACCACCATACACCTGTTGGTATTGTGACCACCATACACCAGTTGGTATAGTGACCACCATACACCAGTTGGTATAGTGACCACCATACACCAGTTGGTATAGTGACCACCATACACCAGCTGGTATAGTGACCACCATACACCAGCTGGTATAGTGACCACGATACACCAGTTGGTATAGTGACCAAACCACACACAAGAAGATGAGGCGACGACGACGTATCGGTCCGTCCTGGACCATTACCAATGTTGACTGTGATGAGACGAGGGAGGCACGGGCGTAAGGCGAGAGAGGTGAGCAGGAGGAAAACTTAGAGGAAGGTAAAAGTAAAGTGAAAGATAGCGGTAAAAATGGGTATGAAAGGGTAATAATAGGTGTAAATGGAACGAAATAGATGATAAAAGAAAAAGACGAAAAAGAAAAAAATTGAGCGGAAGGCTTATGTTAGATTACGGTTGTTAGAAAGTTTAAAGCATTTCAGTATATAATGTGAAAAGGAAGAGTCAACAGCAACAAAACCAGGGCTAAGGTTCATGTTGGGTATATGTGTATCAGAGCCGATTCGACATGACTGCGTCTGTGTAGAGTAGAGGCATGAAAGATTAATTTAGAAGAAGATCAATCAATACGATGATTAGAATCCCTGACATGGCAGAAGAGAGCATTGTTTGTGTCGGCAGACTTAAAACTTCTTGTGTTCCTTAACTCTGTCATTAAGTGTGCGACCAGTTTCACCAAAGTATTGGAGAGAACAAGACGAGCAGGAAATAGAATAGACACCAGCAGCATTAGAAGCAGGAGGAGCAGTGTGAACCTGATTACTACTGTGTTAGTTTGTCGAAAGGCAGCTTTATTGTAAGAGTACGAATGGTATTAGTAAGATTTTTGAGTTCAGATATGAAGTGAAGCCAGAGCACAGTGGTACTAGTGTTGAATATAGGTTTGGGATGAAAGAAATTTAGTTTAGCTTGAGAATAAGCGCAGTTGATAAACTGTAAGGAGGGTAACCAAGGCGAGAGAAAGATTTGTAAATAAAGAATATTTCAGAATCAAGAAACTGAGGGTTGCTGATGCGTAGATCGCAGAGGAAGAGAGAGACGAGGACACTTTTCTTAACAGAAGGAGGATGGTAATAAATGAAGTGAATGTACATGTCACTGTGCATAGATGTGCGGTAGACAGAGAAAGAGAAGCCAGAGGCCATAAAGAGGTCATGAGGCCATAAAGCCCAATTGTCATCAACATAGCGAAGCCAGAGAGAGGGGCGAGAATCAATAGTGGGAAGAAGAACAGTTTCGAAAGATTCTATGCAGAGATTGGCAAGAATAGGGGAGAGAGGGGAACCCATAGTGCCACCAAAAGTTTGAGAGAAGTTTTGACCGTTGAAAGAGAAGGAGTTAGAGTCAACACAGAGTCTAATGAGTTCGATGAAGACGTCAGTGGGGAGTTGGAAGTTTAATGTCAACCAATATTTTTTTTGCTAGTTGTATATGAAAAGGACTGCAATTGTTCCATGTTTCAGTACTGCAACTAAATAGGAGGGGAGATTTAATTTTTTTCAACGAATATTACATTTTCAAGTGAGTTAAAACCTTTTACCTTTTCAGATGTAATCATTTTATGACACTTTTCTGACACATTAACATATAAAAAAGGATCTGAAGGAGGGGATTTTCCAAAACACCTTTAGTTTTCCTAATACAAATAGTCAAAGTTCCCTCCAAAAATTATGCAAATATATCATGTTTATTGCTATTATAAAATCAATAAATGAACTTAGGAAAAAACGCTACCTACAGATTTCAGAGACATAAACTTTACATATAAGGTGTAAGTTTCATGTAAACTGAATAAAAATGAAAGAGTACCAACTCGTTTATGTTACTTGAAAAAAATATAAAAAAAAATTAGTCTAAGGTGCTGCCATCTGTGGCCTGAGGTTGACATTAACCAATTTCCTCCAAAATTGGCACCCTTACAGATAGGTTTACGTGCAGTCAGGTGTATAAGTTTCATGCAAATCATCCGATAAATAAATATGAAAAATAGAATTGAAAAAAAAAATAATTTTTTTTAACTTATTTTTTTTAATAAAACTAATAAAAAGGGGGGTACCACCTCTGCTACCACCTTTTTTTATGGTGTACACTTTATTATGCAAGGTCATACAGTTACATATCTGATTTTATACAAAAAAATTAACATTAAGAGGACACAAAAAAAAGTTCGCTTCCTAAAGGCTGTAGATTTCCTCGAACTCCTCCGACGCCGGGCAGGAACCGAGGATGCAGCGAGCATTCCCCCTCTGGATCGCGACACTGCGGCACTGAAAGAGAAAACTTGCTGCTTTAGGGTCTCTTGTGGTGTCAATGAGCTTGGAACCAAGATCCTTAAGAAACCTTCTTGCACTCTCTCCCCATGGCCCTAGGGTCTCAGACCCTATTGGAACGAAGTTGTACCGGTGATCTAATTGCCTGTACTTGGCTGACTTGTCTCTTTCTCTGCGTGCCACCGCGGCTCCTGCTGTGCCGGCAGAGAGGTTGATGTATGTGGTTGCCAGGGTGGATACACAAGTATAGTCCCATGCCAACTGTCTGCCACCCTTCCACGGACGCAGTGTGATTCCATCTGGTCGGCCGGCAAAGCTAACAGAGTCACGGAGTAGGTTGCGGGGCTCTCTCTCCGCTGGACACTGAGCAGAGGCAAGGCTTCTTTTAATGATGTCATTGACTTCGTCGTGTCTAGTGTGCCAACCACCAGATTTTCCACAGTGCAGGCCATGCAATCCATATTCGTCAGCATCTGCCTCGCCGCAAATACACCTATGAACAGTATGGATAGGGGCAACAAGATGGAGAGCAACTGCAATACGGAGCTCCTGCAGATCAAGACGTGTGCCTGTCGCAGACATAGGGACTGCCAAAAGGAAGTCCCCTGCATGGGGAGCCTGCACAGCTGTGAGGCGTGCACGATCACTGGGGGTTGTTGCTGCCTCCAGCAAAGCTGTGGCTTCTTTGTCTACAATGGGGCTGTCTCAACTGGATTGTTTCTTGGCTTTCGGCATGGCTGGTCTGAGTACTGGGTCTGCCATGGCACCCCATTTCGTGTCGCATTCCATGTAGTAGGGGTCCTGTATCCCCGCTACATCACTCAGGGTGTCAGGTAGAATTTCCTTAACCAGGTCATCTGATGCTGAGGAGGAAGACAAAAACTAATTATATATATATTTTTAATATATGCTATTGTGATAGCTGAGAGTCATAGACATGATTTCAGTTGACACCTGTGTTAGATAATCGTTTTTGACCATTTTCCAAATTTTTTGATACATAATTCAATATTTTTTTTTCTCTCTTCCTGTTTATGCTACGATGCTGAAACTTGGACCAGATGAAATACTGTTTATATACAACTCGTCAAAAAAGTTTGATTGAAATCAAACCAGTTTTCATTTATTGCATATTTTGATCTAAGGCCTCTAGGGGAACATTAATAAACAGAGAGTCATGAGAGTCAGAGAAACCTGGGATTTTTCACATCCAAGTCTATATTTGCGTGTTGTAGACGTCCCCCCACACCCAAAGATTCTGTAGCTATCTGAGTCGAACCAGAGACCCAAAGATTTCACCAATTTATTGGGGCGGTCTCCATAGTCTCTCCCATAAGTTTTAGTCTGGGCTTGATTGTCACAATATTTTGGTGGACTAGGGAATTGGTTTGGATCACTTATTCTATTAAAAAACTCAAATTCTGTTTGCATTACCCTTAGTAGTGTGCCTAATCTAGAGTATTGAGTAGTATCAATAGCCAAGGTCCGAGGGGGTTCTGGTGTCTCAGTGGGAACAGTGACATTGGCCACTAAGACTTGTGGCTTTTGTTCAGGCCACTGGCCACTGATTAGCCAATAGGGACCATTGAACCACATCTCTGCTTTGGCTAATTGCCTTAATGTCAATACTCTTGAAAGGTAGTCAACTGGATTTTCCTTTATGGGCACATGTCTTAGCTTGTACCCTGCTGAGAACTCTCTTATTTTTCTACACGATTATTCACGTAAGGGGTTTTGTTATGGTTATTTCTTACCCATTACAGGACTACCTCATTATCTGACCACACCACTGTCTTAGTGAAGTGGAGATTACTTAGTGGTCAGGCAATGAGCCAAGCGAACTCTATCAATAAAGCTGTCAATTCCATTTGTGTCAATGACCGTTTCTTAAACGGTGCCACTGTAGCTTTAGATGTGAGCAGTGTGGCCTGCTCATTGGTCACTAGATAGGCTACAGTGCCATATACCTTTCCTGAAGCATCACAGAACACATGCAGCATGATAAATTGATTAGGGCTAATAGTATTGTGAGAGAACTTAAGGTTGCTTAGGATACTTTGATCTGTTGTCAACTGCTGCCACCTTTCCCTCAAGTCATTGGCAACAGATCATCCCAACCTAATTTGTTTCGCCAGCTCTCCTGCATGAGGCGTTTGCCCTTAATTAAGATGAGGCTTACTAGTCCCAAAGGGTCAAATGGTTTACTGACTAAAGATAATAGTTTCCTCATTGTTAGACAAATGGTATTTGTTAAAACTGATTTTATGTTTAATTCATCAGAGGTGGTGTCCCATTCCACACCAAGTACCTTCATCATTTGAGGCACTTTGTATTTGGTGAATTCACTTTCTGTATACTGATTCAACTGATGATTATTAGAGGCCCACGACTCGAGAGGCATATTGGCTCCTAACAGTTTGTGATTAGCCTAGTGATACATTTCTATTAGTTTAAAATCGTCACTGAAAGTCCCCTGGAAATTATACACATGCAGATTTTTGCTAATCTCAGTCTTGTGAGGGCGAAGGGGCTTCTTCAAATGCGTATCTAATGTTACATAAAGCAGAAACGGAGAAGTAGCCTCAAACAAGACTGAGGCAAATCTGAATGTGAAGATTTCACTATGTGGATCATTAGGATCCTTAATCCAGAGAAACTTTGTTTGGTTTTGGTCTTCCTCTTGGAGACCTAACCTAAGGAATGCCTTCCTTATGCCAGCCGTGTATGCATAAGTCTCGATGTGGAACCGTAACAGCACATTAAAGAGTCTTTGAGTCAGACTCAGGCCAGTTTGAAGGCAGTCATTCAGCAAGGTATCATTTACCTTTGCCTTAGTACTGCAGTTAAACACAATCCTGATAGGTGTGGTAACTGAATCCTTCAGAATGGTGTGATGGGGCAAATAATTTCCCTCCTTAGGGTTATCATTCTTGACGATCTCAATGAACTTATTGTCAAGTTGTTGTTGTTGTATTAACTCGTGGTACAATTTTAATTTGTCAGGCTGTTTATTTAAGCGTGATACCTGAGATTTTAATTGACTCAGTACCATAAAATGGTTCACAGGCAGTTACTGATGGTTTAAGTTCATGGTAATCTGATCCAGTACTGACATTTTTTTTTATAGATAACGGAATCTAGATATTGTTGGTAGGTCCAGGTATCATCAGGACTGGGTTGTTCAGGGACGATGCCTAAGGTGTCTAGATCCCATAATTTATGTACGGTTGGATCAATTTCATCCCCGGACATATTTCCGAACTTGAGTAGTGACTGCTCTAGGCCTAGTCACGCAACCATTATTGAATTGACTTCTTGGCTGTCCTCCTGTTTGAGCTGTCTCTGACTCAATACTGGGCCAGAGAACACTTTGCCTCCTGAGGACAGTAACAGGTTCATTCCCTGTTGTTTAGTGCAACCAGTAATAAATTTATAATAATAGTCTGCCCCCACAAGCATACCGATATCGGTGAGGTGATCAGACTTAATCTTATAGTCAGCAAACCTAACTCCTTTACTATGAAGGAGTTTGGTTGTGTTCCCTAGACCATGAACATATAGGTCAGATGGGATTTTATCTACCACTATAGCCTGCACGGGGTGGGCATAACCTCCTAGATGTACCAGAGTTCTTACTACTTTATATTCTAGGAGGTCCTGTACTTGTTAGGAACCCTGAGATGTTTAATTTTACTTTACATAAGGTTTTGAGTCTTAAAGTGTTTGCCACATTCTGTGTGATAAACGTTTTCTGTGACCGAATAGGCCGTTTTCTGATCGAATAGACCACGAGTAGTGATCTTAGATCTTTTATCAGTTAGGAGCAATTGGGTAGTACGTAATGTTGCATTACCATGTAAAGTTGTGTGTAATGTTGCATAGTTATCAGATTTGGTGGTAAGTATATTAACTTCCTGTCGCTTCCTAACTTACTGTTGTGTGATGGAAGTTTCTCGTTCCACCTGGGGTTTGGGCGACCTAGGTCTAGTGTCCCCCACACAGTACCATATGGTGTTGGGCCCTTATGGCACCTGTTGCATGTGTGTAGTAGGGTTGGGTATTGGGGTCATGTAGTTTCAAGCATCGGGTGCATTTATGCAACTCCTTAAGATGCTTTATTCCAGACGGGTAAGTTTGGCATTTATAAATTGAATGTTCTCCTTGACAGAACAAACAGTCTCTCCATCCCATAGTAGTCTTAGGAGTCACAGCTTTGGGTGACACAGTGACTACAGGTTTGGAGGGACTTACTGTATATGCACCTACTCTGCCATTCCTCTGTTTTGAAGTGGAAGTAGATGTTTTAGACTTATGTTTTACTGAAGAACTTGCTGTACCCAGTAATTTATGATGAGTGTTAATTGAAGGTTTAGAGATTGTTTTACCTTCATTATTTGTTCATTGTCTTTCAACAACAGAGCATAAACCTTTAGTGATCTCTGTTACATTCAAAGACGTTTTGTTATGCAAGGCACACAACTTGCCGTGTTTCACTGGACAACTTGAGTCTTACAATAACTTTGGTTAACCACTCAGTACCCTTTAGGTTAACCATAAGACTTAATGCCTTAAGTAAGGAATCAAGCTCCAATCTAAAAGTTTGAAGTGAGTCAGATTAACTATCTGTGGATGATAAGTCCAACAATTTTTGGACAAGGTTGGTAAAAGCTCTCGCTGTGTCAACGTAATTACTCTTAAGGAGCTGAACTGCTATCATCATAGCTTTCACTGTTAAATTGGAGATTACCTTTAAAGCTTCTCCCTTTATCTGACCCTGTAAGTATGTGAATTTGGTAGTTTTAAGAATAGTGGTTTTAGAATCCACTGAGTCAACAAATTTATTCCAGAAGTCATCCTAACTTTCATCCTCTGTTCGAGAAAATGTTGGTAAACTAATTAAAGGCAGTTAAACGTCTGGTTGAGCAAGGTTAGAAGATGCTGTGGTTAATTTATTCTGGGCAATTAATTTGATAAAGGTTTGTAATCTAACCTCTATATATATATATATATATATATATATATATATATATAAATATATATATATATATATATATATATATATATATATATATATATATATATATATAAATACATATATATATATATATATATATATATATATATATATATATATATATATATATATATATATATATATATATATATATATGCGGAAAATCCACAGAGAAATATGAAATGAGGTGAACGTTTCGGCCCGCTAAAGCCTTTGTCAACACCAGACTGACTTAAGGAGAAGGGAAGGGGGAGGATATATAGGCCGACACCTGACCAACCCATCCCTAGGGAAAGAATTAACCAAAAACAGGTATAGCTTAGCTTAAAATGGTCAAAGAGGATTAAGCGGTCAGAGAATAAGGATGAAAGATTAAAGAAAAGCCTCATGAACACACAATATATGAATATACAATTATAATGAGACATTGTAAGCCTCTCTATCAGAGTTGTTTCTTAAACCGTTGTGCAATATTATAACTTAAAAATGGATCAAGTTTGTACATACCAGTACTAACATTAAGAAGATTTGGACACTGACTGATTAGAGCAGACTCAATCAAATTCCGTTCCACGAAATCCCCACAATTGGTAATGCTTTTTGCCCCATTCCAGTTAATATTGTGATCGCATAAACTCGTATGTAGATACAATGCATTAGACGTTTGGGCAGTTCTAATACTATAAGCATGTTGTGACAACCGCAATTGTAAGGACTTTCCTGTTTGTCCAAGGTACACAGAATCACAATCATTGCAGGGAATCGAATACACACAACCTGCTGTGTCAGGGGAGTTTTTTATTAAATTGGATTTGATCGTACTATTAGTGAACACCAAATTTATATTAAGTTTCTTAAAAATCAGAGACAATTTTTCAAGTCCACTCGCATAAGGTACCACCAATGAGTTAATAATTTTTGGTTTCGCCTTAGGGACGTGATTATAAAACGTACGCTTGGCTTGTACAAACGAGAAATCCAAAAACCTCTTAGGATATTGTAAACTCTTCCCAATTTCATATATTTTAGCAATCTCTTCATCAAAAAACTCAGGGCTGCAAACCCTCAAAGCTCGTAGAAACATTCCTGAAAATACTGCTTGTTTAACTTTACTATGATGATTCGAATAAAAATGAACATACGACCCCACGTTGGTAGGTTTCCTATACACATTAAATTTGAACTTTCTAGTGACTCTATGAATCATAATGTCCAAAAACGGAAGAGTACCATTCTCCTCAGTCTCACAAGTGAATTTTATTGAAGGTACCAAAGAATTGAGTTCATTAAGAAAAACTATCTGGTCTTTGTTGCACGGTCATAAGCACAAAATATCATCAACATACCTAAACCAAACTACATTAGCCGGGATAATCCTGGATAAGATTTTTGTTTCAAAGAATTCCATATACAAATTGCTTAAAACTGGGGACAGGGGATTGCCCATCGCCATACCAAATGTTTGTTTGAAAAATTTTCCATTAAAACTAAAATAATTGTCTTTTATACACAATTTAATAAGTTCCAATACTTTATTGGTCTGCAAGCTCAAATTATATTTAGGCAGTTCCTCACGTAGAAATTCTAACAGATCATCAACAGGAACTTTAGTGAATAAAGAGGTCACATCGAAACTTATAAGTTTAAAATCAAAATTTAAATTCAGTGTGGATAGCTTATTAACTAAGTCCACATTGTTTGTCAAGTGTGAGTTGGAAATAGTACCAACTATAGGGGACAAAACTTTGACTAACCACTTAGAGAGTTTATAAGCCGCCGAACCAATTGAACTAATAATCGGCCTTGCCGGATTATATGGCTTATGAGTTTTTATAAGACCATACATGTAAGGAAGAGAGGGGGATCGACTTGTTAGCCTAGATATCAACTCTTTATCGCCTTTACACACAGTTTTAAGAGTTTTGTTAAAATGTGCAATCACTTTTTCAGTAGGATCTCTGTTAACCAATAGATAAGTATCCCTGTCTTCCAAGAGTAACTCCATTTTTCGGACATAGTCATCTTTATTCATAATAACTACTGCATTTGACTTATCAGCCTTGGTAATATGTAATGAACTATCTTTTTTGAGATTTTTGAACGCATGAACAAATCGACTTGGACAATTAGGAACAGAATTGTTAAGTAAAACGCCATACATCATACCTTTGCACACATTAATATCTTCAACTGAGACATTGCTATACTTTTCAAGATTGCTGAAACCTTTGGAAATATTGAAAAGAATAGCAATGTCTCAGTTGAAGATATTAATGTGTGCAAAGGTATGATGTATGGCGTTTTACTTAACAATTCTGTTCCTAATTGTCCAAGTCGATTTGTTCATGCGTTCAAAAATCTCAAAAAAGATAGTTCATTACATATTACCAAGGCTGATAAGTCAAATGCAGTAGATATTATGAATAAAAGATGACTATGTCCGAAAAATGGAGTTACTCTTGGAAGACAGGGATACTTATCTATTGGTTAACAGAGATCCTACTGAAAAAGTGATTGCACATTTTAACAAAACTCTTAAAACTGTGTGTAAAGGCGATAAAGAGTTGATATCTAGGCTAACAAGTCGATCCCCCTCTCTTCCTTACATGTATGGTCTTATAAAAACTCATAAGCCATATAATCCGGCAAGGCCGATTATTAGTTCAATTGGTTCGGCGGCTTATAAACTCTCTAAGTGGTTAGTCAAAGTTTTGTCCCCTATAGTTGGTACTATTTCCAACTCACACTTGACAAACAATGTGGACTTAGTTAATAAGCTATCCACACTGAATTTAAATTTTGATTTTAAACTTATAAGTTTCGATGTGACCTCTTTATTCACTAAAGTTCCTGTTGATGATCTGTTAGAATTTCTACGTGAGGAACTGCCTAAATATAATTTGAGCTTGCAGACCAATAAAGTATTGGAACTTATTAAATTGTGTATAAAAGACAATTATTTTAGTTTTAATGGAAAATTTTTCAAACAAACATTTGGTATGGCGATGGGCAATCCCCTGTCCCCAGTTTTAAGCAATTTGTATATGGAATTCTTTGAAACAAAAATCTTATCCAGGATTATCCCGGCTAATGTAGTTTGGTTTAGGTATGTTGATGATATTTTGTGCTTATGACCGTGCAACAAAGACCAGATAGTTTTTCTTAATGAACTCAATTCTTTGGTACCTTCAATAAAATTCACTTGTGAGACTGAGGAGAATGGTACTCTTCCGTTTTTGGACATTATGATTCATAGAGTCACTAGAAAGTTCAAATTTAATGTGTATAGGAAACCTACCAACGTGGGGTCGTATGTTCATTTTTATTCGAATCATCATAGTAAAGTTAAACAAGCAGTATTTTCAGGAATGTTTCTACGAGCTTTGAGGGTTTGCAGCCCTGAGTTTTTTGATGAAGAGATTGCTAAAATATATGAAATTGGGAAGAGTTTACAATATCCTAAGAGGTTTTTGGATTTCTCGTTTGTACAAGCCAAGCGTACGTTTTATAATCACGTCCCTAAGGCGAAACCAAAAATTATTAACTCATTGGTGGTACCTTATGCGAGTGGACTTGAAAAATTGTCTCTGATTTTTAAGAAACTTAATATAAATTTGGTGTTCACTAATAGTACGATCAAATCCAATTTAATAAAAAACTCCCCTGACACAGCAGGTTGTGTGTATTCGATTCCCTGCAATGATTGTGATTCTGTGTACCTTGGACAAACAGGAAAGTCCTTACAATTACGGTTGTCACAACATGCTTATAGTATTAGAACTGCCCAAACGTCTAATGCATTGTATCTACATACGAGTTTATGCGATCACAATATTAACTGGAATGGGGCAAAAAGCATTACCAATTGTGGGGATTTCGTGGAACGGAATTTGATTGAGTCTGCTCTAATCAGTCAGTGTCCAAATCTTCTTAATGTTAGTACTGGTATGTACAAACTTGATCCATTTTTAAGTTATAATATTGCACAACGGTTTAAGAAACAACTCTGATAGAGAGGCTTACAATGTCTCATTATAATTGTATATTCATATATTGTGTGTTCATGAGGCTTTTCTTTAATCTTTCATCCTTATTCTCTGACCGCTTAATCCTCTTTGACCATTTTAAGCTAAGCTATACCTGTTTTTGGTTAATTCTTTCCCTAGGGATGGGTTGGTCAGGTGTCGGCCTATATATCCTCCCCCTTCCCTTCTCCTTAAGTCAGTCTGGTGTTGACAAAGGCTTTAGCGGGCCGAAACGTTCACCTCATTTCATATTTCTCTGTGGATTTTCCGCATAAAATGATCAGTGTTTTGTGATCGTCAATTGCATATATATATATATATATATATATATATAAATATATATATATATATATATATATATATATATATATATATATATATATATATATATATATATATATATATATATATATATATAAAAATATATATATATATATATATATATATATATATATATATATATATATATATATATATATATATATATATATGTCGTACCTAGTAGCCAGAACGCACTTCTCTGCCTACTATGCAAGACCCAATTTGCCTAATAAGCCAAGTTTCATGAAATAATTGTTTTTCGACTACCTAACGTAACCTAACCTAACTTTTTCGGCTACCTAACCTAACCTAACCTACTAAGATAGGTTAGGTTAGGTTAGGTAGGGTTGGTTAGGTTCAGTCATATATCTACGTTAATTTTAACTCCAATAATTTTTTTTTTACCTCATGCATAATTAAATGGGTAGTTTTATCATTTCATAAGAAAAAAATTAGAGAAAATATATTAATTCAGGAAAACTTGGCTTATTAGGCAAATCGGGCCTTGCATATTAGGCCGAGAAGTGCATTCTGGCTACTAGGTACGACATATATATATATATATATATATATATATATATATATATATATATATATATATATATATGTCGTACCTAGTAGCCAGAACTCACTTCTCATCCTACTATGCATGGCCCGATTTGCATAATAAGCCAAGTTTTCATGAATTAATTGTTTTTCGACTACCTAACCTACCTAACCTAACCTAACCTAACTTTTTCGGCTACCTAACCCAACCTAACCTATAAAGATAGGTTAGGTTAGGTTAGGTAGGGTTGGTTAGGTTCGGTCATATATCTACGTTAATTTTAACTCCAATAAAAAAAAATTGACCTCATACATAATGAAATGGGTAGCTTTCTCATTTCATAAGAAAAAAATTAGAGAAAATATATTAATTCAGGAAAACTTGGCTTATTAGGCAAATCGGGCCTTGCATAGTAAGCTGAGAAGTGCGTTCTGGCTACTAGGTACGACATATATATATATATATATATATATATATATATATATATATATATATATATATATATATATATATATAAATATATATATATATATGTCGTACCTAGTAGCCAGAACGCACTTCTCAGCCTACTATGCAAGGCCGGATTTGCCTTATAAGCCAAGTTTTCCTGAATTAATATATTTTCTCTAATTTTTTTCTTATGAAATGATAAAGCTACCCATTTCATTATATATAAGGTCAAATTTTTTTATTGGAGATAAAATTAACGTAGATATATGACCGAACCTAACCAACCCTACCTAACCTAACCTAACCTATCTTTATAGGTTAGGTTAGGTTAGGTAGCAGAAAAAGCTAGGTTAGGTTAGGTAGGTTAGGTAGTCGAAAAACAATTAATTCATGAAAACTTGGCTTATTAGGCAAATCGGGCCTTGCATAGTAGGCTGAGAAGTGCGTTCTGGCTATTAGGTACGACATATATATATATATATATATATATATATATATATATATATATATATATATATATATATATATATATATATATATGCCGAACCTAGTAGCCAGAACGCACTTCTCAGCCTAATATGCAGGGCCCGATTTGCCTAATAAGCCAAGTTTTCATGAATTAATATATTTTCTCTAATTTTTTTCTTATGAAATGATAAAGCTATCCATTTCTTTATGTATGAGGTCAATTTTATTTTATTGGAGTTAAAATTAACGTAGATATATGACAGAACCTAACCAACCCTACCTAACCTAACCTAACCTATCTCTATAGGTTAGGTTGGGTTAGGTAGCCGAAAAAGTTAGGTTAGGTAGGTTTGGTAGTCGAAAAATAAATAATTCATGAAAACTTGGCTTATTAGGCAAATCGGGCCTTGCATAGTAGGCTGAGAAGTGCGTTCTGGCTACTAGGTACGACATATATATATATATATATATATATATATATATATATATATATATATATATATATATATATATATATATATATATATATATATATATACATATATATATATATATATAAATATATATATATATATATATATATATATATATATACATATATATATATATATATATGTCGTACCTAGTAGCCAGAACTCACTTCTCAGCCTACTATGCGAGGCCCGATTTGCATAATAAGCCAAGTTTTACTGAATTAATATATTTTCTCTAATTTTTTTCTTATGAAATGATAAAGCTACCCATTTCATTATGCATGAGGTCAATTTTTTTTTATTGGAGTTAAAATTAACGTAGATATATAACCGAACCTAACCAACCCTACCTAACCTAACCTAACCTATCTTTATAGGTTAGGTTAGGTTAGGTAGCCGAAACGTTAGGTTAGGTGAGGTTAGGTAGGTTAGGTTGTCGAAAAAACATTAATTCATGAAAACTAGGCTTATTAGGCAAATCGGGCCTTGCATAGTAGGCTGAGAAGTGAGTTCTGGCTACTAGGTACGACATATATATATATATATATATATATATATATATATATATATATATATATATATATATATATATATATATATATATATATATATATATATATATGTATATATATATACACTAGCTGTACCCGCCATGCATTGCTGTGGCTCAATCTGGTTAAATGGAAAAGAAAGAAAAGAGAAAATGCACGTTTCTAACATGTTTAATTTCACAATGATTGTGGGTATTCAATATTTTTTCTTGTTCCACTGTCTGTGAAGATATAGAGATTGTCTGATTGCCGACTTTAGAATACGCAACATATAATTGTCCATGTGAGAAGCAATCTGTGTCTAGATCTAGTTCGCACAATTCTAAAGATTGGCCTTGAGCTTTGTTGATGATGACTGTAAACGCCAATCGAATTGGGAATTGCAATCTCTTAAACTGAAATGGCAAATCCGCTGGAATCATAAGAATGTGAGGAATGAGGACATCTTCACCTTTGAAAGGTCCTGTCAAGATTGTTGCTTCTACGACGTTGCTGAATAATTTTTTACTGCAAGGCTCGTGTCGTTGCTAAGCTTTTGCTGGTTGATATTTCGTAACATGATAATTGGTACGCCCATTTTTAATTGCAGTTCGTGGGGTGGTAGTATCCCTGAGAGTTCGAGTGAAATAAAAAATTATGTTGGATAATTAACCGCTTCATTTGTTTCCACAACAGTGTCGACGAACTTGTATGTGACAACCTTGCTCTGTTTGTTACCCTGAATAATATTGTTAAGTTCTTAGACGTCTTTGTTCTTGGCCGCAAGAACAGCTCGTTCACTCAGCCAGTCATGATTCTTATAATTAGTTTGAATATTGGGAAATACTTTTTCAACCAATTCTTCTTCTTTTGACGTCACTAAATTGTAGACGTTATGAGACAATGAAGTTTGTCCTGAGGTCAGATCAACCGGCACGTTTACGTTCCTAATTTCCAGAAATTGATGTGAGAATATCTCAGCTGATGGATCGTTTTGCAGTTGGACACGCATATTTGTAGTTAATTTTAACACATTTACGTGGTGCAACAAAGTAGAGTATTTCAGGCGAGCATTTATTTCGTCCGCTGGTGTCGAGCGAGGGATTACAGGTAGTGTTTGCATAAGATCTCCTGCAAGCAATATTAATGCGTTCAAAATGGTCTGACGTTTCCATGCAAATCTTAAAATGATCGATTAAGAGCTTCGAACGATTTTTTGTGGGCCATTGTGAATTCATCCCAAACAATAAGTTTACATTTTTGCAATACTTTTCCCAGGCCGGATGCTTTGGAAATGTTGCACGAGGGAGTTTCAATGAATTGCATGTTCACTGGCAATTTCAAAAGCGAAATAGCAGTTCTTCCACCTGGTAGCAATGTCGCAGCTATTCCGGACGATGCAAGAGCTAAGGTTATGCCATTTTTGGATCGAAATGCTGCCAAAATCAATCTAAATAGAAAGGTTTTACAGTTCCTCCTGGCGCATCTAAGAAGATCTCTCCAAACCCGTTATTGACAGTTTGCATTATTTGATTATAAATGCCTGTTCTCTCAAGCGTTAGCTTAAGAATATTTGATTGCACATACGATAACAGATCACCCGTGTTGTAATTTTGTTCACGACACAATTCTATATTGAACGAAGCAGCAGCATATCGATTCAGTGATGGCATTCCCAGTTGAATGAGAACTTTGTTTGCGGTTTCTAAGCACAAATCTTCAATCATTATCAACGTTTCGTTGTAGATTTCTGCTGTAAAATTCATGTTCATATTTGAATTTTCCTTGTGTATTCGACGAACAATATTTTCAGCCATGTGCGATTTGTGTTTCTCCTATACTCTGTTGGAGATGAAGGAGAGCCGGTGGTCAATGTGATTGCAAACAATGCACGAATTTCATTTGTATGTGACGTGTTGGACGCGTCATTAATACATACATCCCAGTGTCGGTCGTTCTCCAATAAATTCAGAGCTTGACATGCACTACGGAAAGTGGCATGAGTTACGCCGCTGACAAATCTCAATTGCTGGAAAGACGTTGGACCGGGCACATTTACCAACAACATGCGAAGAAAGAAGCATTCAACTTGATTGGGATGCACGGTGTACAGTCTGCCTATCGTAGTTTATTTGAATATGCCAGGTTGTCTGTCGACTCACTCTCCTCGCTTACGTCGTTCAAATGATTTTCTACTGACATTCCATGTGTAATACGTAGGTACTTCCGAATATAGCAATGTTTTTGCAAACATGTCATTTTGACATAACGTGAAGAAAGCAGTTAACGTTGTAGCCGGTGGATTCATAGCTGTTTATTGCACATTTGCAGCTGTGAAATAAACATGTGGTCCATTTTCTTGTTTTCAAAACAAAAACTAAAAATACTAAAAAATATTTCAATTCAAACGTCGATCAATCGACACAGATCAATTTCACCATCAATTACACTGAAAAATAAGAACAGTTAAAAAAGGAATGAAAAACAATGAAAAAAGAAACAAATAAGCTATACCCACGAAATGAACTGTATGGTAAGCAACACAGCTCAATTCCAACGCAATATCACACAAAATAATTAAATCAAAATGAAAATAAATCAAAATCTCTGAAAATTCAATATATCATTGCAATTGGAAACATTGAAATTGAATCGTAACATATCTTATATATCATATGCTGCTCATACGTGCAACAGATGGCACTGTTTTTCAAAAAATGCACGTTTTCACCGGTCACAGGTGTGGCATCTAAATAGTAGGAATATCAAAACATGCATGTATTCGAAAGGAACGTTGTGTCAAAATTTCAAAGCCATCGGCGAAGAACTTTCGGAGATTACAGCATGTGTTGCTCATACGTCATACAGATAGCGCTGCTTTTACAAAAAAACATGTTTTTTCCTGTCACAGGTGAGGCATGTATACAGTAGGTATATAAAAACACTCACCTATTCGAATGCAATGTTGTGTCAAGATTTCAAAACAATCGGTAAAGAGGTTTCGAAGATTTCCCACACTTGAAAAACACAGCTTTTCACAAAAAAAAAAAAAATTCCCGTCACAGACGTGACATCTATATAGTATGTATATAAAAACCCGCTCGGATGTGAATGGAACGTTGTGTGAAAATTTCAAGGTAATCGATGAATAACTTTTGGAGATTAGCGATTTTGAACAAACAAACATTTCCATTTATATATATATATATATATATATATATATATATATATATATATATATATATATATATGTCGTACCTAGTAGCCAGAACGCACTTCTCAGCCTACTATGCAAGGCCCAATTTGCCTAATAAGCCAAGTTTTCATGAATCAATTGTTTTTCGACGACCTAACCTACCTAACCTAACCTAACTTTTTCGGCTACCTAACCTAACCAACCTATAAAGATAGGTTAGGTTAGGTAGGGTTGGTTAGGTTCGGTCATATATCTACGTTAATTTTAACTCCAATAAAAAAAAATTGACCTCATACATAATGAAATGGGTAGCTTTATCATTTCATAAGAAAAAAAATTGAGAAAAAATATTATTTCAGGAAAACTTGGCTTATTAGGCAAATCGGGCCTTGCATAATAGGCCGAGAAGTGCATTCTGGCTACTATATATATATATATATATATATATATATATATATATATATATATATATATATATATATATATATATATATATATATATATATATATATATATATATATACGTTGTACCTAGTAGCCAGAACTCAATACTTGGCCTACTATACAAAGTCCAATTTGCCTAATACGCCAAATTTTCTTGAATTTATATAATTTTCCAATTTTTTCGTTATGAAATGATAAAGCTATGAATTTCATTATGTTTGCGTAAATTTTTGCTAATTTGAGTTAAAACTAACGTAGATATATGACCGAACCCAACCAACCCTACCTAACCTAACCTAAGCTATCTTAACCTAACCTAAACTAACATAACTAAGTTAATAAATTATGTTCCTAATATAATATAATGATAATAATTCAAATAAATCAATTGGAAACCAAATTTTAAAAATAAAGAAAGCAACTCGGCCTATTAGGCAAATCGGGCATTGCATAGTAGGCCGAGAAGTGCGTTCTGGCTACTAGGTATGACATATATATATATATATATATATATATATATATATATATATATATATATATATATATATATATATATATATATATATATATAACTGAAAACTCACACCCCAGAAGTGACTCGAACCCATACTCCCAGAAGCAACGCAACTGGTATGTACAAGACGCCTTAATCCACTTGACCATCACGACCGGACATAATGAGGTGATTGCCGAGGCTATATGAACCACCCCACCGCCAGCACTCGGATAGTTATCTTGGGCATAGCATTTTACCAAAATGGTGGTTCATATAGCCTCGGCTATCACCTCATTATGTCCGGTCGTGATGGTCAAGTGGATTAAGGCGTCTTGTACATACCAGTTGCGTTGCTTCTGGGAGTATGGGTTCGAGTCACTTCTGGGGTGTGAGTTTTCAGTTGCATATGTCCTGGGGACCATTCAGGCTTGTTCGCATTTGTGTTCCTCACGTGTGCCCCAAAGAATGAGGTGATTTGGTGAAATGCTATGCCCAAGATAACTATCCGAGTGCCGGCGGTGGGGTGGTTCATATAGCCTCGGCTATCACCTCATTATGTCCGGTCGTGATGGTCAAGTGGATTAAGGCGTCTTGTACATACCAGTTGCGTTGCTTCTGGGAGTATGGGTTCGAGTCACTTCTGGGGTGTGAGTTTTCAGTTGCATATGTCCTGGGGACCATTCAGGCTTGTTCGCATTTGTGTTCCTCACGTGTGCCCCAAAGAATGAGGTGATTTGGTAAAATGCTATGCCCAAGATAACTATCCGAGTGCCGGCGGTGGGGTGGTTCATATAGCCTCGGCTATCACCTCATTATGTCCGGTCGTGATGGTCAAGTGGATTAAGGCGTCTTGTACATACCAGTTGCGTTGCTTCTGGGAGTATGGGTTCGAGTCACTTCTGGGGTGTGAGTTTTCAGTTGCATATGTCCTGGGGACCATTCAGGCTTGTTCGCATTTGTGTTCCTCACGTGTGCCCCAAAGAATGAGGTGATTTGGTAAAATGCTATGCCCAAGATAACTATCCGAGTGCCGGCGGTGGGGTGGTTCATATAGCCTCGGCTATCACCTCATTATGTCCGGTCGTGATGGTCAAGTGGATTAAGGCGTCTTGTACATACCAGTTGCGTTGCTTCTGGGAGTATGGGTTCGAGTCACTTCTGGGGTGTGAGTTTTCAGTTGCATATGTCCTGGGGACCATTCAGGCTTGTTCGCATTTGTGTTCCTCACGTGTGCCCCAAAGAATGAGGTGATTTGGTAAAATGCTATGCCCAAGATAACTATCCGAGTGCCGGCGGTGGGGTGGTTCATATAGCCTCGGCTATCACCTCATTATGTCCGGTCGTGATGGTCAAGTGGATTAAGGCGTCTTGTACATACCAGTTGCGTTGCTTCTGGGAGTATGGGTTCGAGTCACTTCTGGGGTGTGAGTTTTCAGTTGCATATGTCCTGGGGACCATTCAGGCTTGTTCGCATATATATATATATATATATTATTAAATATGACCGAAAAAGTAAGATTAATAATTCTAACACGAATTTTCTCAATCTTTCGTACATTACGCTTCACTGTTGGAGGTAAATCAAAAATCAATTCTCCAAAATTCATTTTTATTTCTAGTCTGACGCGACACGGGCGCGTTTCGTAAAACTTATTACATTTTCAAAGACTTTAGTTCACAAATACACAACTGATTAGAACTTACGTATCTCTGATTTTATATCTACATTTGAGTGAGGTGGGAGGGGTGATGTGGCATTAACACAAGACAGAACAAGAGGGGATATTAATAGGGTATTAAAAGTATCAACACAAGACAGAACACAAACAATGGGTATTGAATAGAAGTGTTTGTAGAAAGCCTATTGGTCCATATTTCTTGATGCTTCTATATTGGAGCGGAGTCTTGAGGAGGGTAGAATATAGTTGTGCAATAATTGGCTGTTGATTGCTGGTGTTGACTTCTTGATGTGTAGTGCCTCGCAAACGTCAAGCCGCCTGCTATCGCTGTATCTATCGATGATTTCTGTGTTGTTTACTAGGATTTCTCTGGCGATGGTTTGGTTGTGGGAAGAGATTATATGTTCCTTAATGGAGCCCTGTTGCTTATGCATAAGCAATAAGCAATTATGCCCTGTTGCATAAGCAACAGGGCTCCATTAAGGAACATATAATCTCTTCCCACAACCAAACCATCGCCAGAGAAATCCTAGTAAACAACACAGAAATCATCGATAGATACAGCGATAGCAGGCGGCTTGACGTTTGCGAGGCACTACACATCAAGAAGTCAACACCAGCAATCAACAGCCAATTATTGCACAACTATATTCTACCCACCTCAAGACTCCGCTCCAATATAGAAGCATCAAGAAATATGGACCAATAGGCTTTCTACAAACACTTCCATTCAATACCCATTGTTTGTGTTCTGTCTTGTGTTGATACTTTTAATACCCTATTAATATCCCCTCTTGTTCTGTCTTGTGTTAATGCCACATCACCCCTCCCACCTCACTCAAATGTAGATATAAAATCAGAGATACGTAAGTTCTAATCAGTTGTGTATTTGTGAACTAAAGTCTTTGAAAATGTAATAAGTTTTACGAAACGCGCCCGTGTCGCGTCAGACTAGAAATAAAAATGAATTTTGGAGAATTGATTTTTGATTTACCTCCAACAGTGAAGCGTAATGTACGAAAGATTGAGAAAATTCGTGTTAGAATTATTAATCTTACTTTTTCGGTCATATTTAATAATATATGTCTACAGGAAAGACTGCTACCAAAATATACTAATATATATATATATATATATATATATATATATATATATATATATATATATATATATATATATATATATATATATATATATATATATATATATATATATATATATATATATATATGTCGTACCTAGTAGCCAGAACGCACTTCTCAGCCTACTATGCACGGCCCGATTTGCCTAATAAGCCAAGTTTTCATGAATTAATGTTTTTTCGACTACCTAACCTACCTAACCTAACCTAACCTAACTTTTTTGGCTACCTAACCAAACCTAACCTATAAAGATAGGTTAGGTTAGGTTAGGTAGGGTTGGTTAGGTTCGGTCATATATCTACGTTAATTTTAACTCCAATAAAAAAAATTGACCTCATACATAATGAAAGGGGTTGATTTATCATTTCATAAGAAAAAAATTAGAGAAAATATATTAATTCAGGAAAACTTGGCTTATTAGGCAAATCGGGCCTTGAATAGTAGGCCAAAAAGTGAGTTCTGGCTACTAGGTACGACATATATATATATATATATATATATATATATATATATATATATATATATATATATATATATATATATATATATATATATATATATATGTCGTACCTAGTAGCCAGAACGCACTTCTCAGCCTACTATGCAAGGCCCAATTTCCCTAATAAGCCAAGTTTTCATGAATTAATTGTTTTTTGACTACCTAACCTACCTAACCTAACCTAACCTAACCTAACTTTTTCAGCTACCTAACCTAACCTAACCTATAAAGATAGGTTAGGTTAGGTTAGGTAGGGTTGGTTAGGTTCGGTCATATATCTACATTAATTTTACCTCCAATAAAAAAAAATTGACCTCATACATAATGAAATGGGTAGCTTTATCATTTCATAAGAAAAATAATAGAGAAAATATATTAATTCAGGAAAACTTGGCTTATTAGGCAAATCGGGCCTTGCATAGTAGGCTGAGAAGTGCGTTCTGGCTACTAGGTACGACATATATATATATATATATATATATATATATATATATATATATATATATATATATATATATATATATATATATATATATATATGTGTGTGTGTGTGTGTAAATCACGAAAAATAAACACATGATTAAAAATGTGACACAGTGTCAAAATTGAAACAGGAATTTCCTAAAGTACTTTCGTATATTAATACATCTTCAGAAGGAGTGGTTTTACAGGTCGAGTACTGGACATAAATAGGTAGGAGAGAATGGTGGAGTGAGGTGAGGTACAATAAGTCAACAAATATGGTACAAATATGAGCCGCACAAAAACTGCAGAGGCCCTATTGGCCCATCCGATGCAGCTCCCATTCATAACCACACACAGGCCCACACATGGATAATCATAGCATAAGATAGTAAATATTTACAATGAATTAGTGAGACAAATGTGTTCCAATGATCCTACTCAAATCGCCCTTTAATTGATCTATTAAAAATGGATCTAAGTTATATAAACCACTGCTAATGTTCAAATGACTTTCTTTTGTGATCTGTATCAAAGCAGATTCAATTATGTTTCTGTTATAGGTGCTTTTACAATTCGTTATTGAAAAAGCCATCTCCCAATTAATTTGGTGAGCATCTTCTGACAAATGAACGAACAAAGCATTAGACAATTGGCCATGTCTTAGAGTATTTATGTTGCGAGATTCTACATTTCAAATCTTTAGATGTTTGCCCAACATAGAACTTATTACAGTCTTTAACAAGGTATTTTTATAAATGACAATATTATCACTACGAGGGCTATTTCTAACTAATCGCTTACCAACAGTATTTTCATACCTAAACAAAAGATGAACACAGGCTTGTTCGTATTTGTGTTCCTCACGTGTGTCCCAAAGAATGAGATGATTTGATAAAATGCTATGCCCAAGATTACCATCCATGTTCTGGCGGGGGTGGGTGGGTTCAAATAGCTTCGGCTATCACCTCCTTTTGTCCGGTCGTGATGGCCAAGCGGATTAAGGCATCCTGTACATACCACTTGCGTAGTTCCTGGCAGTATGGGTTCGAGTCACTTCTGGGGTGTGAGTTTTCAGTTGAATATAGTCCTGGGGACCATTCAGGCTTGTTCGCATATATATATATATATATATATATATATATATATATATATATATATATATATATATATATATATATATATATATATATATATATATATATATATATATAATGTATCGTGGCCTAACTATCCTACTCAACAAGGGGTAATGGGAGGGAAAATTCATCTACCTTTAACATTCCTGGCTCACGACACCTGTCCTTCGATGGTGTGAGGTTCCCACGCTTCCTGAATCGGTCCTTGATGATCCAGTAACGTGTTGCAAGACCTCAGGTGTCGTGAAGCTGTCGCGTCACCGCTGTGCAGCTCCCACCGATTCAGATATCCCAATCCTGGTCCAACCAGGGGTTACTGAGCTAGTCACTGTATACATACTCGTTCCCTCCAAAAAGGCATTGTTCCTTGTCCTAGGAATGGTGTTGTCCTTCCGACGTCCTCAGTGGATATGATCCAGTTACAGCAGGCCTGCCTGCCACACCGTCCAGACCCTCAAGCGACAGGCGGCGCCCTCCAAAATTGTCGCCGACCGATTCCTCAAGTTTTGGCACTTCTCTGCTCAATAAACTTGGTTTCTTCTTGCTACCTAGAAGTACAGGGTCTCCAGTGACAATGGTGGGCTGCGATGGCTAACTATAATCCACTGAGAAAGACCCCCAGAGCCTCCAATCCTCGAGAGCTGATCGACGCACGTCCTCTCGCTTTCACAGTCAGGTCAACTCTGACGCTACTTCTGTTGGCGCCGCCAAGGGCATTCGGTGACATCACGGCTGACGCTGAATGGTCGCCCGTACCATGTGACCTCAGCCAGCCAATCCGCAGCCGGCTGGCGTCATCCACAAAATGCCAGATTTGCAGGCAATGGGCGCCATTTTGTTTGTCTCAAGGGGGCTACTTCCCCTTTACCTTCAAACTTATAAGTGCAAATTTCTCCCTTATCAAGCGGCCGAGCTGGTCAACATATATATCAAGAGGCCCCCTGCACCACAGGGAATCAATAGGGTCAGAAGATATGACTCTTAAAGCCGGATTTGGGGAGAAATTGAAAGGGGCTCGTAATAATTGGTTGTTTGTTTAAGCCTTATAGGGCTTATACAGTTATTGCTTATATAACTGGGGTACTTGTTCATGTAGCTGAAACAAGTACTGTTGGTAATAGCCTAGTATTTTAATTTCCTTTACTAGGCTATGTTATCCTACCTCACTCAAAGGTTGACATATATATGTTAAATATTAAATACACACAAGATTTGAGTGGTACTTATTATCACTACATGAAGTTCCTCGGTTTAGTCCTTCATTTTCACTTTCGTATGGAGTAGTTATACCTTGTAATCTGCACCTGTTGGTGCAGGTGTTGATGTATTAAGATGAAATCCAATAGAAATAAAGTAATAATGGTAAATATATGGTAAACACAATTCCTGCAATTAATAATTCCTTCCCTATTTCGGGTCTGTGAAATGGGTTAAATTTTGGCTAGGCTTAAATTCCTAAGTACAGTGCTAGGTGTATAATAATCCTACCCTAGTTGGGTTAGCACAATTAAATTGATTAGACTTGGTTGAACATTCTTCAATTCAGCTCTAGCCTAAGGATGTCCTACCCTCATAAAGGGTTTGCAAGAAATTCTATAATACAATGATGTGCAGAATGGAATAGTGCAATATTTTGTTACGTTTTATATAAGAAAATACACAATTATGTTCAGGGAATATATACATATATTATGTTTGGCCTTCTCGCCACAGCCTCATATGGTACTTGATACTGTTGATCAATTTGTTGGTCACATGTGCTCTTGAGTCATGCGAGAGGTGAACTCCATCTGGAGAAATATTCTCACGGAATGGTCAAGCTGTGAAATGAATTAACGTGGTTCCCAACCGTAACTTCCTCCTGAAACGATAATTAATGTAATTAGCTGTGCGTTTATAAAGCTTGGAACTGATTCTCCAATTATTATTTTCTGTTGGTTGGTGCGATTCTATTATAGTAAACACTATAGCAGAGTTATTTAATTTAAAGAAGTTAATTATACTTTTAAGTTGAGTAATTGTCTCAGCCTGGTTTTAGGATGGGTGAATGTCATTAACACATAAATAAATTATAGTTAAATGATATGGCCACTCCAAAGCTGCCGTTAATACTGGGTTATTATGGAAGTTATGATCTGTAGCACCTGGTCACCGGAATATTTGTATCACTACTTCAGGTGTTGTGGCAAGTTCTGTGGGCAAATGACTGTGGCCCACAATTACCACTTTAAACATTAGGTTTTATTACCTGGCAGCTGTGGGTGTTATCACTTAATTATTATTGTAGGTTGGTCAAGTTTGGCTAGGAAATAATGGCAGCCTACTTCCTGCTGTAGTTTATAGTTTGATTTAAGAATAGTCTAATTTCTGGCTATCCTTTTAAATAAGAACTAGATTTTATTAAAATTTTATCCGTGAACCTGTAGGTGTCAAATTTGGTGCACCGGTTTGTTTACGGATAGTCTAATTTTGACTATCCATTTTTTTTTTTTGAGATATATACAAGAGTTGTTACATTCTTGTACAGCCACTAGTACGCGTAGCGTTTCGGGCAAGTCCTTAATCCTATGGTCCCTGGAATACGATCCCCTGTCGCGAAGAATCGTTTTTTCATCCAAGTACACATTTTACTGTTGCGTTAAACAGAGACTACAGTTAAGGAATTGCGCCCAGTAAATCCTCCCCGGCCAGGATACGAACCCATGACATAGCGCTCGCGGAACGCCAGGCGAGTGTCTTACCACTACACCACGGAGACTGTAAACGGAGTTCATAAAGGACCATAATTTTATGTGGGAAATTTCCTAGTAGGCAACTTGTTACTTTATGTTCGTATATATGGGTGTACTGTACGTTCAGTTTTATCTTCTGTTGGGTGTTACCCTGTACACATAATTTTTTTTTTTTTTTTGGGGGGGGGGGGGGGTTGATTTAATAGTTATATCAACCGTAAATTATAAATTAATAATATTTAATTAAATTGGTTAGTGAGCTACTCTACAGTTTGTTAAGTGAAAGACCAAGTGATGTTATCTGTCAAGAAGATTTCTACATTAACTATCAGAAACACGAGTGTGTGGGCAACAAGTGTAGTCCAGACAGTCAGTGGGGACCTCGTGACTCTGCGTCTCAGTATCCAGCTTGTTGAAACAGATGGATTGGTCTCTCAGGTCATCACAGTAGATCTGCCAAAAGGTCACATAGTAACAATTGCTTCAACCTACTATCAATTGGCACAGTTTAGACAAATCTGAAAGTTAATTAATAAAGTGAGAGACTCACTCTGTTTGGTTAGAATGCATGCCTCATAACCCGGCTGAATCACTAATTTTTCTGAGCTCAGAAATAAAAGTAGAAACATTTAAATACAACCAGGACGAGGTCTCTAGTAATTGGAGGATGCGGCAGCGGAAGTGAAGATAATCTGGTCCACGAACAGAAAGCAGCTGCCAGGAGCACCTCACGAGAGCCTCGCAGATCTCTTACTTAATGGCCGACCTTCCTCCCTCTCCCCCGGGGCTAGTCACGCCACTCCTCCCTCTCCCCCGGGGCTAGTCACGCCACTCCTCCCTCTCCCCCGGGACTAGTCACGCCACTCCTCCCTCTCCCCCGGGGCTAGTCACGCCACTCCTCCCTCTCCCCCGGGACTAGTCACGCCACTCCTCCCTCTCCCCCGGGACTAGTCACGCCACTCCTCCCTCTCCCCCGGGACTAGTCACGCCACTCCTCCCTCTCCCCCGGGACTAGTCACGCCACTCCTCCCTCTCCCCCGGGACTAGTCACGCCACTCCTCCCTCTCCCCCGGGACTAGTCACGCCACTCCTCCCTCTCCCCCGGGACTAGTCACGCCACTCCTCCCACTCCCCCGGGACTAGTCACGCCACTCCTACGTCTGTGAATTTAATTCGTTCATGAACGAAGAGAGGAAGGTGTTAAATTATGTATATTATATGTATATATATTATACATATAATATGTATTATATTGGTCTCAGTTACAAGGAGCATTTTTTTAATGCTTGGAACGCTGTACGGAGACTAATTCAGTAACTGAGACATATAATATGTAAATAGAATTCATTGTGTGACTATTTAAAAAACGCACGAAACACATAAGTCACAGGAGAAAGTCACTGAGTTCTATCTAGATTTTGATTAAATCCAAACTAATACAGCAATTGCAAATGAAAGCAGATGGCAGACTGGCGTTATTGGAAGTCAGGCAAAATAAGTCATCGTGCGGATGTGGTGGGTGAAGCAACCACCCTCCAACGCTTCCAGGAAACTTCTGGTGTTCACTAACTAGAAATTAATAATGTTAGTAAAATTAGTTTCCTGGCGCAGAAAATTTATCTTGTTGTATCAGGGGTTAGTACTCTAGGTCACGGAAATTTCCCACACATGAAGGATAAAGCTACTTTATGGTGCACAATTACCATAGTGAAAGGAGGCATATTGAGCGTGTAAGATTGGGGAGGGGAAGGTAAATTGGTTTGGAATAATAGGGAGATGAGACAGAACCCTCCCTGCCTCACTAGTGCAGCACAATTTCTATGTGTATTTGCAGACGCTGTATAATGTGTTTACAGGTGTTGGTGCATGTCTTACAACAATATAATGTGTTTACAGGTGTTGGTGCATGTCTTACAACAATATAATGTGTTTATAGGTGTTGGTGCATGTCTTACAACAATATAATGTGTTTACAGGTGTTGGTGCATGTCTTACAACAATATAATGTGTTTATAGGTGTTGGTGCATGTCTTACAACAATATATTGTGTTTACAGGTGTTGGTGAATGTCTTACAACAATATAATGTGTTTACAGGTGTTCCTTCATATACTGGAGGAAGAACGTGCTAAGATCAAAGAGCTGGGGGAGCTTGGTGCAGGTGTTGATGTAGTAAGAGAGCTTGGTGCAGGTATTGATGAAGTAAGAGAGCTTGGTGCAGGTGTTGATGAAGTAGGAGAGCTTGGTGCAGGTGTTGATGTAGTAAGAGAGCTTGGTGCAGGTGTTGATGAAGTAGGAGAGCTTAGTGCAGGTGTTGATGTAGTAAGAGAGCTTGGTGCAGGTGTTGATGTAGTAACAGAGCTTAGTGCAGGTGTTGATGTAGTAGGAGAGCTTGGTGCAGGTGTTGATGTAGTAAGAGAGCTTGGTGCAGGTGTTGATGAAGTAGGAGAGCTTAGTGCAGGTGTTGATGAAGTAAGAGAGCTTGGTGCAGGTGTTGATGAAGTAGGAGAGCTTGGTGCAGGTGTTGATGTAGTAAGAGAGCTTGGTGCAGGTGTTGATGAAGTAGGAGAGCTTAGTGCAGGTGTTGATGTAGTAAGAGAGCTTGGTGCAGGTGTTGATGTGGTAACAGAGCTTAGTGCAGGTGTTGATGTTGTAAGAGAGCTTGGTGCAGGTGTTGATGAAGTAAGAGAGCTTAGTGCAGGTGTTGATGAAGTAAGAGAGCTTAGTGCAGGTGTTGATGTAGTAATAGCACTAAAATGTGTTTAAAGGTGTTGGTGAATGTGTTACAACAATACAATGTGTTTACAGGTGTTCCTTCATGTTCTGGAGCAAGAACGTGATAAAATTGAAGAGTTGGGAGAGCTTGGTGCAGGTGTTGATGTAGTAGGAGAGGTTGGTGCAGGTGTTGATGAAGTAATATCCACCATAAGAGGCGAGGCTCCATGGAGAGCCTGCTGGCCCCGAGGCAGGTCAGTGGTGAGCCTGACTCAGCTCATGGTTCAGGCGGCTCGTGCCAAGTGCACCTTGACCTGCAGCTTCCTCCACCTGGCTGGTGCCCAGTCCTCCTTATGTAGCAAGTCCGGCGCGAGTCCTCTGCACGCTGCCCTGGACGCTGGACACTGGGAGCTGGCGGCCCGGATGGTGAAGGACATGGACGGCTCTCTGTATGTTCCTGACCCCACAGGTCGCCTGCCCACAGTCACCCTGCCTCCACACCTCGCCCACTCTCTGGAGCAGGTCAGTGTACATGCTCCACACCTCACCCACTCTCTGGAGCAGGTCAGTGTACATGCTCCACACCTCACCCACTCTCTGGAGCAGGTCAGTGTACATGCTCCACACCTCACCCACTCTCTGGAGCAGGTCAGTGTACATGCTCCACACCTCACCCACTCTCTGGAGCAGGTCAGTGTTCATGCTCCACACCTCGCCCACTCTCTGGAGGAGGTCAGTGTACATGCTCCACACCTCACCCACTCTCTGGAGGAGGTCAGTGTCCATGCTCCACACCTCGCCCACTCTCTGGAGGAGGTCAGTGTACATGGTCCACACCTCACCCACTCTCTGGAGCAGGTCAGTGTTCATGCTCCACACCTCGCCCACTCTCTGGAGCAGGTCAGTGTACAAGCTCCACACCTCACCCACTCTCTGGAGGAGGTCAGTGTACATGCTCCACACCTCACACACTCTCTGGAGCAGGTCAGTGTACATGCTCCACACCTCGCCCACTCTCTGGAGCAGGTCAGTGTACACGCTCCACACCTCGCCCACTCTCTGGAGTAGGTCAGTGTACATGCTCCACACCTCACACACTCTCTGGAGCAGGTCAGTGTACATGCTCCACACCTCACCCACTCTCTGCAGCAGGTCAGTGTACATGCTCCACACCTCACACACTCTCTGGAGTAGATCAGTGTACATGCTCCACACCTCACCCACTCTCTGGAGTAGGTCAGTGTACATGCTCCACACCTCACCCACTCTCTGGAGCAGGTCAGTGTACATGCTCCACACCTCACTCAGTATGTGGGTGAGGTGCTCCACCTCCACAAGTCAGTCGTTCACCTCACTACATTCATACTTTACTTGGCATGACTAACTAAACTAACATCCAATTAAGGAAATTGATCAATATGCAGTTATATATATTCAGTGATATTCCATTGACTGGTACACTATAGTACTATGATCTCTCTCTCTTACACCAGCCCACATATTGTGCCTAACAAGTAGAACTGTCCCACTTAGCCTAGTAAGCGAGGCTGAACATGCAGAATAAATAAAATATTCCTGTTTGGATGACATTTCAAGTACATTTTGTTAACATTGTGTTGTAACACCATAAATGGTTGTATTTAATAATTTACATACAACGAGTGTCAGTAAACAGGATATTGGTGGCGCCAGGCTGTCGATCCTTGGCATGTCAAAAGTCACACCTTATGAGTGTTAATTGTCACAGGTTGAGTAGGTCAGGTCGTGTTATGTGACCTCGGTCTCTGCTAAACTGATAACTGCAGTCGGGTGGCTGTGTTCTTTCCATCAAACAAGCCGCTGTCTTTGTGTGTAGGAAGATATCAATAGGCTATCTTTCGGTAGAAGGAGTTTAGCTCTCGGTTCTCCCTTAAATACCTGAGAAATTGTACATTTGAGAGATAGACAGAGAGAGAGAGTGAGGTTCCAGTAGCCCAGACTAGGTCTGTCTGTCATGGCACCTGTCCCACCGATCTGTCCCAGGCCGGTGGGGACTCTGTCTGTCAGCCGTATCTTCCCCTCCTTGCTGACCATTTTATACTCTGACTTTGGTGAGTGAAATTGTTTGATTGAAGTATTTTGTGTTTTCCAACTTATATGTTGTGTGATTTTTAGGAACAGTCAGCCGTAGGCGCTCTCAAATTATTGTGTGGTGACTCAAATTATTAATTAATGTTGATATCTGAACATAAAGGGGACAGGGATGAGTTATGATATCCATATGATTGTGAATTTTCCTGAATATATACATATAAATTAATAATTGATTATCTTACTCTTAAATTGTCTTTAATTCTGATCCCAAGATTTTGTATTCATGTCTATGATATAGTGAAAGCTAGAGTGGAGAGCACTAGGAAGTTTACTTGCTAAAGATTATGACATAATAATTCTTGATGAAATGATATAAATACTTACAGTCGTTACATGATAACATCAGTTAATATTGTAGGACAGACAAGTTCCATTCATTGTCTTATAAATAAATCTTGAATGAATGGTGGCAGAACTTCTTCTTCCTTCCCCCTTCCTTCTTTTTTCCTCTCATCTTCTAGCACTTCTACTACTTTCTACCCTACCTATCTACCTCTTATCTAATCTACCTACTCTAACCCATTTTCTCCCATTTTAAACTTTCCCTTTCTCCTGACCGCTCTTCCTCACTCCTCCCCTCCACTTCACTCTCTCTCACTCTATGCGTTTTTAACTTTTCATTTTTCTCTATTTTCCGTTATGTTACAACATCAATAATACTTTATAATAACTATATTAATATTATATTTTGGTAGTGCTGAGGAATAATCTGTATATTTTGTAATATGAGGTTACAAAGTTTTTTTGGTCTAATACAAATTGTATATAATTTATGTTATAATTTATGTATCTATCAGTGTATAAGATAAAAATAGTAGCATTAACAATTGTTTGTGAGGCATTTCGGTTTCTTCAACAACTTCTTTACGGCAATAGTTACAACAATCTGCAAGAGGCATTATTATAATGATTTTTTAATTTTTTTTTTCTTTCTTTCGATATCTATTGCTTTTTATTTAAAAAAAATGAAATCAGATATCGTTGGTATTAAAATGTTGTGATAATAATTATATCCCAACATATTTTACAGAGTATTTATAACAAGGAAAGGAACAAGCTGCAGGACCTACAGGAGAAGACAAAACACCCCAGCGACAAGAAACAGGTGCAAGAGATTCTGGACGTTCAGAAGACTCTCTTCACTCGCTACTTGAAGAAGACTACTTGGGCCAAGAAGATTGCCGAAGCTATAAGATTCCGAGTGTGGTCCACAGGACCCCAGGCTCTCCTGGTGGCCTCACGAAGTGGGCTGCAGCAGCTGATATACCTCCTGGTGAAGGTGGGAGGCCTGGCTGTAGACACACTAGTGGATCCCACCGGTGCCACCACTGCCCTCCACCAGGCAGCCGCTCATGGCAAGTCTGGCTGCGTCCTCCTCCTCCTGAGCCTTGGTGCCCAGCCGCTCCTGCCTGACAGATATGGCCACACACCTCCCCACCTCGCTGCAATGTTCGGCCATCAACACACTTATCAACTTTTAGCAGAATTTATCATGGAACCCCAACCTTCCTGCAGGGCGGGAACTACCCCACAAGATGTCTTTAGACATTTCTCTCAATATCTGCAGAAGTACAATATACGTGGAACTGTATCATCAGCTGATTCTGAACACATAAATAATGACCCAACAGAAGCTGCTATGAATCTTCTCCGCCGTATTGACTTAAGGAACTTGGTGAGAGACTTAGAGAAGACAACGGTTGACTTTACCATGCGTGAAGCACAAGAGGTCAAGGATGAAGTAATGAGAGAGCTTCAACAAATTACAGAAAATGTTTCAAATAAAACTTTTAGAGGGGAACTGAGACTGTCTGGGAGCGCTGCAGATGGTACAAGGCTCTATTGTCCCGATGAGTTTGATGTTAATTTTGTTCTCCAGAAGCTTTCTGGAGTCAAAGTTAAAGTTATACAACAAACAGAGAAAGACGTCTTAGCCAGCGGTCACAAGTTAAAAGTCAAAATTAAGACTAAAAATTCAAGTCTCCATGGGAATAACTTAGTAACAAAGTTTTATGATAGAGTGGGAAAGTGCCTGAAGAACTACACCATCGGTGACAAGCGTCTTAGTCTAGTGCCACCTGGCCTGACCAGGACGCAGGTGGGTGTGGCACTGTCACTGGCCTGGCAGGGAAGTGAGTATCCGCTGTTGTTGGTCAGTGTTGACTTAGTGCCAGTGGTGGTGGTGCCATGGCCTGAGGAGATCAGCAGACCTCCCCTCACGCCCGACTCCTCACAAATAATCCAGCTCAGCAACACAGAAGATGGGTCGTGGAGGTGTAGCCTGGCTGCGACAGAGGTGGAGGTGCTGCAGCAGCTGGAGCCTCAGGAGCGTCGGGTGTTCCTCACCTGCAAGACTCTCCTCTCCCGCTTGAAGGCTGAGCCTTGGATGCCCAGACACGTCAAGAACCAGTTTTTCTGGTGGGACTCCCGCAATTGGAAAGTTCCAACTCCTGCAGGATTCTGCCTCAAAAATTCCTTCCTGAGGCAGTTGCAAAGGAAGCGAGAGCAAGGAATCGACTGGCACGAGCAAGACATATTGATCATAGTGAAGTCTGTCTTCAGAGACATGTGTCATGAGATGGTTGATCCATCAACTGGTGTCGAGTCTCTCGTGCCAGCCAAAGTTAATGCCTACTTCGGTGGAGATTGTGAAAAACCCAAGATGGGTGAAGGAGCTCCCGAAATTGTTAGCTATCTTGACACTGTCTAAGATAGCTGGAAAACCCTAGAGAGGTTACTTAGGACTAGGACTGGGCTTCCTTAACAAGTGAGTCATTAACTTCAGCTGTGAGACTGTAGGGACTCAGGGAGTCTTGTGTTGACAGAACACTTATACTTGCAGGAGTTTACAGGACAAGAAGGATACATAAGGAAGGTGAACCTCTCAATGGGATCATTATTGTCAGGAACAGTAATGGTCTTCCGCCTCAACAACATCAATTCATTTAACGTTATATTCCACCTTGTTCTGTTAGGCCCTGGAAGTCCTCTCCTGTTATCTGTTATTATTGTCAGAGGAGAGATATTAAACACTTATTGTTGTCATGGTGACTGTTGTCATGGTGACTGTTGTCATGGTGACTGTTGTCATGGTGACTGTTGTCATGGTGACTGTTGTCATGGTGACTGTTGTCATGGTGACTGTTGTCATGGTGACTGTTGTCATGGTGACTGTTGTCATGGTGACTTGTCATGGTGACTGTTGTCATGGTGACTGTTGTCATGGTGACTGTTGTCATGGTGACTGTTGTCATGGTGACTGTTGTCATGGTGACTTGTCATGGTGACTGTTGCCATGGTGACTGTTGTCATGGTGACTGTTGTCATGGTGACTGTTGTCATGGTGACTGTTGTCATGGTGACTGTTGTCATGGTGACTGTTGTCATGGTGACTTGTCATGGTGACTGTTGTCATGGTGACTGTTGTCATGGTGACTGTTGTCATGGTGACTGTTGTCATGGTGACTGTTGTCATGGTGACTGTTGTCATGGTGACTGTTGTCATCATGACTGTTGTCATGGTGACTGTGGTCATGGTGACTGTTGTCATGGTGACTGTTGTCATGGTGACTGTTGTCATGGTGACTGTTGTCATGGTGACTGTTGTCATGGTGACTGTGGTCATGGTGACTGTTGTCATGGTGGCTGTTGTCATGGTGACTTGTCATGGTGACTGTTGTCACGGTGACTGTTGTCATCATGACTGTTGTCATGGTGACTGTTGTCATGGTGACTGTTGTCATGGTGACTGTTGTCATGGTGACTGTTGTCATGGTGGCTGTTGTCATGGTGACTGTTGTCATGGTGACTGTTGTCATGGTGACTGTTGTCATGGTGACTGTTGTCATGGTGACTGTTGTCACGGTGACTGTTGTCATCATGACTGTTGTCATGGTGACTGTTGTCATGGTGACTGTTGTCATGGTGACTGTTGTCATGGTGACTGTTGTCATGGTGACTGTTGTCATGGTGACTGTTGTCATGGTGACTGTTGTCACGGTGACTGTTGTCATGGTGACTGTTGTCATGGTGACTGTTGTCATGGTGACTGTTGTCATGGTGACTGTTGTCATGGTGACTGTTGTCATGGTGACTGTTGTAACGGTGACTGTTGTCATCATGACTGTTGTCATGGTGACTTGTCATGGTGACTGTTGTCATGGTGACTGTTGTTATGGTGACTGTTGTCATGGTGACTGTTGTCATGGTGACTGTTGTCATGGTGACTGTTGTCATGGTGACTGTTGTCATGGTGACTGTTGTCATGGTGACTGTTGTCACGGTGACTGTTGTCATCATGACTGTTGTCATGGTGGCTGTTGTCATAGTGGCTGTTGTCATGGTGACTGTTGTCATGGTGACTGTTGTCATGGTGACTGTTGTCATGGTGACTGTTGTCATGGTGACTGTTGTCATGGTGACTGTTGTCACGGTGACTGTTGTCATGGTGACTGTTGTCATGGTGACTGTGGTCATGGTGATTGTTGTCATAGTGACTGTGGTCATGGTGACTGTTGTCATGGTGACTGTTGTCATGGTGACTGTTGTCATGGTGACTGTTGTCATGGTGACTGTTGTCGTGGTGACTGTTGTCATGGTGACTGTTGTCATGGTGACTGTTGTCATGATGACTGTTGTCATGGTGACTGTTGTCATGGTGACTGTTGTCATGGTGACTGTTGTCATGGTGACTGTTGTCATGGTGACTGTTGTCATGGTGACTGTTGTCATGATGACTGTTGTCATGGTGACTGTTGTCATGGTGACTGTTGTCATGGTGGCTGTTGTCATGGTGACTGTTGTCATGGTGACTGTTGTCATAGTGACTGTTGTCATGGTGACTGTTGTCATAGTGACTGTTGTCATGGTGACTGTTGTCATCATGACTGTTGTCATGGTGACTGTTGTCATGGTGACTGTTGTCATGGTGACTGTTGTCACGGTGACTGTTGTCATAGTGACTGTTGTCATGGTGACTGTTGTCATGGTGACTGTTGTCATGGTGACTGTTGTCATGGTGACTGTTGTCACGGTGACTGTTGTCATAGTGACTGTTGTCATGGTGACTGTTGTTACAGTGCAAGTATTTTGCATTCTTTCATGTATAAGTGTGAATTATAATTGTAGGTGTGTGTGTGTGTGTGTGTGTGTGTGTGTGTGTGTGTGTGTGTGTGTGTATGTGTGTGTGAGTGTGAGTGTGAGTGTGAGTGTGTTTGTGTGTGAGTGTGTGTGTGTGTGTGTGTGTGTGTGTACTCACCTAGTTGTGTCTGCAGGATCGAGCATTGACTCTTGGATCCCGCCTTTCGAGCATCGGTTGTTTACAGCAATGACTCCTGTCCCATTTCTCTATCATACCTGGTTTTAAAATTATGAATAGTACTTGCTTCCACAACCTGTTCCTGAAGTGCATTCAATTTCCCCACTACTCTCACGCTAAAAGAAAACTTCCTAACATCTCTGTGACTCATCTGAGTTTCAAGCTTCCATCCATGTCCTCTCGTTCTGTTACTATTCCGTGTGAACATTTCGTCTATGTCCACTCTGACAATCCCTCTGAGTATCTTATACGTTCCTATCATGTCCCCCCTCTCCCTTCTTCTTTCTAGTGTCGTAAGGCACAGTTCCCTCAGGCGCTCCTCATACCCCATCCCTCGTAGCCCTGGGACGAGTCTCGTTGCAAACCTCTGAACCTTTTCCAGTTTCATTATATGCTTCTTCAGATGGGGACTCCATGATGAGGCGGCATACTCTAAGACTGGCCTTACGTAGGCAGTGTAAAGCACCCTAAATGCCTCCTTACTTAGGTTTCTGAATGATGTTCTAACTTTTGCCAGTGTAGAGTACGCTGCTGTCGTTATCCTATTAATATGTGCGTCAGGATATAGATTAGGTATTACGTCCACCCCCAGGTCTCTTTCACGCGTCGTTACAGGTAGGCTGTTCCCCTTCATTGTGTACTGTCCCTTTGGTCTCCTATCTCCTAGTCCCATTTCCATAACTTTACATTTGCTTGTGTTGAATTCCAGTAGCCATTTCTCTGACCATCTCTGCAACCTGTTCAGGTCCTCTTGGAGGATCCTGCAATCCTCATCTGTCACAACTCTTCTCATCAACTTTGCGTCATCCGCAAACATCGACATGTAGGACTCTACGCCTGTAAACATGTCGTTAACATATACAAGAAATAGAATTGGTCCCAGCACCGATCCTTGTGGTACTCCACTTGTTACTGTTCGCCAGTCCGACTTCTCGCCCCTTACCGTAACTCTTTGGCTCCTTCCTGTTAGGTAGTTCCTTATCCATGCTAGGACCTTTCCCCCCACCCCCACCTGCCTCTCGAGCTTGAACAGCAGTCTCATGTGCGGTACTGTATCAAAGGCTTTTTGGCAGTCCAGAAATATGCAGTCTGCCCAACCATCTCTGTCCTGTCTTATCCTCGTTATTTTATCATAGAATTCCAGAAGGTTTGTTAGGCACGATTTCCCTGTCCAGAACCCATGTTGATGTTTGTTCACAAACCTAATGTTTTCCAGGTGTGCAACCAGTCGTAGCCTAATTATTCTTTCCAGTATTTTACAGGGGATGCTTGTCAGTGATACAGGTCTATAGTTAAGTGCCTCCTCCCTATCACCTTTCTTGAAGATCGGCACGACATTTGCCTTCTTCCAGCAACTGGGCAATTCTCCTGACATAAGTGACTCATTAAAGATCATTGCCAGAGGCACGCTGAGGCCTGTGCTGCTTCTTTTAGTATCCACGGTGATACTTTGTCGTGTCCAACTTCTTTAGTTGCATCTAGAGTTGTCAACTGTTTCATTACCTCCTCTGCTGTCACCTCTATATCTGATAGTCTTTCATCTAGGGTAACCCCTTCCAACAATGGGAGCTGCTCAGGCTCGGTAGTGAACACTCCATGGAAACTGGCATTCAGTGCCTCGCAGATTTCCTTGTCACTTTCAGTATATGCCCCCTCTGTCTTCCTTAGTCTTGTCACTTGGTCGTTCACCGACATTTTTCTTCTTATATGACTGTGTAGCAACTTAGGTTGTTTTTTCGCTTTGATTGCAATATCGTTCTCATAGTCCCTTTCCGATGTTCGTCTTATGTTAATGTAATCGTTCCTAGCTCTGCTGTATCTGCTTCTGTTGTCCTCTGTCCTTTGTCTTCTGTACTTCCTCCACTCCCGCCTGCTGCCCATTTTTGCTTCCTGACACTGTCTATTAAACCATGGGTTATTATATTCCTTCTTATTTTTTCCCTTTACCGTTGGTATAAATCTCTCTTCGGCCTCCTGGCATTTCTGTATGACTAGGTCCATCATATCTTGGACTGTTTTTCCTCTAATTTCTTCCTCCCACTGCACTTCACCCAGATAGTCCCTTATCCTCATATAGTCCCCTTTCCTGTAGTCAGCTCTCCTTTCCCAGATCTCTTGTCCCATGGTCATAAGTTTGAATTCCATCATGTAGTCAAAGACTAGGACACAATGGTCACTGGCCCCTAGAGGTATTTCATGCTCTAAATTCTCGATATCTTCTACGTTCTGGGTGAAAATAAGGTCTAATAGGCTCGGTGCATCTCCTCCTTTTTCCCTTGTGTCTTCCTTCACATGTTGTGTCAGGAAATTCCTATCTATAACATCTACTAATTTTGCTCCCCACGTTTCGTCCCCTCCATGGGGATTCCTTGATTCCCAATTTATCTCTCCATGATTTAGGTCCCCCATGATCAGCAGCTTCGCTCTCATTCTGTGGGCTAGTGTTGCTGCCTTCTGCAGTTCATCTATACATGCTTTGTTGTTGTCATCATACTCCTGCCTGGGTCTTCTACTGTTTGGTGGGGGATTGTAGATTACCAAGATCACAATCTTCCTCCCATCTACTGTCAGAGTTCCATGTATGAAGCTTGTGCACTCATTGGTAACTCGATTTCCCAGGTCTTCAAACTTCCATTTCCGCTTTATTAGGAGTGCTACTCCCCCTCCCTGTCTCTGTGTCCTCTCTTTTCGTATTACCTGGTACCCTTCAGGAAACATTGCATCTGAGATCATGTCATTAATTTTAGTTTCCACAATTGCAACTATGTCAGGATCTGCTTCACTCACTCTTTCTTTTATCTCTTCTGCTTTATTAGATACCCCATCAGCATTGGTGTACCAAACCTTGAGATTCTTCATGGAAACTCTTGTATCAGAGTTCTCCCTTTCTCTGGGGGTCTGGGGGGATCTGGGGGATGTCTGGGGGGTGACTGGGGGCAGGGGGGATCTGTGTGTGTGTGTGTGTGTGTGTGTGTGTGTGTGTGTGTGTGTGTGTGTGTGTGTGTGTGTGTGTGTGTGTGTGTGTGTGTGTGTTTACTAGTTGTGTTTACTAGTTGTGTTTTTGCGGGGGTTGAGCTTTGCTCTTTGGGCCCGCCTCTCAACTGTCAATCAACTGTTTACTAACTACTTTTTTTTTTTTTTTTTTTTTTTTTCCCACACCACACACACACACTCCTGGGGTGAAGCAGCCCGTGACAGCTGACTAACTCCCAGGTACCTATTTACTGCTAGGTAACAGGGGCACTTAGGGTAAAAGAAACTTTGCCCATTTGTTTCTGCCTCGTGCGGGAATCGAACCCGAGCCACAGAATTACGAATCCTGCGCGCTATCCACCAGGCTACGAGGCCCCCAAGTGTGTGTGTGTGTGTGTGTGTGTGTGTGTGTGTGTGTGTGTGTGTGTGTGTGTGTGTGTGTGTGTGTGTGTGTGTGTGTGTGAGCGTGTTGGTGTGGTGCGAGATGGTACGAGGGAGGTGTTGACTAGCTTCAATCCGCTGACATGGCAGTACGTAATAAGAAGGGCCTTGTGTACTGCAGGACCTGCCTGGGTCCTATAAGGGCTAGTTTTGCTTCTCAGTCTTTATTTGGGCACGAGGGAGGAGTATACAGCTTCCCCACGTTGGGGGTGGCTGGTAGATTCAGTTAGAGGCAAGCTTTCAGAGAGGGAAGGTGACAGCCAGCTTCCTCACCCTGACGGGTGACACCCAGACACCCTCAGGGTGTATCCGTCTGAGTTCAGAAGGTGAGAGTTCAGTTATGCATTGTCTTAAGCCAGAAGTGTGTCTTAGTGGTGACAAGCTAGTGGAGTCTGAACCATTTAGCCATGCATGGTGTGGGCGTGTATGGAGTGGGTGATCTCCCACTTTTTAATTTGGCCAATATTGTGTTAAATAATAGAATGTCAAAGTGTTAAATATCAATTGCTGGAAATTGAAATAATCTGAAATAATTTTATTCAATAAATGTCTATGTGTAAAATAACAAGCTTGACTTTAGTTCAGTCCTCTTTTTGAATCAATGTCCCCTCAAGTAAGAGTGAAGGACAGAGATACCTAGATGAGCAAGTGAGAGATAACTAAATTAAGCAGTGTTCCTGTCGCATTGTATAAATAAGTGGAATTTATATTTAGTTTCAATGACAGGTGGTGGCAGGTTTCATCAGAACATCAGTATAGTATAACAGCATAGATAGAATAAAGTCAGTCCACTCACCTTACTCCTTCTTATCCCTTCTTCCTTCCCCCTCCTCCTTCCTTCATTCCTCCTACCTCCACTCTTCCCTGTGCGCCTCTCGTTTTCTGTTGCCAGGCGGACGAGTTCCCCCCTCAACCTTATCCATGTCTGTCCCCTCTCTTCTCTTCCCTCCTCCTCCCCTCCTCTCTTCCCTACTTTGCTGTTTTTTCTCACCATTACAGACTAGATAGAGAAAACTAGATGTTACACTGTTGTCACCATGACAGTTGTCATGGTGACTGTTGTCATGATGGCTGTTGTCATGGTGACTGTTGTCATGATGGATGTTGTCATGGTGGCTGTTGTCATGATGGCTGTTGTCACCGTGACTGTTGTCATGGTGGCTGTTGTCATGGTGGCTGTTGTCATGATGCCTGTTGTCATGGTGGCTGTTGTCATGGTGGCTGTTGTCATGGTGACTGTTGTCATGGTGACTGTTGTCATGAAGCCTGTTGTCATGGTGGCTGTTGTCATGGTGGCTGTTGTCATGGTGGCTGTTGTCATGGTGGCTGTTGTCATGGTGGCTGTTGTCATGGTGGCTGTTGTCACCGTGACTGTTGTCATGGTGACTGTTGTCATGGTGACTGTTGTCATGATGCCTGTTGTCATGGTGGCTGTTGTCATGATGGCTGTTGTCATGATGCCTGTTGTCATGGTGGCTGTTGTCATGGTGACTGTTGTCATGGTGACTGTTGTCATGGTGACTGTTGTCATGATGCCTGTTGTCATGGTGGCTGTTGTCATGGTGGCTGTTGTCATGGTGGCTGTTGTCATGGTAGCTGTTGTCATGGTGATTGTTGTCATGGTGACTGTTGTCATGGTGACTGTTGTCATGGTGACTGTTGTCATGGTGACTGTTGTCATGGTGACTGTTGTCATGGTGACTGTTGTCATGATGCCTGTTGTCATGGTGACTGTTGTCATGATGCCTGTTGTCATGGTGGCTGTTGTCATGGTGGCTGTTGTCATGGTGACTGTTGTCATGGTGGCTGTTGTCACCGTGACTGTTGTCATGGTGACTGTTGTCATGGTGACTGTTGTCATGGTGACTGTTGTCATGATGCCTGTTGTCATGGTGGCTGTTGTCATGGTGGCTGTTGTCATGGTGACTGTTGTCATGGTGGCTGTTGTCACCGTGACTGTTGTCATGGTGACTGTTGTCATGGTGACTGTTGTCTTGGTGACTGTTGTCATGGTGACTGTTTTCATGGTGACTGTTGTCATGGTGGCTGTTGTCATGGTGACTGTTGTCATGATGCCTGTTGTCATGGTGGCTGTTGTCATGTTGGCTGTTGTCATGGTGGCTGTTGTCATGATGGCTGTTGTCATGGTGACTGTTGTCATGGTGGCTGTTGTCATGGTGACTGTTGTCATGATGCCTGTTGTCATGGTGGCTGTTGTCATGGTGGCTGTTGTCATGGTGGCTGTTGTCACCGTGACTGTTGTCATGGTGACTGTTGTCATGGTGACTGTTGTCATGGTGACTGTTGTCATGGTGACTGTTTTCATGGTGACTGTTGTCATGGTGGCTGTTGTCATGGTGACTGTTGTCATGATGCCTGTTGTCATGGTGGCTGTTGTCATGTTGGCTGTTGTCATGGTGGCTGTTGTCATGATGGCTGTTGTCATGGTGACTGTTGTCATGGTGGCTGTTGTCATGGTGACTGTTGTCATGATGCCTGTTGTCATGGTGGCTGTTGTCATGGTGGCTGTTGTCATGGTGGCTGTTGTCATGATGGCTGTTGTCATGGTGGCTGTTGTCATGGTGGCTGTTGTCACCGTGACTGTTGTCATGGTGGCTGTTGTCATGATGCCTGTTGTCATGGTGACTGTTGTCATGATGCCTGTTGTCATGGTGACTGTTGTCATGATGCCTGTTGTCATGGTGACTGTTATCATGGTGACTGTTGTCATGGTGGCTGTTGTCATGGTGGCTGTTGTCATGGTGGCTGTTGTCATGGTGGCTGTTGTCATGGTGACTGTTGTCATGGTGGCTGTTGTCATGGTGACTGTTGTCATGATGCCTGTTGTCATAGTTGCTGTTGTCATGGTGGCTGTTGTCATGATGGCTGTTGTCATGATGCCTGTTGTCATGGTGGCTGTTGTCATGGTGACTATTGTCATGATGCCTGTTGTCATGGTGGCTGTTGTCATGGTGACTGTTGTCATGATGCCTGTTGTCATGGTGGCTGTTGTCATGGTGGCTGTTGTCATGGTGACTGTTGTCATGATGGCTGTTGTCATGGTGACTGTTGTTATGGTGACTGTTGTCATGGTGACTGTTGTCATGGTGACTGTTGTCATGGTGACTGTTGTCATGGTGGCTGTTGTTATGGTGACTGTTGTCATGGTGACTGTTGTCATGGTGGCTGTTGTCATGATGGCTGTTGTCATGGTGACTGTTGTTATGGTGACTGTTGTCATGGTGACTGTTGTCATGGTGGCTGTTGTCATGGTGGCTGTTGTCATGGTGACTGTTGTTATGGTGACTGTTGTCATGGTGACTGTTGTCATGGTGGCTGTTGTCATGGTGGCTGTTGTCATGGTGACTGTTGTCATGATGGCTGTTGTCATGGTGACTGTTGTTATGGTGACTGTTGTCATGGTGACTGTTGTCATGGTGACTGTTGTCATGGTGGCTGTTGTCATGGTGACTGTTGTTATGGTGACTGTTGTCATGGTGACTGTTGTCATGGTGACTGTTGTCATGGTGACTGTTGTCATGGTGGCTGTTATCATGGTGACAGTTGTTATGGTGACTGTTGTCATGGTGGCTGTTGTTATGGTGACTGTTGTCATGATGGCTGTTGTCATGGTGACTGTTGTCATGGTGACTGTTGTCATGGTGGCTGTTGTCATGGTGGCTGTTGTCATGGTGACTGTTGTTATGGTGACTGTTGTCAATATGACTATTGTCATGGTGACTGTTGTCAATATGACTGTTGTCATGGTGACTGTTGTCATGGTGGCTGTTGTCATGGTGACTGTTGTTATGGTGACTGTTGTCATGGTGACTGTTGTCATGGTGACTGTTGTCATGGTGACTGTTGTCATGGTGGCTGTTATCATGGTGACAGTTGTTATGGTGACTGTTGTCATGGTGGCTGTTGTTATGGTGACTGTTGTCATGATGGCTGTTGTCATGGTGACTGTTGTCATGGTGACTGTTGTCATGGTGGCTGTTGTCATGGTGGCTGTTGTCATGGTGACTGTTGTTATGGTGACTGTTGTCAATATGACTATTGTCATGGTGACTGTTGTCAATATGACTGTTGTCATGGTGACTGTTGTCATGGTGACTGTTGTCACGGTGACTGTTGTCATAGTGACTGTTGTCATGGTGACTGTTGTCAATATGACTGTTGTCAATATGACTTGTCATGGTGACTGTTGTCAATATGACTGTTGTCATGGTGACTGTTGTCATGGTGACTGTGTGTGTTGTGCTAGACACCACCACATAAGGCAATACTCTCACATGAACTCTTCTACTCCTGGGGGACGGATAGTTAGCAGCTCCTTCTATCTGAATGTTTCAGATTAGTTGAAGGGGACGAGACACGAAAAAGTATTCGTCCTCATATGAAATTTAGTATCAAATATTAAACAAATCTAACGTTATTTGGCATCAGCGTTGTGAAAATGTCAACGTCGTGAAGTGGATATGTCTTCTAGGAGTGCTGAGTGCCACCAGGAAGGTCAAATTTCACACTAATAGTAATGAGTAGGTATGTTATTTTGCTGAATTTTATAAATATCATTGTCCAATGCCAATATTTTTTATGTCCTCCATTTTTTATTTTTTTTGTATTTTGGTGGCGGGAGGGATTTTTTTTCTCCTTTGTTTATTATTTGATTGTTTTGTGGCTTCTTCATCTTGGAAAATATATACCCGTCACAAAGTATGTTTTAGCCGATTTGTTCACATATTTCAAACTCTATTTGCTTTTCTCTTCAGAGTTTTTTGGTAATTGGGGACCAGATTAGGGTTTTATCAATTTTTTTACGTATACATTATATATCCCCTAAATCATTATAATTATCCCAATATTTTTTTTGTGGGGTGGGGGTATTTTTTTAACTTAATTTTAACACATATTGACCTTCAAATTTCACATATTCGATTACGAATGTCAGACAATGTTTATTAAAACATACAAGAAGAATCATCATTTAGAACTTCCATATTCCTTGTCAATAACTTAAACTTCAATTTTGCTAAAACTAAAAATAAAATTTTAATACTGCTTCAAAAATACAGTTTCTTACCGATTTTCACCATTCTAATATATAGTGTGCAACACTGTCTGTTCCACACCTTCCTCATTCAGATTATTGATAAACACAAAACGTTTGGAGTTATAAATTTTTGACTCATAATACCGCACATTTAAAATGTCACAGTGACAATTTTTTTTAAAGTAAACTATACTGAAAACTATATTCTACAATTATACAGATGAAGATTATAAGCAATTATGCGACCATAATAACACCAAATGAACAATTGGTGAAATTTTACATTTATATATATATATATATATATATATATATATATATATATATATATATATATATATATATATATATATATATATACACAACATGCCTAAACACGCAAGAGAGATTATACAACCTTAAAACACTTTCCCACCTGGAGATTCGAACCCTAGCCAGCACAGAAGCCTTACAGCAACTGGCATAACTGGTACGCCTTTAACCCACTGCACCACAGCTCAGACCAAGGGTCTGAGCTGTAGTGGCAACTGGTCCAAGTTTCACCATCACACCCTAAACAGAAAAGGAGAAAAAAAATACACAACGTATTATGCAACGAATTTTCAACATTTTCAAATAATTTTAGGGACCACATTTGTCAACTAAAATCATTTCTATAACACTCAGATATTAAAATTAGCACATAATAAAGGATTGTAGTGATCAGTTTTATCAATAAAGTGTTTAGTGCAATAATATAAGTTTTCAAAGTTACCCTTCCAAAAATATGCAATATATGATGTTTATAAATTTTTATAAAATCAACAAATAGACTTTGAACTAAAATGTCTACTAGGTTTTGTAGAAGCACAAACTCTACATATAAGGTGTAATTTGCATGTAAATTGATTAATAAATGAAAGCTATGAAGTACTATGAAGTTGTAAATTACTTACCTGAGTAAAATAAGATCAAAGTTCGGCCACCTGTAACTGAGCTTGACTTCAACAGATTTTGTTCATAATTGGCACCCTTGCAGATAGGCATCCATTGAGCAAGGTGTGAAAGTTCCATGCACATCCCCTGATAACAAACGAAAAAAAAAAAATTAAAAAAAAAAAAAAAAAATTATACATATATATATCCTGCACATACATATTACAAAATACCAAATTATAACACTAAAACATACTAACCTATTGAAATTGGTCTATTGAAACAGTAGATGGCACTGCAACATCAGCCACAGCAGTAGATGGCACTGCAACACCAGCCACACCAGTAGATGTAGATGGCACTGCCACATCAGTAGATGTAGATGGCACTGCCACACCAGTAGATGTAGATGGCACTGTCGTGGCCGGTCCATACACATCGAGGGGTTGGGGTTGAGGAGGGTGTGTGAGGAGGGTAGGCCGCCTACATCCTCACTTGATATAACTCTCCCTTGTGCTACAGCGGCTCTCCTTTCCTGCCAAAGACGGCGACCGCGTGCCAAATTGGCTTCCTTTGTCTTCCGAGCCCTCCGTTTATAGGTCATTGTGCACTAGACGCTAAAAAAGCGAGATTTCAGGAGCCAAAATGGAGCGCGCGTCGACACCTCCACTCTCAACAGGACACACCATGTGACTACCTCACTCACCCGCACTAGGAGACAGTTGCCAATTAGTGTATATTTGTTGTCATATATACATAGTTATTTCCGACGTTATTACGAAAAAATTGACGTTTAGAACATAAGACGCAATACTCTTGGCGCGCCACAGCCGTGGCTGCATTCTGCACAATTACGCATGGAAATGTACGATAATACTTTAATTTATATCATAACATTATCGTGTTTGCGCCAAAGTGTTGCCAGAACGTTGTAGTATTTTTATAAATTTTTCAAAAATATTCGATTTTTCCGAATTTTTGCGTTTGATATGCCCCCTTTAGCCCACTGCACCACAGCTCAGACCCTTAAAAGAGATGGTAACTTCGGAGTATTTCACCTCCAAAGATCACCATCTCCCAAGGGCAACTAGAGCATAGTGAGGGGCTACTCACGTTCTTTCATCAAATTCCTGTTAATATGGCAGAACTCTGTGTCTATGCTTAATGCACAACTTGCCAAAACACGCAAGAGATTATACAACCTTAGAACACTTTCCCACCAAGAGATTCGAACTCTAGCCAGCACAGAAGCCTTACAGCAACTGGCATAACTGGTACGCCTTTAACCCACTGCACCACAGCTCAGACCCTTAAAAGAGATGGTAACTTCGGAGTATTTCACCTCCAAAGATCACCATCTCCCAAGGGCAAATAGAGCATAGTGAGGAGCTACTCACGTTCTTTCATCAAATTCCTATTAATATGGGAGAACTCTGTGTCTATGCTTAATGCACAACTTGCCTAAACACGCAAGAGAGATTATACAACCTTAGAACACTTTCCCACCAGGAGATTCGAACCCAAGCCAGCACAGAAGCCTTACAGCAACTGGCATAACTGGTACGCCTTTAGCCCACTGCACCAAAGCTCAGACCCTAAAAAGAAATGGTAACTTCGGAGTATTTCACCTCCAAAGATCACCATCTCCCAAGGACAACTAGAGCATAATGAGGGGCTACTCACGTTCTTTCATCAAATTCCTGTTAATATGGCAGAACTCTGTGTCTATGCTTAATGCACAACTTGCCTAAACACGCAAGAGATTATACAACCTTAGAACACTTTCCCACCAAAAGATTCGAACTCTAGCCAGCACAGAAGCCTTACAGCAACTGGCATAACTGGTACGCCTTTAACCCACTGCACCACAGCTCAGACCCTTAAAAGAGATGGTAACTTCGGAGTATTTCACCTCCAAAGCTCACCATCTCCCAAGGGCAACTAGAGCATAGTGAGGGGCTACTCACGTTCTTTCATCAAATTCCTGTTAATATGGGAGAACTCTGTGTCTATGCTCAATGCACAACTTGCCTAAACACGCAAGAGAGATTATACAACCTTAGAACACTTTCCCACCTGGAGATTCGAACCCTAGCCAGCACAGAAGCCATACAGCAACTGGCATAACTGGTACGCCTTTAACCCACTGCACCACAGCTCAGACCCTTAAAAAGAGATGGTAACTTCGGAGTATTTCACCTCCAAAGATCACCATCTCCCAAGGGCAACTAGAGCATAGTGAGGGGCTACTCACGTTCTTTCATCAAATTCCTATTAATATGGGAGAACTCCGTGTCTATGCTTAATGCACAACTTGCCTAAACACGCAAGAGAGATTATACAACCTTAGAACACTTTCCCACCAGGTGATTCGAACCCTAGCCAGCACAGAAGCCTTACAGCAACTGGCATAACTGGTACGCCTTTAGCCCACTGCACCACAGCTCAGACCCTTAAAAGAGATGGTAACTTCGGAGTATTTCACCTCCAAAGATCACCATTTCCCAAGGGCAACTAGAGCATAGTGAGGGGCTACTCACGTTCTTTCATCAAATTCCTGTTAATATGGCAGAACTCTGTGTCTATGCTTAATGCACAACTTGCCTAAACACGCAAGAGATTATACAACCTTAGAACACTTTCCCACCAAGAGATTTGAGCTCTAGCCAGCACAGAAGCCTTACAGCAACTGGCATAACTGGTACGCCTTTAACCCACTGCACCACAGCTCAGACCCTTAAAAGAGATGGTAACTTCGGAGTATTTCACCTCCAAAGATCACCATCTCCCAAGGGCAACTAGAGCATAGTGAGGGGCTACTCACGTTCTTTCATCAAATTCCTGTTAATATGGGAGAACTCTGTGTCTATGCTCAATGCACAACTTGCCTAAACACGCAAGAGAGATTATACAACCTTAGAACACTTTCCCACCTGGAGATTCGAACCCTAGCCAGCACAGAAGCCTTACAGCAACTGGCATAACTGGTACGCCTTTAACCCACTGCATCACAGCTCAGACCCTTAAAAGAGATGGTAACTTCGGAGTATTTCACCTCCAAAGATCACCATCTCCCAAGGGCAACTAGAGCATAGTGAGGGGCTACTCACGTTCTTTCATCAAATTCCTATTAATATGGGAGAACTCTGTGTCTTTGCTTAATGCACAACTTGCCTAAACACGTAAGAGAGATTATACAACCTTAGAACACTTTCCCCCCAGGAGATTCGAACCCTAGCCAGCACAGAAGCCTTACATCAACTGGCATAACTGGTATGCATTTAGCCCACTGCACCACAGCTCAGACCCTTAAAAGAGATGGTAACTTCGGAGTATTTCACCTCCAAAGATCACCATATCCCAAGGGCAACTAGAGCATAGTGAGGGGCTACTCACGTTCTTTCATCAAATTCCTGTTAATATGGCAGAACTCTGTGTCTATGCTTAATGCACAACTTGCCTAAACACGCAAGAGATTATACAACCTTAGAACACTTTCCCACCAAGAGATTCGAACTCTAGCCAGCACAGAAGCCTTACAGCAACTGGCATAACTGGTACGCATTTAGCCCACTGCACCACAGCTCAGACCCTTAAAAGAGATGGTAACTTCGGAGTATTTCACCTCCAAAGATCCCCATATCCCAAGGGCAACTAGAGCATAGTGAGGGGCTACTCACGTTCTTCATCAAATTTCTGTTAATATGGGAGAACTCTGTGTCTATGCTCAATGCACAACTTGCCTAAACATGCAAGAGAGATTATACAACCTTAGAACACTTTCCCACCAGGAGATTCGAACCCTAGCCAGCACAGAAGCCTTAAAGCAACTGGCATAACTGGTACGCCTTTAACCCACTGCACCACAGCTCAGATCCTTAAAAGAGATGGTAACTTCGGAGTATTTCACCTCCAAAGATCACCATATCCCGAGGGCAACTAGAGCATAGTGAGGGGCTACTCACGTTCTTCATCAAGTTCCTGTTAATATGGGAGAACTCTGTGTCTATTCTCAATGCACAACTTGCCTAAACACGCAAGAGAGATTATACAACCTGAGAACACTTTCCCACCTGGAGATTCGAACCCTAGCCAGCACAGAAGCCTTACATCAACTGGCATAACTGGTACGCCTTTAGCCCACTGCACCACAGCTCAGACCCTTAAAAGAGATGGTAACTTCGGAGTATTTCACCTCCAAAGATCACCATCTCCCAAGGGCAACTAGAGCATAATGAGGGGCTACTCACGTTCTTCATCAAATTCCTGTTAATATGGGAGAACTCTGTGTCTATGCTCAATGCACAACTTGCCTAAACACGCAAGAGAGATTATACAACCTTAGAACACTTTCCCAACTGGAGATTCGAACCCTAGCCAGCACAGAAGCCTTACAGCAACTGGCATAACTGGTACGCCTTTAACCCACTGCACCACAGCTCAGACCCTTAAAAGAGATGGTAACTTCGGAATATTTCACCTCCAAAGATCACCATCTCCCAAGGGCAAATAGAGCATAGTGAGGAGCTACTCACGTTCTTTCATCAAATTCCTATTAATATGGGAGAACTCTGTGTCTATGCTTAATGCACAACTTGCCTAAACACGCAAGAGTGATTATTCAACCTTAGAACACTTTCCCACCAGGAGATTCGAACCCTAGCCAGCACAGAAGCCTTACAGCAACTGGCATAACTGGTACGCCTTTAGCCCACTGCACCAAAGCTCAGACCCTAAAAAGAGATGGTAACTTCGGAGTATTTCACCTCCAAAGATCACCATCTCCCAAGGGCAACTAGAGCATAGTGAGGGGCTACTCACGTTCTTCATCAAATTCCTGTTAATATGGGAGAACTCTGTGTCTATGCTTAATGCACAACTTGCCTAAACATGCAAGAGAGATTATACAACCTTAGAACACTTTCCCACCAGGAGATTCGAACCCTAGCCAGCACAGAAGCGTTACAGCAACTGGCATAACTGGTACGCCTTTAACCCACTGCACCACAGCTCAGACCCTTAAAAGAGATGGTAACTTCGGAGTATTTCACCTCCAAAGATCACCATCTCCCAAGGGCAACTAGAGCATAGTGAGGGGCTACTCACGTTCTTTCATCAAATTCCTGTTAATATGGGAGAACTCTGTGTCTATGCTCAATGCACAACTTGCCTAAACACGCAAGAGAGATTATACAACCTTAGAACACTTTCCCACCTGGAGATTCGAACCCTAGCCAGCACAGAAGCCATTACAGCAACTGGCATAACTGGTACGCCTTTAACCCACTGCACCACAGCTCAGACCCTTAAAAGAGATGGTAACTTCGGAGTATTTCACCTCCAAAGATCACCATCTCCCAAGGGCAACTAGAGCATAGTGAGGGGCTACTCACGTTCTTTCATCAAATTCCTATTAATATGGGAGAACTCTGTGTCTATGCTTAATGCACAACTTGCCTAAACACGCAAGAGAGATTATACAACCTTAGAACACTTTCCCACCAGGTAATTCGAACCCTAGCCAGCACAGAAGCCTTACAGCAACTGGCATAACTGGTACGCCTTTAGCCCACTGCACCACAGCTCAGACCCTTAAAAGAGATGGTAACTTCGGAGTATTTCACCTCCAAAGATCACCATCTCCCAAGGGCAACTAGAGCATAGTGAGGGTCTACTCACGTTCTTTCATCAAATTCCTGTTAATATGGCAGAACTCTGTGTCTATGCTTAATGCACAACTTGCCTAAACACGCAAGAGAGATTATACAACCTTAGAACACTTTCCCACCTGGAGATTCGAATCCCTAGCCAGCACAGAAGCCTTACAGCAACTGGCATAACTGGTACGCCTTTAACCCACTGCACCACAGCTCAGACCCTTAAAAGAGATGGTAACTTCGGAGTATTTCACCTCCAAAGATCACCATCTCCCAAGGGCAACTAGAGCATAGTGAGGGGCTACTCACGTTCTTTCATCAAATTCCTATTAATATGGGAGAACTCTGTGTCTTTGCTTATTGCACAACTTGCCTAAACACGCAAGAGAGATTATACAACCTTAGAACACTTTCCCACCAGGAGATTCGAACCCTAGCCAGCACAGAAGCCTTACATCAACTGGCATAACTGGTACGCATTTAGCCCACTGCACCACAGCTCAGACCCTTAAAAGAGATGGTAACTTCGGAGTATTTCACCTCCAAAGATCACCATATCCCAAGGGCAACTAGAGCATAGTGAGGGGCTACTCACGTTTTTCATCAAATTTCTGTTAATATGAGAGAACTCTGTGTCTATGCTCAATGCACAACTTTTCTAAACACGCAAGAGAGATTATACAACCTGAGAACACTTTCCCACCTGGAGATTCGAACCCTAGCCAGCACAGAAGCCTTACATCAACTGGCATAACTGGTACGCCTTTAGCCCACTGCACCACAGCTCAGACCCTTAAAAGAGATGGTAACTTCGGAGTATTTCACCTCCAAAGATCACCATCTCCCAAGGGCAACTAGAGCATAGTGAGGGGCTACTCACGTTCTTCATCAAATTCCTGTTAATATGGGAGAACTCTGTGTCTATGCTTAATGCACAACTTGCCTAAACACTGCAAGAGAGATTATACAACCTTAGAACACTTTCCCACCAGGAGATTCGAACCCTAGCCAGCACAGAAGCCTTACAGCAACTGGCATAACTGGTACGCCTTTAACCCACTGCACCACAGCTCAGACCCTTAAAAGAGATGGTAACTTCGGAGTATTTCACCTCCAAAGATCACCATCTCCCAAGGGCAACTAGAGCATAGTGAGGGGCTACTCACGTTCTTTCATCAAATTCCTGTTAATATGGGAGAACTCTGTGTCTATGCTCAATGCACAACTTGCCTAAACACGCAAGAGAGATTATACAACCTTAGAACACTTTCCCACCTGGAGATTCGAACCCTAGCCAGCACAGAAGCCATTACAGCAACTGGCATAACTGGTACGCCTTTAACCCACTGCACCACAGCTCAGACCCTTAAAAAGAGATGGTAACTTCGGAGTATTTCACCTCCAAAGATCACCATCTCCCAAGGGCAACTAGAGCATAGTGAGGGGCTACTCACGTTCTTTCATCAAATTCCTATTAATATGGGAGAACTCTGTGTCTATGCTTAATGCACAACTTGCCTAAACACGCAAGAGAGATTATACAACCTTAGAACACTTTCCCACCAGGAGATTCGAACCCTAGCCAGCACAGAAGCCTTACAGCAACTGGCATAACTGGTACGCCTTTAGCCCACTGCACCACAGCTCAGACCCTTAAAAAGAGATGGTAACTTCGGAGTATTTCACCTCCAAAGATCACCATCTCCCAAGGGCAACTAGAGCATAGTGAGGGTCTACTCACGTTCTTTCATCAAATTCCTGTTAATATGGCAGAACTCTGTGTCTATGCTTAATGCACAACTTGCCTAAACACGCAAGAGAGATTATACAACCTTAGAACACTTTCCCACCTGGAGATTCGATCCCTAGCCAGCACAGAAGCCTTACAGCAACTGGCATAACTGGTACGCCTTTAACCCACTGCATCACAGCTCAGACCCTTAAAAGAGATGGTAACTTCGGAGTATTTCACCTCCAAAGATCACCATCTCTCAAGGGCAACTAGAGCATAGTGAGGGGCTACTCACGTTCTTTCATCAAATTCCTATTAATATGGGAGAACTCTGTGTCTATGCTTAATGCACAACTTGCCTAAACACGCAAGAGAGATTATACAACCTTAGAACACTTTCCCACCAGGAGATTCGAACCCTAGCCAGCACAGAAGCCTTACATCAACTGGCATAACTGGTATGCATTTAGCCCACTGCACCACAGCTCAGACCCTTAAAAGAGATGGTAACTTCGGAGTATTTCACCTCCAAAGATCACCATATCCCAAGGGCAACTAGAGCATAGTGAGGGGCTACTCACGTTCTTTCATCAAATTCCTGTTAATATGGGAGAACTCTGTGTCTATGCTCAATGCACAACTTGCCTAAACACGCAAGAGAGATTATACAACCTTAGAACACTTTCCCACCTGGAGATTCGAACCCTAGCCAGCACAGAAGCCTTACAGCAACTGGCATAACTGGTACGCCTTTAGCCCACTGCACCACAGCTCAGACCCTTAAAAGAGATGGTAACTTCGGAGTATTTCACCTCCAAAGATCACCATCTCCCAAGGGCAACTAGAGCATAGTGAGGGGCTACTCACGTTCTTTCAATCAAATTCCTAGTTAATATGGGAGAACTCTGTGTCTATGCTTAATGCACAACTTGCCTAAACACGCAAGAGAGATTATACAACCTTAGAACACTTTCCCACCAGGAGATTCGAACTCTAGCCAGCACAGAAGCCTTACAGCAACTGGCATAACTGGTACGCCTTTAACCCACTGCACCACAGCTCAGACCCTTAAAAGAGATGGTAACTTCGGAGTATTTCACCTCCAAAGATCACCATCTCCCAAGGGCAACTAGAGCATAGTGAGGGGCTACTCACGTTCTTTCATCAAATTCCTGTTAATATGGGAGAACTCTGTGTCTATGCTCAATGCACAACTTGCCTAAACACGCAAGAGAGATTATACAACCTTAGAACACTTTCCCAGCAGGAGATTCGAACCCTAGCCAGCACAGAAGCCTTACAGCAACTGGCATAACTGGTACGCCTTTAACCCACTGCACCACAGCTCAGACCCTTAAATGAGATAGGTAACTTCGGAGTATTTCACCTCCAAAGATCACCATCTCCCAAGGGCAACTAGAGCATAGTGAGGGGCTACTCACGTTCTTTCATCAAATTCCTATTAATATGGGAGAACTCTGTGTCTATGCTTAATGCACAACTTGCCTAAACACGCAAGAGAGATTATACAACCTTAGAACACTTTCCCACCAGGAGATTCGAACCCTAGCCAGCACAGAAGCCTTACATCAACTGGCATAACTGGTACGCATTTAGCCCACTGCACCACAGCTCAGACCCTTAAAAGAGATGGTAACTTCGGAGTATTTCACCTCCAAAGATCACCATATCCCAAGGGCAACTAGAGCATAGTGAGGGGCTACTCACGTTCTTCATCAAATTCCTGTTAATATGGGAGAACTCTGTGTCTATGCTCAATGCACAACTTGCCTAAACACGCAAGAGAGATTATACAACCTTAGAACACTTTCCCACCAGGAGATTCGAACCCTAGCCAGCACAGAAGCCATACAGCAACTGGCATAACTGGTACGCCTTTAACCCACTGCACCACAGCTCAGACCCTTAAAAGAGATGGTAACTTCGGAGTATTTCACCTCCAAAGATCACCATATCCCGAGGGCAACTAGAGCATAGTGAGGGGCTACTCACGTTCTTCATCAAATTCCTGTTAATATGGGAGAACTCTGTGTCTATTCTCAATGCACAACTTGCCTAAACACGCAAGAGAGATTATACAACCTGAGAACACTTTCCCACCTGGAGATTCGAACCCTAGCCAGCACAGAAGCCTTACATCAACTGGCATAACTGGTACGCCTTTAGCCCACTGCACCACAGCTCAGACCCTTAAAAGAGATGGTAACTTCGGAGTATTTCACCTCCAAAGATCACCATCTCCCAAGGGCAACTAGAGCATAATGAGGGGCTACTCACGTTCTTCATCAAATTCCTGTTAATATGGGAGAACTCTGTGTCTATGCTCAATGCACAACTTGCCTAAACACGCAAGAGAGATTATACAACCTTAGAACACTTTCCCACCTGGAGATTCGAACCCTAGCCAGCACAGAAGCCTTACATCAACTGGCATAACTGGTACGCCTTTAGCCCACTGCACCACAGCTCAGACCCTTAAAAGAGATGGTAACTTCGGAGTATTTCACCTCCAAAGATCACCATCTCCCAAGGGCAAATAGAGCATAGTGAGGCGCTACTCACGTTCTTTCAACAAATTCCTATTAATATGGGAGAACTCTGTGTCTATGCTTAATGCACAACTTGCCTAAACACGCAAGAGAGATTATACAACCTTAGAACACTTTCCCACCAAGAGATTCGAACTCTAGCCAGCACAGAAGCCTTAGAGCAACTGGCATAACTGGTACGCATTTAACCCACTGCACCACAGCTCAGACCCTTAAAAGAGATGGTAACTTCGGAGTATTTCACCTCCAAAGATCACCATCTCCCAAGGGCAACTAGAGCATAGTGAGGGGCTACTCACGTTCTTTCATCAAATTCCTGTTAATATGGGAGAACTCTGTGTCTATGCTTAATGCACAACTTGCCTAAACACGCAAGAGAGATTATACAACCTTAGAACACTTTCCCAGCAGGAGATTCGAACCCTAACCAGCACAGAAGCCTTACAGCAACTGGCATAACTGGTACGCCTTTAACCCACTGCACCACAGCTCAGACCCTTAAATGAGATAGTAACTTCGGAGTATTTCACCTCCAAAGATCACCATCTCCCAAGGGCAACTAGAGCATAGTGAGGGGCTACTCACGTTCTTTCATCAAATTCCTATTAATATGGGAGAACTCTGTGTCTTTGCTTAATGCACAACTTGCCTAAACACGCAAGAGAGATTATACAACCTTAGAACACTTTCCCCCCAGGAGATTCGAACCCTAGCCAGCACAGAAGCCTTACATCAACTGGCATAACTGGTACGCATTTAGCCCACTGCACCACAGCTCAGACCCTTAAAAGAGATGGTAACTTCGGAGTATTTCACCTCCAAAGATCACCATATCCCAAGGGCAACTAGAGCATAGTGAGGGGCTACTCACGTTCTTCATCAAATTCCTGTTAATATGGGAGAACTCTGTGTCTATGCTCAATGCACAACTTGCCTAAACACGCAAGAGAGATTATACAACCTTAGAACACTTTCCCACCAGGAGATTCGAACCCTAGCCAGCACAGAAGCCATACAGCAACTGGCATAACTGGTACGCCTTTAACCCACTGCACCACAGCTCAGACCCTTAAAAGAGATGGTAACTTCGGAGTATTTCACCTCCAAAGATCACCATATCCCGAGGGCAACTAGGGCATAGTGAGGGGCTACTCACGTTCTTCATCAAATTCCTGTTAATATGGGAGAACTCTGTGTCTATTCTCAATGCACAACTTGCCTAAACACGCAAGAGAGATTATACAACCTGAGAACACTTTCCCACCTGGAGATTCGAACCCTAGCCAGCACAGAAGCCTTACATCAACTGGCATAACTGGTACGCCTTTAGCCCACTGCACCACAGCTCAGACCCTTAAAAGAGATGGTAACTTCGGAGTATTTCACCTCCAAAGATCACCATCTCCCAAGGGCAACTAGAGCATAATGAGGGGCTACTCACGTTCTTCATCAAATTCCTGTTAATATGGGAGAACTCTGTGTCTATGCTTAATGCACAACTTGCCTAAACACGCAAGGGAGATTATACAACCTTAGAACACTTTCTCACCAGGAGATTCGAACCCTAGCCAGCACAAAAGCGTTACAGCAACTGGCATAACTGATACGCCTTTAACCCACTGCACCACAGCTCAGACCCTCAAAAGAGATGGTAACTTCGGAGTATTTCACCTCCAAAGATCACCATCTCCCAAGGGCAACTAGAGCATAATGAGGGGCTACTCACGTTCTTCATCAAATTCCTGTTAATATGGGAGAACTCTGTGTCTATGCTTAATGCACAACTTGCCTAAACACGCAAGGGAGATTATACAACCTTAGAACACTTTCCCACCAGGAGATTCGAACCCTAGCCAGCACAGAAGCGTTACAGCAACTGGCATAACTGATACGCCTTTAACCCACTGCACCACAGCTCAGACCCTCAAAAGAGATGGTAACTTCGGAGTATTTCACCTCCAAAGATCACCATCTCCCAAGGGCAACTAGAGCATAGTGAGGGGCTACTCACGTTCTTTCATCAAATTCCTGTTAATATGGGAGAACTCTGTGTCTATGCTTAATGCACAACTTGCCTAAACACGCAAGAGAGATTATACAACCTTAGAACACTTTCCCAGCAGGAGATTCGAACCCTAACCAGCACAGAAGCCTTACAGCAACTGGCATAACTGGTACGCCTTTAACCCACTGCACCACAGCTCAGACCCTTAAAGGAGATGGTAACTTCGGAGTATTTCACCTCCAAAGATCACCATCTCCCAAGGGCAACTAGAGCATAGTGAGGGGCTAGTCACGTTCCTTCATCAAATTCCTGTTAATATGGGAGAACTCTGTGTCTATGCTTAATGCACAACTTGCCTAAACACGCAAGAGAGATTATACAACCTTAGAACACTTTCCCACCTGGAGATTCGAACCCTAGCCAGCACAGAAGGCCTTACAGCAACTGGCATAACTGGTACACGTTTAACCCACTGCACCACAGCTCAGACCCTTAAAAGAGATGGTAACTTCGGAGTATTTCACCTCCAAAGATCACCATCTCCCAAGGGCAACTAGAGCATAGTGAGGGGCTACTCACGTTCTTCATCAAATTCCTGTTAATATGGGAGAACTCTGTGTCTATGCTTAATGCACAACTTGCCTAAACATGCAAGAGAGATTATACAACCTTAGAACACTTTCCCACCAGGAGATTCGAACCCTAGCCAGCACAGAAGCGTTACAGCAACTGGCATAACTGGTACGCCTTTAACCCACTGCACCACAGCTCAGACCCTCAAAAGAGATGGTAACTTCGGAGTATTTCACCTCCAATGATCACCATCTCCCAAGGGCAACTAGAGCATAGTGAGGGGCTACTCACGTTCTTTCATCAAATTCCTATTAATATGGGAGAACTCTGTGTCTATGCTTAATGCACAACTTGCCTAAACACGCAAGAGAGATTATACAACCTTAGAACACTTTCCCACCAGGTGATTCGAACCCTAGCCAGCACAGAAGCCTTACAGCAACTGGCATAACTGGTACGCCTTTAGCCCACTGCACCACAGCTCAGACCCTTAAAAAGAGATGGTAACTTCGGAGTATTTCACCTCCAAAGATCACCATCTCCCAAGGGCAACTAGAGCATAGTGAGGGGCTACTCACGTTCTTTCATCAAATTCCTGTTAATATGGCAGAACTCTGTGTCTATGCTTAATGCACAACTTGCCTAAACACGCAAGAGATTATACAACCTTAGAACACTTTCCCACCAGGAGATTCGAACTCTAGCCAGCACAGAAGCCTTACAGCAACTGGCATAACTGGTACGCCTTTAACCCACTGCACCACAGCTCAGACCCTTAAAAGAGATGGTAACTTCGGAGTATTTCACCTCCAAAGATCACCATCTCCCAAGGGCAACTAGAGCATAGTGAGGGGCTACTCACGTTCTTCATCAAATTCCTGTTAATATGGGAGAACTCTGTGTCTATGCTCAATGCACAACTTGCCTAAACACGCAAGAGAGATTATACAACCTTAGAACACTTTCCCACCTGGAGATTCGAACCCTAGCCAGCACAGAAGCCTTACAGCAACTGGCATAACTGGTACGCCTTTAGCCCACTGCACCACAGCTCAGACCCTTAAAAGAGATGGTAACTTCGGAGTATTTCACCTCCAAAGATCACCATCTCCCAAGGGCAACTAGAGCATAGTGAGGGGCTACTCACGTTCTTTCATCAAATTCCTATTAATATGGGAGAACTCTGTGTCTATGCTTAATGCACAACTTGCCTAAACACGCAAGAGAGATTATACAACCTTAGAACACTTTCCCACCAGGAGATTCGAACCCTAGCCAGCACAGAAGCCTTACAGCAACTGGCATAACTGGTACGCATTTAACCCACTGCACCACAGCTCAGACCCTTAAAAGAGATGGTAACTTCGGAGTATTTCACCTCCAAAGATCACCATCTCCCAAGGGCAACTAGAGCATAGTGAGGGGCTACTCACGTTCTTTCATCAAATTCCTGTTAATATGGGAGAACTCTGTGTCTATGCTTAATGCACAACTTGCCTAAACACGCAAGAGAGATTATACAACCTTAGAACACTTTCCCACCAGGAGATTCGAACCCTAGCCAGCACAGAAGCCTTACAGCAACTGGCATAACTGGTACGCCTTTAACCCACTGCACCACAGCTCAGACCCTTAAAAGAGATGGTAACTTCGGAGTATTTCACCTCCAAAGATCACCATCTCCCAAGGGCAACTAGAGCATAGTGAGGGGCTACTCACGTTCTTTCATCAAATTCCTATTAATATGGGAGAACTCTGTGTCTATGCTTAATGCACAACTTGCCTAAACACGCAAGAGAGATTATACAACCTTAGAACACTTTCCCACCAGGAGATTCGAACCCTAGCCAGCACAGAAGCCTTACATCAACTGGCATAACTGGTACGCCTTTAGCCCACTGCACCACAGCTCAGACCCTTAAAAGAGATGGTAACTTCGGAGTATTTCACCTCCAAAGATCACCATATCCCAAGGGCAACTAGAGCATAGTGAGGGGCTACTCACGTTCTTCATCAAATTCCTGTTAATATGGGAGAACTCTGTGTCTATGCTCAATGCACAACTTGCCTAAACACGCAAGAGAGATTATACAACCTTAGAACACTTTCCCACCAGGAGATTCGAACCCTAGCCAGCACAGAAGCCATACAGCAACTGGCATAACTGGTACGCCTTTAACCCACTGCACCACAGCTCAGACCCTTAAAAGAGATGGTAACTTCGGAGTATTTCACCTCCAAAGATCACCATATCCCGAGGGCAACTAGAGCATAGTGAGGGGCTACTCACGTTCTTCATCAAATTCCTGTTAATATGGGAGAACTCTGTGTCTATGCTCAATGCACAACTTGCCTAAACACGCAAGAGAGATTATACAACCTGAGAACACTTTCCCACCAGGAGATTCGAACCCTAGCCAGCACAGAAGCCATACAGCAACTGGCATAACTGGTACGCCTTTAACCCACTGCACCACAGCTCAGACCCTTAAAAGAGATGGTAACTTCGGAGTATTTCACCTCCAAAGATCACCATATCCCGAGGGCAACTAGGGCATAGTGAGGGGCTACTCACGTTCTTCATCAAATTCCTGTTAATATGGGAGAACTCTGTGTCTATTCTCAATGCACAACTTGCCTAAACACGCAAGAGAGATTATACAACCTGAGAACACTTTCCCACCTGGAGATTCGAACCCTAGCCAGCACAGAAGCCTTACATCAACTGGCATAACTGGTACGCCTTTAGCCCACTGCACCACAGCTCAGACCCTTAAAAGAGATGGTAACTTCGGAGTATTTCACCTCCAAAGATCACCATCTCCCAAGGGCAACTAGAGCATAATGAGGGGCTACTCACGTTCTTCATCAAATTCCTGTTAATATGGGAGAACTCTGTGTCTATGCTTAATGCACAACTTGCCTAAACACGCAAGGGAGATTATACAACCTTAGAACACTTTCCCACCAGGAGATTCGAACCCTAGCCAGCACAGAAGCGTTACAGCAACTGGCATAACTGATACGCCTTTAACCCACTGCACCACAGCTCAGACCCTCAAAAGAGATGGTAACTTCGGAGTATTTCACCTCCAAAGATCACCATCTCCCAAGGGCAACTAGAGCATAATGAGGGGCTACTCACGTTCTTCATCAAATTCCTGTTAATATGGGAGAACTCTGTGTCTATGCTTAATGCACAACTTGCCTAAACACGCAAGGGAGATTATACAACCTTAGAACACTTTCCCACCAGGAGATTCGAACCCTAGCCAGCACAGAAGCGTTACAGCAACTGGCATAACTGATACGCCTTTAACCCACTGCACCACAGCTCAGACCCTCAAAAGAGATGGTAACTTCGGAGTATTTCACCTCCAAAGATCACCATCTCCCAAGGGCAACTAGAGCATAGTGAGGGGCTTACTCACGTTCTTTCATCAAATTCCTGTTAATATGGGAGAACTCTGTGTCTATGCTTAATGCACAACTTGCCTAAACACGCAAGAGAGATTATACAACCTTAGAACACTTTCCCAGCAGGAGATTCGAACCCTAACCAGCACAGAAGCCTTACAGCAACTGGCATAACTGGTACGCCTTTAACCCACTGCACCACAGCTCAGACCCTTAAAGGAGATGGTAACTTCGGAGTATTTCACCTCCAAAGATCACCATCTCCCAAGGGCAACTAGAGCATAGTGAGGGGCTAGTCACGTTCCTTCATCAAATTCCTGTTAATATGGGAGAACTCTGTGTCTATGCTTAATGCACAACTTGCCTAAACACGCAAGAGAGATTATACAACCTTAGAACACTTTCCCACCTGGAGATTCGAACCCTAGCCAGCACAGAAGCCTTACAGCAACTGGCATAACTGGTACGCCTTTAACCCACTGCACCACAGCTCAGACCCTTAAAAGAGATGGTAACTTCGGAGTATTTCACCTCCAAAGATCACCATCTCCCAAGGGCAACTAGAGCATAGTGAGGGGCTACTCACGTTCTTCATCAAATTCCTGTTAATATGGGAGAACTCTGTGTCTATGCTTAATGCACAACTTGCCTAAACACTGCAAGAGAGATTATACAACCTTAGAACACTTTCCCACCAGGAGATTCGAACCCTAGCCAGCACAGAAGCGTTACAGCAACTGGCATAACTGGTACGCCTTTAGCCCACTGCACCACAGCTCAGACCCTTAAAAAGAGATGGTAACTTCAGAGTATTTCACCTCCAAAGATCACCATCTCCCAAGGGCAACTAGAGCCTAGTGAGGGGCTACTCACATTCTTTAATCAAATTCCTATTAATATGGGAGAACTCTGTGTCTATGCTTAATGCACAACTTGCCTAAACATGCAAGAGAGATTATACAACCTTAGAACACTTTCCCACCAGGTGATTCGAACCCTAGCCAGCACAGAAGCCTTACAGCAACTGGCATAACTGGTACGCCTTTAGCCCACTGCACCACAGCTCAGACCCTTAAAAGAGATGGTAACTTCAGAGTATTTCACCTCCAAAGATCACCATCTCCCAAGGGCAACTAGAGCATAGTGAGGGGCTACTCACGTTCTTTCATCAAATTCCTGTTAATATGGCAGAACTCTGTGTCTATGCTTAATGCACAACTTGCCTAAACACGCAAGAGATTATACAACCTTAGAACACTTTCCCACCAAGGAGATTCGAAGCTCTAGCCAGCACAGAAGCCTTACAGCAACTGGCATAACTGGTACGCCTTTAACCCACTGCACCACAGCTCAGACCCTTAAAAGAGATGGTAACTTCGGAGTATTTCACCTCCAAAGATCACCATCTCCCAAGGGCAACTAGAGCATAGTGAGGGGCTACTCACGTTCTTCATCAAATTCCTGTTAATATGGGAGAACTCTGTGTCTATGCTCAATGCACAACTTGCCTAAACACGCAAGAGAGATTATACAACCTTAGAACACTTTCCCACCTGGAGATTCGAACCCTAGCCAGCACAGAAGCCTTACAGCAACTGGCATAACTGGTACGCCTTTAACCCACTGCATCACAGCTCAGACCCTTAAAAGAGATGGTAACTTCGGAGTATTTCACCTCCAAAGATCACCATCTCCCAAGGGCAACTAGAGCATAGTGAGGGGCTACTCACGTTCTTTCATCAAATTCCTATTAATATGGGAGAACTCTGTGTCTATGCTTAATGCACAACTTGCCTAAACACGCAAGAGAGATTATACAACCTTAGAACACTTTCCGCCAGGAGATTCGAACCCTAGCCAGCACAGAAGCCTTACATCAACTGGCATAACTGGTACGCATTATAGCCCACTGCACCACAGCTCAGACCCTTAAAAGAGATGGTAACTTCGGAGTATTTCACCTCCAAAGATCACCATCTCCCAAGGGCAACTAGAGCATAGTGAGAGACTACTCACGTTCTTCATCAAATTCCTGTTAATATGGGAGAACTCTGTGTCTATGCTTAATGCACAACTTGCCTAAACACGCAAGAGAGATTATACAACCTGAGAACACTTTCCCACCTGGAGATTCGAACCCTAGCCAGCACAGAAGCCTTACATCAACTGGCATAACTGGTACGCCTTTAGCCCACTGCACCACAGCTCAGACCCTTAAAAGAGATGGTAACTTCGGAGTATTTCACCTCCAAAGATCACCATCTCCCAAGGGTAACTAGAGCATAATGAGGGGCTACTCACGTTCTTCATCAAATTCCTGTTAATATGGGAGAACTCTGTGTCTATGCTTAATGCACAACTTGCCTAAACACGCAAGGGAGATTATACAACCTTAGAACACTTTCCCACCAGGAGATTCGAACCCTAGCCAGCACAGAAGCGTTACAGCAACTGGCATAACTGATACGCCTTTAACCCACTGCACCACAGCTCAGACCCTCAAAAGAGATGGTAACTTCGGAGTATTTCACCTCCAAAGATCACCATCTCCCAAGGGCAAATAGAGCATAGTGAGGAGCTACTCACGTTCTTTCATCAAATTCCTATTAATATGGGAGAACTCTGTGTCTATGCTTAATGCACAACTTGCCTAAACACGCAAGAGAGATTATACAACCTTAGAACACTTTCCCACCAGGAGATTCGAACCCTAGCCAGCACAGAAGCCTTACAGCAACTGGCATAACTGGTACGCCTTTAGCCCACTGCACCAAAGCTCAGACCCTAAAAAGAAATGGTAACTTCGGAGTATTTCACCTCCAAAGATCACCATCTCCCAAGGGCAACTAGAGCATAGTGAGGGGCTACTCACGTTCTTTCATCAAATTCCTGTTAATATGGCAGAACTCTGTGTCTATGCTTAATGCACAACTTGCCTAAACACGCAAGAGAGATTATACAACCTTGGAACACTTTCCCACCAGGAGATTCGAACCCTAGCCAGCACAGAAGCCATACAGCAACTGGCATAACTGGTACGCCTTTAACCCACTGCACCACAGCTCAGACCCTTAAAAGAGATGGTAACTTCGGAGTATTTCACCTCCAAAGGTCACCATATCCCGAGGGCAACTAGGGCATAGTGAGGGGCTACTCGCGTTCTTCATCAAATTCCTGTTAATATGGGAGAACTCTGTGTCTATTCTCAATGCACAACTTGCCTAAACACGCAAGAGAGATTATACAACCTGAGAACACTTTCCCACCTGGAGATTCGAACCCTAGCCAGCACAGAAGCCTTACATCAACTGGCATAACTGGTACGCCTTTAGCCCACTGCACCACAGCTCAGACCCTTAAAAGAGATGGTAACTTCGGAGTATTTCACCTCCAAAGATCACCATCTCCCAAGGGCAACTAGAGCATAATGAGGGGCTACTCACGTTCTTCATCAAATTCCTGTTAATATGGGAGAACTCTGTGTCTATGCTTAATGCACAACTTGCCTAAACACGCAAGGGAGATTATACAACCTTAGAACACTTTCCCACCAGGAGATTCGAACCCTAGCCAGCACAGAAGCCTTACAGCAACTGGCATAACTGATACGCCTTTAACCCACTGCACCACAGCTCAGACCCTCAAAAGAGATTATAACTTCGGAGTATTTCACCTCCAAAGATCACCATCTCCCAAGGGCAACTAGAGCATAGTGAGGGGTTACTCACGTTCTTTCATCAAATTCCTGTTAATATGGGAGAACTCTGTGTCTATGCTTAATGCACAACTTGCCTAAATACGCAAGAGAGATTATACAACCTTAGAACACTTTCCCACCAAGAGATTCGAACTCTAGCCAGCACAGAAGCCTTAGAGCAACTGGCATAACTGGTACGCATTTAACCCACTGCATCACAGCTCAGACCCTTAAAAGAGATGGTAACTTCGGAGTATTTCACCTCCAAAGATCACCATCTCCCAAGGGCAACTAGAGCATAGTGAGGGGCTACTCACGTTCTTTCATCAAATTCCTGTTAATATGGGAGAACTCTGTGTCTATGCTTAATGCACAACTTGCCTAAACACGCAAGAGAGATTATACAACCTTAGAACACTTTCCCAGCAGGAGATTCGAACCCTAACCAGCACAGAAGCCTTACAGCAACTGGCATAACTGGTACGCCTTTAACCCACTGCACCACAGCTCAGACCCTTAAAGGAGATGGTAACTTCGGAGTATTTCACCTCCAAAGATCACCATCTCCCAAGGGCAACTAGAGCATAGTGAGGGGCTAGTCACGTTCCTTCATCAAATTCCTGTTAATATGGGAGAACTCTGTGTCTATGCTTAATGCACAACTTGCCTAAACACGCAAGAGAGATTATACAACCTTAGAACACTTTCCCACCTGGAGATTCGAACCCTAGCCAGCACAGAAGCCTTACAGCAACTGGCATAACTGGTACACGCTTTAACCCACTGCACCACAGCTCAGACCCTTAAAAGAGATGGTAACTTCGGAGTATTTCACCTCCAAAGATCACCATCTCCCAAGGGCAACTAGAGCATAGTGAGGGGCTACTCACGTTCTTCATCAAATTCCTGTTAATATGGGAGAACTCTGTGTCTATGCTTAATGCACAACTTGCCTAAACATGCAAGAGAGATTATACAACCTTAGAACACTTTCCCACCAGGAGATTCGAACCCTAGCCAGCACAGAAGCGTTACAGCAACTGGCATAACTGGTACGCCTTTAACCCACTGCACCACAGCTCAGACCCTCAAAAGAGATGGTAACTTCGGAGTATTTCACCTCCAAAGATCACCATCTCCCAAGGGCAACTAGAGCATAGTGAGGGGCTACTCACGTTCTTTAATCAAATTCCTATTAATATGGGAGAACTCTGTGTCTATGCTTAATGCACAACTTGCCTAAACACGCAAGAGAGATTATACAACCTTAGAACACTTTCCCACCAGGTGATTCGAACCCTAGCCAGCACAGAAGCCTTACAGCAACTGGCATAACTGGTACGCCTTTAGCCCACTGCACCACAGCTCAGACCCTTAAAAGAGATGGTAACTTCAGAGTATTTCACCTCCAAAGATCACCATCTCCCAAGGGCAACTAGAGCATAGTGAGGGGCTACTCACGTTCTTTCATCAAATTCCTGTTAATATGGCAGAACTCTGTGTCTATGCTTAATGCACAACTTGCCTAAACACGCAAGAGATTATACAACCTTAGAACACTTTCCCACCAAGAGATTTGAGCTCTAGCCAGCACAGAAGCCTTACAGCAACTGGCATAACTGGTACGCCTTTAACCCACTGCACCACAGCTCAGACCCTTAAAAGAGATGGTAACTTCGGAGTATTTCACCTCCAAAGATCACCATCTCCCAAGGGCAACTAGAGCATAGTGAGGGGCTACTCACGTTCTTCATCAAATTCCTGTTAATATGGGAGAACTCTGTGTCTATGCTCAATGCACAACTTGCCTAAACACGCAAGAGAGATTATACAACCTTAGAACACTTTCCCACCTGGAGATTCGAACCCTAGCCAGCACAGAAGCCTTACAGCAACTGGCATAACTGGTACGCCTTTAACCCACTGCACCACAGCTCAGACCCTTAAAAGAGATGGTAACTTCGGAGTATTTCACCTCCAAAGATCACCATCTCCCAAGGGCAACTAGAGCATAGTGAGGGGCTACTCACGTTCTTTCATCAAATTCCTATTAATATGGGAGAACTCTGTGTCTATGCTTAATGCACAACTTGCCTAAACACGCAAGAGAGATTATACAACCTTAGAACACTTTCCCCCCAGGAGATTCGAACCCTAGCCAGCACAGAAGCCTTACATCAACTGGCATAACTGGTACGCATTTAGCCCACTGCACCACAGCTCAGACCCTTAAAAGAGATGGTAACTTCGGAGTATTTCACCTCCAAAGATCACCATCTCCCAAGGGCAACTAGAGCATAGTGAGGGGCTACTCACGTTCTTTCATCAAATTCCTGTTAATATGGCAGAACTCTGTGTCTATGCTTAATGCACAACTTGCCTAAACACGCAAGAGAGATTATACAACCTTGAGAACACTTTCCCACCAGGAGATTCGAACCCTAGCCAGCACAGAAGCCATACAGCAACTGGCATAACTGGTACGCCTTTAACCCACTGCACCACAGCTCAGACCCTTAAAAGAGATGGTAACTTCGGAGTATTTCACCTCCAAAGGTCACCATATCCCGAGGGCAACTAGGGCATAGTGAGGGGCTACTCGCGTTCTTCATCAAATTCCTGTTAATATGGGAGAACTCTGTGTCTATTCTCAATGCACAACTTGCCTAAACACGCAAGAGAGATTATACAACCTGAGAACACTTTCCCACCTGGAGATTCGAACCCTAGCCAGCACAGAAGCCTTACATCAACTGGCATAACTGGTACGCCTTTAGCCCACTGCACCACAGCTCAGACCCTTAAAAGAGATGGTAACTTCGGAGTATTTCACCTCCAAAGATCACCATCTCCCAAGGGCAACTAGAGCATAATGAGGGGCTACTCACGTTCTTCATCAAATTCCTGTTAATATGGGAGAACTCTGTGTCTATGCTTAATGCACAACTTGCCTAAACACGCAAGGGAGATTATACAACCTTAGAACACTTTCCCACCAGGAGATTCGAACCCTAGCCAGCACAGAAGCGTTACAGCAACTGGCATAACTGATACGCCTTTAACCCACTGCACCACAGCTCAGACCCTCAAAAGAGATTATAACTTCGGAGTATTTCACCTCCAAAGATCACCATCTCCCAAGGGCAACTAGAGCATAGTGAGGGGTTACTCACGTTCTTTCATCAAATTCCTGTTAATATGGGAGAACTCTGTGTCTATGCTTAATGCACAACTTGCCTAAATACGCAAGAGAGATTATACAACCTTAGAACACTTTCCCACCAAGAGATTCGAACTCTAGCCAGCACAGAAGCCTTAGAGCAACTGGCATAACTGGTACGCATTTAACCCACTGCATCACAGCTCAGACCCTTAAAAGAGATGGTAACTTCGGAGTATTTCACCTCCAAAGATCACCATCTCCCAAGGGCAACTAGAGCATAGTGAGGGGCTACTCACGTTCTTTCATCAAATTCCTGTTAATATGGGAGAACTCTGTGTCTATGCTTAATGCACAACTTGCCTAAACACGCAAGAGAGATTATACAACCTTAGAACACTTTCCCAGCAGGAGATTCGAACCCTAACCAGCACAGAAGCCTTACAGCAACTGGCATAACTGGTACGCCTTTAACCCACTGCACCACAGCTCAGACCCTTAAAGGAGATGGTAACTTCGGAGTATTTCACCTCCAAAGATCACCATCTCCCAAGGGCAACTAGAGCATAGTGAGGGGCTAGTCACGTTCCTTCATCAAATTCCTGTTAATATGGGAGAACTCTGTGTCTATGCTTAATGCACAACTTGCCTAAACACGCAAGAGAGATTATACAACCTTAGAACACTTTCCCACCTGGAGATTCGAACCCTAGCCAGCACAGAAGCCTTACAGCAACTGGCATAACTGGTACACGTTTAACCCACTGCACCACAGCTCAGACCCTTAAAAGAGATGGTAACTTCGGAGTATTTCACCTCCAAAGATCACCATCTCCCAAGGGCAACTAGAGCATAGTGAGGGGCTACTCACGTTCTTCATCAAATTCCTGTTAATATGGGAGAACTCTGTGTCTATGCTTAATGCACAACTTGCCTAAACATGCAAGAGAGATTATACAACCTTAGAACACTTTCCCACCAGGAGATTCGAACCCTAGCCAGCACAGAAGCGTTACAGCAACTGGCATAACTGGTACGCCTTTAACCCACTGCACCACAGCTCAGACCCTCAAAAGAGATGGTAACTTCGGAGTATTTCACCTCCAAAGATCACCATCTCCCAAGGGCAACTAGAGCATAGTGAGGGGCTACTCACATTCTTTAATCAAATTCCTATTAATATGGGAGAACTCTGTGTCTATGCTTAATGCACAACTTGCCTAAACACGCAAGAGAGATTATACAACCTTAGAACACTTTCCCACCAGGTGATTCGAACCCTAGCCAGCACAGAAGCCTTACAGCAACTGGCATAACTGGTACGCCTTTAGCCCACTGCACCACAGCTCAGACCCTTAAAAAGAGATGGTAACTTCAGAGTATTTCACCTCCAAAGATCACCATCTCCCAAGGGCAACTAGAGCATAGTGAGGGGCTACTCACGTTCTTTCATCAAATTCCTGTTAATATGGCAGAACTCTGTGTCTATGCTTAATGCACAACTTGCCTAAACACGCAAGAGATTATACAACCTTAGAACACTTTCCCACCAAGAGATTTGAGCTCTAGCCAGCACAGAAGCCTTACAGCAACTGGCATAACTGGTACGCCTTTAACCCACTGCACCACAGCTCAGACCCTTAAAAGAGATGGTAACTTCGGAGTATTTCACCTCCAAAGATCACCATCTCCCAAGGGCAACTAGAGCATAGTGAGGGGCTACTCACGTTCTTCATCAAATTCCTGTTAATATGGGAGAACTCTGTGTCTATGCTCAATGCACAACTTGCCTAAACACGCAAGAGAGATTATACAACCTTAGAACACTTTCCCACCTGGAGATTCGAACCCTAGCCAGCACAGAAGCCTTACAGCAACTGGCATAACTGGTACGCCTTTAACCCACTGCATCACAGCTCAGACCCTTAAAAGAGATGGTAACTTCGGAGTATTTCACCTCCAAAGATCACCATCTCCCAAGGGCAACTAGAGCATAGTGAGGGGCTACTCACGTTCTTTCATCAAATTCCTATTAATATGGGAGAACTCTGTGTCTATGCTTAATGCACAACTTGCCTAAACACGCAAGAGAGATTATACAACCTTAGAACACTTTCCCCCCAGGAGATTCGAACCCTAGCCAGCACAGAAGCCTTACATCAACTGGCATAACTGGTACGCATATAGCCCACTGCACCACAGCTCAGACCCTTAAAAGAGATGGTAACTTCGGAGTATTTCACCTCCAAAGATCACCATCTCCCAAGGGCAACTAGAGCATAGTGAGAGACTACTCACGTTCTTCATCAAATTCCTGTTAATATGGGAGAACTCTGTGTCTATGCTTAATGCACAACTTGCCTAAACACGCAAGAGAGATTATACAACCTGAGAACACTTTCCCACCAGGAGATTCGAACCCTAGCCAGCACAGAAGCCTTACATCAACTGGCATAACTGGTACGCCTTTAGCCCACTGCACCACAGCTCAGACCCTTAAAAGAGATGGTAACTTCGGAGTATTTCACCTCCAAAGATCACCATCTCCCAAGGGCAACTAGAGCATAGTGAGGGGCTACTCACGTTCTTCATCAAATTCCTGTTAATATGGGAGAACTCTGTGTCTATGCTTAATGCACAACTTGCCTAAACACGCAAGGGAGATTATACAACCTTAGAACACTTTCCCACCAGGAGATTCGAACCCTAGCCAGCACAGAAGCGTTACAGCAACTGGCATAACTGGAACGCCTTTAACCCACTGCACCACAGCTCAGACCCTCAAAAGAGATGGTAACTTCGGAGTATTTCACCTCCAAAGATCACCATCTCCCAAGGGCAACTAGAGCATAGTGAGGGGCTACTCACGTTCTTTCATCAAATTCCTGTTAATATGGGAGAACTCTGTGTCTATGCTTAATGCACAACTTGCCTAAACACGCAAGAGAGATTATACAACCTTAGAACACTTTCCCACCAGGAGATTCGAACCCTAGCCAGCACAGAAGCCTTACAGCAACTGGCATAACTGGTACGCCTTTAACCCACTGCACCACAGCTCAGACCCTTAAAAGAGATGGTAACTTCGGAGTATTTCACCTCCAAAGATCACCATCTCCCAAGGGCAACTAGAGCATAGTGAGGGGCTACTCACGTTCTTCATCAAATTCCTGTTAATATGGGAGAACTCTGTGTCTATGCTTAATGCACAACTTGCCTAAACACGCAAGAGAGATTATACAACCTTAGAACACTTTCCCACCTGGAGATTCGAACCCTAGCCAGCACAGAAGCCTTACATCAACTGGCATAACTGGTACGCCTTTAGCCCACTGCACCACAGCTCAGACCCTTAAAAGAGATGGTAACTTCGGAGTATTTCACCTCCAAAGATCACCATCTCCCAAGGGCAACTAGAGCATAAGTGAGGGGCTACTCACGTTCTTCATCAAATTCCTGTTAATATGGGAGAACTCTGTGTCTATGCTTAATGCACAACTTGCCTAAACACGCAAGAGAGATTATACAACCTTAGAACACTTTCCCACCAGGAGATTCGAACCCTAGCCAGCACAGAAGCCTTACAGCAACTGGCATAACTGATACGCCTTTAACCCACTGCACCACAGCTCAGACCCTCAAAAGAGATGGTAACTTCGGAGTATTTCACCTCCAAAGATCACCATCTCCCAAGGGCAACTAGAGCATAGTGAGGGGCTACTCACGTTCTTTCATCAAATTCCTGTTAATATGGGAGAACTCTGTGTCTATGCTTAATGCACAACTTGCCTAAACACGCAAGAGAGATTATACAACCTTAGAACACTTTCCCACCAAGAGATTCGAACTCTAGCCAGCACAGAAGCCTTACAGCAACTGGCATAACTGGTACGCCTTTAACCCACTGCACCACAGCTCAGACCCTTAAAAGAGATGGTAACTTCGGAGTATTTCACCTCCAAAGATCACCATCTCCCAAGGGCAACTAGAGCATAGTGAGGGGCTACTCACGTTCTTTCATCAAATTCCTGTTAATATGGGAGAACTCTGTGTCTATGCTTAATGCACAACTTGCCTAAACACGCAAGAGAGATTATACAACCTTAGAACACTTTCCCAGCAGGAGATTCGAACCCTAGCCAGCACAGAAGCCTTACAGCAACTGGCATAACTGGTACGCCTTTAACCCACTGCACCACAGCTCAGACCCTTAAAAGAGATGGTAACTTCGGAGTATTTCACCTCCAAAGATCACCATCTCCCAAGGGCAACTAGAGCATAGTGAGGGGCTACTCACGTTCTTCATCAAATTCCTGTTAATATGGGAGAACTCTGTGTCTATGCTTAATGCACAACTTGCCTAAACACGCAAGAGAGATTATACAACCTTAGAACACTTTCCCACCATGGAGATTCGAACCCTAGCCAGCACAGAAGCCTTACAGCAACTGGCATAACTGGTACGCCTTTAACCCACTGCACCACAGCTCAGACCCTTAAAAGAGATGGTAACTTCGGAGTATTTCACCTCCAAAGATCACCATCTCCCAAGGGCAACTAGAGCATAGTGAGGGGCTACTCACGTTCTTCATCAAATTCCTGTTAATATGGGAGAACTCTGTGTCTATGCTTAATGCACAACTTGCCTAAACACGCAAGAGAGATTATACAACCTTAGAACACTTTCCCACCAGGAGATTCGAACCCTAGCCAGCACAGAAGCGTTACAGCAACTGGCATAACTGGTACGCCTTTAAGCCCACTGCACCACAGCTCAGACCCTTAAAAGAGATGGTAACTTCGGAGTATTTCACCTCCAAAGATCACCATCTCCCAAGGGCAACTAGAGCATAGTGAGGGGCTACTCACGTTCTTTCATCAAATTCCTATTAATATGGGAGAACTCTGTGTCTATGCTTAATGCACAACTTGCCTAAACACGCAAGAGAGATTATACAACCTTAGAACACTTTCCCACCAGGAGATTCGAACCCTAGCCAGCACAGAAGCCTTACAGCAACTGGCATAACTGGTACGCCTTTAGCCCACTGCACCACAGCTCAGACCCTTAAAAGAGATGGTAACTTCGGAGTATTTCACCTCCAAAGATCACCATCTCCCAAGGGCAACTAGAGCATAGTGAGGGGCTACTCACGTTCTTTCATCAAATTCCTGTTAATATGGCAGAACTCTGTGTCTATGCTTAATGCACAACTTGCCTAAACACGCAAGAGAGATTATACAACCTTAGAACACTTTCCCACCAGGAGATTCGAACCCTAGCCAGCACAGAAGCCTTACAGCAACTGGCATAACTGGTACGCCTTTAACCCACTGCACCACAGCTCAGACCCTTAAAAGAGATGGTAACTTCGGAGTATTTCACCTCCAAAGATCACCATCTCCCAAGGGCAACTAGAGCATAGTGAGGGGCTACTCACGTTCTTCATCAAATTCCTGTTAATATGGGAGAACTCTGTGTCTATGCTCAATGCACAACTTGCCTAAACACGCAAGAGAGATTATACAACCTTAGAACACTTTCCCACCTGGAGATTCGAACCCTAGCCAGCACAGAAGCCTTACAGCAACTGGCATAACTGGTACGCCTTTAACCCACTGCACCACAGCTCAGACCCTTAAAAGAGATGGTAACTTCGGAGTATTTCACCTCCAAAGATCACCATCTCCCAAGGGCAACTAGAGCATAGTGAGGGGCTACTCACGTTCTTCATCAAATTCCTGTTAATATGGGAGAACTCTGTGTCTATGCTTAATGCACAACTTGCCTAAACACGCAAGAGAGATTATACAACCTTAGAACACTTTCCCACCAGGAGATTCGAACCCTAGCCAGCACAGAAGCCTTACAGCAACTGGCATAACTGGTACGCCTTTAACCCACTGCACCACAGCTCAGACCCTTAAAAGAGATGGTAACTTCGGAGTATTTCACCTCCAAAGATCACCATCTCCCAAGGGCAACTAGAGCATAGTGAGGGGCTACTCACGTTCTTCATCAAATTCCTGTTAATATGGGAGAACTCTGTGTCTATGCTTAATGCACAACTTGCCTAAACACGCAAGAGAGATTATACAACCTTAGAACACTTTCCCACCAGGAGATTCGAACCCTAGCCAGCACAGAAGCCTTACAGCAACTGGCATAACTGGTACGCCTTTAACCCACTGCATCACAGCTCAGACCCTTAAAAGAGATGGTAACTTCGGAGTATTTCACCTCCAAAGATCACCATCTCCCAAGGGCAACTAGAGCATAGTGAGGGGCTACTCACGTTCTTTCATCAAATTCCTATTAATATGGGAGAACTCTGTGTCTATGCTTAATGCACAACTTGCCTAAACACGCAAGAGAGATTATACAACCTTAGAACACTTTCCCACCAGGAGATTCGAACCCTAGCCAGCACAGAAGCCTTACAGCAACTGGCATAACTGGTACGCCTTTAACCCACTGCACCACAGCTCAGACCCTTAAAAGAGATGGTAACTTCGGAGTATTTCACCTCCAAAGATCACCATCTCCCAAGGGCAACTAGAGCATAGTGAGGGGCTACTCACGTTCTTCATCAAATTCCTGTTAATATGGGAGAACTCTGTGTCTATGCTTAATGCACAACTTGCCTAAACACGCAAGAGAGATTATACAACCTTAGAACACTTTCCCACCAGGAGATTCGAACCCTAGCCAGCACAGAAGCCTTACAGCAACTGGCATAACTGGTACGCCTTTAGCCCACTGCACCACAGCTCAGACCCTTAAAAGAGATGGTAACTTCGGAGTATTTCACCTCCAAAGATCACCATCTCCCAAGGGCAACTAGAGCATAGTGAGGGGCTACTCACGTTCTTTCATCAAATTCCTGTTAATATGGCAGAACTCTGTGTCTATGCTTAATGCACAACTTGCCTAAACACGCAAGAGAGATTATACAACCTTAGAACACTTTCCCACCAGGAGATTCGAACCCTAGCCAGCACAGAAGCCATTACAGCAACTGGCATAACTGGTACGCCTTTAACCCACTGCACCACAGCTCAGACCCTTAAAAGAGATGGTAACTTCGGAGTATTTCACCTCCAAAGATCACCATATCCCGAGGGCAACTAGAGCATAGTGAGGGGCTACTCACGTTCTTCATCAAATTCCTGTTAATATGGGAGAACTCTGTGTCTATTCTCAATGCACAACTTGCCTAAACACGCAAGAGAGATTATACAACCTGAGAACACTTTCCCACCTGGAGATTCGAACCCTAGCCAGCACAGAAGCCTTACATCAACTGGCATAACTGGTACGCCTTTAGCCCACTGCACCACAGCTCAGACCCTTAAAAGAGATGGTAACTTCGGAGTATTTCACCTCCAAAGATCACCCTCTCCCAAAGGCAACTAGAGCATAATGAGGGGCTACTCACGTTCTTCATCAAATTCCTGTTAATATGGGAGAACTCTGTGTCTATGCTTAATGCACAACTTGCCTAAACACGCAAGGAGATTATACAACCTTAGAACACTTTCCCACCAGGAGATTCGAACCCTAGCCAGCACAGAAGCGTTACAGCAACTGGCATAACTGATACGCCTTTAACCCACTGCACCACAGCTCAGACCCTTCAAAAGAGATTAGTAACTTCGGAGTATTTCACCTCCAAAGATCACCATCTCCCAAGGGCAACTACAGCATAGTGAGGGGCTACTCACGTTCTTTCATCAAATTCCTGTTAATATGGGAGAACTCTGTGTCTATTGTGACGATAATCTCCTTCAAGAGATTGAGCCTGCTCTTCCCTCCACAAACACGTCGTTGAAATTATATAAAAGACTATGGAAGAAATGTCCAACAACGACAACAACACCAGCAAGGCTTGCCAGGGTGAGCAGAAACGTATGCAGCCAGCCACCTGTTCGAACTCCAACCACCAAACTACCCGTTGATCGCTACGGCTCCGCTGATTGGTCGCCGGTCTGGCTGCACCTGCCTCGCCCCCCCCCCAATACTACCTGATGTCTGGGGTCGCCCCAACATCAGTCCTCAGAATGTTCAGTGCTTTCGTGGCCAGCACTCCTCCCAGCTAGACTCTAGCGTGTACTGAGAGAGGTGGTGGCTTTAAGCCAATATTCCAGCACCTCCCACTTAACTTTTGTATTGCACTTCTTGTTATTTTGCCTTAACGTAACTTTTCATTGTGTCATTTAATTATTCTTATTATTTTGATTGATTTTATTATAAGAATTTGTTTGTGCATTATTTTCATGTTTTGATTTATTTAACGTAATAAAATTTCATTGTTAAAGTTTTACTTGTGTTTTGTGTGTCTTCTCCTTACCTTACCACAGACGAAGTTCCAGTTTTTCTATTTTTTTTTATAACTATGTGACGAGGCCATACCCCTAGCCTTAAACAGCCGAACACCAACGCGTTACCGTCACAAGTTATATGGGGGCCTGTCCTAGGAGCTTCACTCAGGTACTGGTGCCAAGTGGTAATTTATGGTAAGCGTATTTAACTTTGTTAACGTAGCTTTACTATTTTTCATTCAATTTCATTTTTTATAAGGTGCGGTGTATTGTGCATTACGAGAGTAACATATAGTGAAGGTGAGACAACTTTGGATTACGTGGTGACTGTAGGCCGCAGTCATACTCTTAATTGGTCATCTCTCCCTCCTTGTTATTACTCGTATTTACCATCTATGTCCCTTGAATATTTCTCATTCTGACAGATCATCATATTGGTACCCTGGTACTGTGGTCTGCCCCGGGTCAAGAGTACCCAATCTTCTGCAATCTGACTGTAGGAGGACAAAGAGGGCCATAGTTCCTCTAGCTCGAACTTTAGTTGCTGAATTGGGACCTCAGCAGCAGTTCTCGTCACCAGTTGACACCTCGCACCCCTACACGTCAGTCAGAGATGATGATACATACAACGGTAGGGAATTAGCTTATTTTTTCAGAGCACAAAAGTTCGCTAATTCTGTAAGTATCATATTAAATTCAGTAGGAAAAACTTGCTTTATGTCCTATAGAGACTCGGCAAGGTATGCCTACATCCTTGGACTACCAATTTTACTTTTGAAGCATTTAACTGTTTCATTTGTTTTCGAAACTTTGTTTCATTTGTTAGTAGGATTTTCTTGCCCTTATTCTCTTACATGAATACCGGGTACAAGATTTCCTGCGCCCTTGATTTAATTTAATCATTTAATATCTTTCACTTAACGTTAATTGTTAAAGATCACACAGGATAGGTACCAGTTGCCACGTTGTCCTGTTTCTGACATTTCATTATTGAACATTCGTGTACCTTTATTTGCTAATTTCACCATGTTTCGTCTCCAAACTTTCCGTGCAAATCCAGCAGGCGAAATAGGGACTTTGAGTCGTGCCAAGAGGACTGAACTACAAACTCTTGCACATGAGTATCAACTAGAAGTTCCCTACCAAGCCAACAAAAATGACCTACACAACCTGTTGCTGGATTACTATTTAGAGCAAGGTAAGATAGACTCTGAAACTCATGAAACTTACTATATTGCAGATAAAACTGACTTGGCAACGATGAAACTTAAACTAGAGCTGGCTAAGATTGAACGTGAGCAGCAAAAGGAAGCCCGCGAACAGCAAAGGGAAGCCCTCGAACAACAAGAACGAGCAGCTGCCATACGAAGAGAAGAACAAGAACGAGAAATCACCCTCCGAGAACGTGAAGCTGCCTTGAGGAGAGAAGAACACGAACGTGGACTCGCCCTCCAGGAACGTGAGGTTGCACTACTCCAGGAGCGGGAACGAGTACAGCTTGAAACACTCCAGGAGCGGGAACGAGTACAGCTTGAAACCAAACGACGCGAGTTGGAGATGCAACGCGAACATGACAAGCAACAAGCAACTCTGGCTCTAGAGTGTCGTCAACGCGAAATCTCCTTGGAAACTTCACACTTCACTCAACGCCAGCAAGCTACTGCAAATCTTCCCGTCAGTTTTAATATATCACATGCAAGTAAGTTAATGCCATCCTTTGTAGAAGCAGAAGTTGATGTGTTTTTCACCACCTTTGAAACCCTTGCTAATCAACTCAGTTGGCCTGTCGACCAATGGGCCACACTTCTCAGAGTCCATCTTACAGGTAGAGCTGCAGTCACACTCAGTACTTTGGTGTCTGAGAATGACTACTACACTCTGAAACAAGCAGTGTTAGACGCCTACCTACTTTCCACAGAAAGTTATAGAAGGAAATTCCGTGACCACCTGAAGGCAAGTACCACTACCTTCCTCGAGTTTGCCAACACGAAACGGAGGTATTTCATGAAATGGCTGGAAGCAGCACATGTCTCTACTTTTACAGAACTCGTCAACCTGATGCTTGTTGAAGAATTCTTGAGACGTGTGCCGCCTCCTGTCCGCCTCTACTTAGCAGATAAAGAAGAAACCGACTACCTGAAGTGTGCTAAGTCGGCTGACACTTACAGCCTCATCCACCGGCTGACACCTGAACCATCCTCCAGTAAGAAGTCGTGGTACAGTTACGAGAAGGTGAGCCCCGATCAAGCTGGTTCACAACTGTACTGCAAGTATTGTAGACTCTATGGACATACCATAGACAAGTGTGGTAAGTCTCAATACAAGGGAACCACTGACCAACAACGACCCAAACCAACTCCTCCTAAGTCCGGTAAGCCTGTGATGAATGTTGGTGTTGATGTTAATGATCTTTCTCTTTTCAGTAACCACCTGTATACTGGAACTGTCTCTGCCAACGGTTCAAATCCGGAGGGACGTTTCAAATTGAAGATCTTGAGGGACACAGCGGCTCTACAATCGATCATCTTGAAGTCGGCTGTGCCCAACATAGTCTACACCGGGGAAACAGTCTTCATCACTGACCTCACTGCTACCACTCCATACCCTCTCGCCAGAGTCCACCTGGATTGTCCCTACGTGAACGGGGAAGTCCAAGTCGCCGTCAGGGAAAAGCCTTTTCCCATGCCTGGAGTGCAACTTCTCCTAGGCAACGACTTGGCAGAAGACCTGCAACCGACCAACCTGATCGTCATGGACAAACCCCAGGTGTGTAACTCTGTGCCCAGAAACCCTATTCTTGAGTATGTTCCAGCAGAGGTTCAAGAGAGTGATGAAGTTTCTCCTCCGGTTCTCGTGACCACCCGTGCACAAGCCGCACGTCCACAGCCAGCTGACTCTACTGCTACCGCTGTCCCTCAAGACCCTCAGAAACTACCCCCGCATCTGACCAAGTTGGAGTTCCGTAAGTTGCAGAGGGAAGATCTTACTTTAACACCATTGTTTTTCCAGGCTGAGACTCAACCCGACAGTATTCCTGGGTTCTTCCTAGAGAACGACTTGCTCTACCGCAGATATAGACCCAGTAAACTGAAGGAGGAGGACGATTGGGCCAACATCGAACAACTTGTGATTCCCACCAGCCTGCGGCCCACTATTCTACACCTGGCCCACGGAGCATTCTCCCACTACGGCTTCAACAAGACTTACCATGGGATTCGCCAAGACTACTACTGGCCAGGTATGGTAAATAACGTCAAACAGTACGTAAAACAGTGTCATACATGTCAGATGGCAGGCAAACCGAACGTCTCCATTCCCAGAGCACCACTGATTCCCATACAGGTGCCTGCGGAACCTTTCCACAGACTCATAATAGACTGTGTTGGTCCTTTACCTCGGACCAGTTCAGGTAACGCCTACATCCTAACCATCCTGTGTCCTACCACCAGATTTCCCATAGCAGTTCCAGTGAAGAACATCACGGCTGCTACGGTTATCAAACATCTATTGAAGATCTTCACTCAATACGGATTTCCCAGGGAGATTCAAAGTGACTGTGGCACCAACTTCACCAGTGATCTCTTCAAAAGGACACTGGAGGAGTTCAACATCAAACAGGTATTGTCCAGCCCCTATCATCCTGCTTCACAGGGTTCTCTTGAACGTAGTCATCAGACCATCAAAGCACTCTTGAAAAAGTTTTGTAGTGAAACCTCGAAGGATTGGGATAAGCAGATTGACCTAATAATGTGTATTTTCAGAAGTCTCCCCAATGAGTCCCTAGGAGTATCTCCTTATGAGATGCTCTACGGCCGTAAGTGCCGTACTCCCCTTAAGGCTTTCAAAGACTCTCTCAGAGATGCCACCTTCAGTGAGCATCAGAATGTGCCCCAGTTTCTTCAAAACCTTCAGCACATTCTAGAGAGAGTCCACCGCTTTGCTCATGATAATCTATTGAAAGCCCAGGTGAGAATGAAGACTCATTACGACCAGACCAGCAAAGTAAGAAAATTCAAGCCGGGAGACTTCGTCCTTGCTTATTTCCCTATCCCAGGTTCACCTTTACAAAACAGATTTTCAGGACCCTACTGCGTCAAAGAGTGCAGAAGCAACAACACATACGTCATAGAGACTCCAGATAGGCGGCGGAAGACCCAGCTGTGCCACGTCAACCTCCTGAAGCAATATAATGGTACTCCTCCCACTGTCTTGATTAATTGTTCTACCTTCACAGAACCCTACATCCACAGTGAGACCATCCCGGCTTCTTCTCCCGAAAGCACTGACAAGGAGTCGGCGCTTTCTAATTCCAAAATCCTTAATGATCTTCCCAAATGCTTTCAGGATAATAATCGTGCTCCTATGCCCTCTTCTAATTCCACTCTCACCTCGTCAGATAAGCCCTACATCCTCCATGTCGACGCCTATGGTACCGACGATGGTGGTGTCGTGATGCAGCAACGAGGCGAGAAGAATACACCTGTCAGCGACTACTGCTACAAGGAACGATGGAACAATTGGCAAGGAGCTACTCTTCCTCATCCTGAAGCTTCAGCACTTCACTCCACACCTGAAAAGTGCTCGGTCCACCATCAATACGGACCACACCACCCTACACCTCCTGCAGCACGCCCACTTCTCATCTCAACGTCTTCTACTATGGGCTTGTTAACTGCAGAAATTCAACCTGGAGACACGCTATACCAAGAGTCTGACAACATCTTAGCCCCTGATCTCTCCAGAGTTTATGAAGTAGAAGCGACTCCATCCATTACTCCACCACATAACGACGTACTTCTTCCAGAACCGCAGGCTTCGGGGGAGAGTTGTGACGATAATCTCCTTCAAGAGATTGAGCCTGCTCTTCCCTCCACAAACACGTCGTTGAAATTATATAAAAGACTATGGAAGAAATGTCCAACAACGACAACAACACCAGCAAGGCTTGCCAGGGTGAGCAGAAACGTATGCAGCCAGCCACCTGTTCGAACTCCAACCACCAAACTACCCGTTGATCGCTACGGCTCCGCTGATTGGTCGCCGGTCTGGCTGCACCTGCCTCGCCCCCCCCCCAATACTACCTGATGTCTGGGGTCGCCCCAACATCAGTCCTCAGAATGTTCAGTGCTTTCGTGGCCAGCACTCCTCCCAGCTAGACTCTAGCGTGTACTGAGAGAGGTGGTGGCTTTAAGCCAATATTCCAGCACCTCCCACTTAACTTTTGTATTGCACTTCTTGTTATTTTGCCTTAACGTAACTTTTCATTGTGTCATTTAATTATTCTTATTATTTTGATTGATTTTATTATAAGAATTTGTTTGTGCATTATTTTCATGTTTTGATTTATTTAACGTAATAAAATTTCATTGTTAAAGTTTTGCTTGTGTTTTGTGTGTCTTCTCCTTACCTTACCACAGACGAAGTTCCAGTTTTTCTATTTTTTTTTATAACTATGTGACGAGGCCATACCCCTAGCCTTAAACAGCCGAACACCAACGCGTTACCGTCACACTATGCTTAATGCACAACTTGCCTAAACACGCAAGAGAGATTATACAACCTTAGAACACTTTCCCAGCAGGAGATTCGAACCCAAACCAGCACAGAAGCCTTACAGCAACTGGCATAACTGGTACGCCTTTAACCCACTGCACCACAGCTCAGACCCTTAAAGGAGATGGTAACTTCGGAGTATTTCACCTCCAAAGATCACCATCTCCCAAGGGCAACTAGAGCATAGTGAGGGGCTAGTCACGTTCCTTCATCAAATTCCTGTTAATATGGGAGAACTCTGTGTCTATGCTTAATGCACAACTTGCCTAAACACGCAAGAGAGATTATACAACCTTAGAACACTTTCCCACCTGGAGATTCGAACCCTAGCCAGCACAGAAGCCTTACAGCAACTGGCATAACTGGTACACGTTTAACCCACTGCACCACAGCTCAGACCCTTAAAAGAGATGGTAACTTCGGAGTATTTCACCTCCAAAGATCACCATCTCCCAAGGGCAACTAGAGCATAGTGAGGGGCTACTCACGTTCTTCATCAAATTCCTGTTAATATGGGAGAACTCTGTGTCTATGCTTAATGCACAACTTGCCTAAACATGCAAGAGAGATTATACAACCTTAGAACACTTTCCCACCAGGAGATTCGAACCCTAGCCAGCACAGAAGCGTTACAGCAACTGGCATAACTGGTACGCCTTTAACCCACTGCACCACAGCTCAGACCCTCAAAAGAGATGGTAACTTCGGAGTATTTCACCTCCAAAGATCACCATCTCCCAAGGGCAACTAGAGCATAGTGAGGGGCTACTCACGTTCTTTCATCAAATTCCTATTAATATGGGAGAACTCTGTGTCTATGCTTAATGCACAACTTGCCTAAACACGCAAGAGATTATACAACCTTAGAACACTTTCCCACCAAGAGATTTGAGCTCTAGCCAGCACAGAAGCCTTAGAGCAACTGGCATAACTGGTACGCCTTTATCCCACTGCACCCCAGCTCAGACCCTTAAAAGAGATGGTAACTTCGGAGTATTTCCCCTCCAAAGATCACCATCTCCCAAGGGCAACTAGAGCATAGTGAGGGGCTACTCACGTTCTTCATCAAATTCCTGTTAATATGGGAGAACTCTGTGTCTATGCTCAATGCACAACTTGCCTAAACACGCAAGAGAGATTATACAACCTTAGAACACTTTCCCACCTGGAGATTCGAACCCTAGCCAGCACAGAAGCCTTACAGCAACTGGCATAACTGGTACGCCTTTAACCCATTGCATCACAGCTCAGACCCTTAAAAGAGATGGTAACTTCGGAGTATTTCACTTCCAAAGATCACCATCTCCCAAGGGCAACTAGAGCATAGTGAGGGGCTACTCACGTTCTTTCATCAAATTCCTATTAATATGGGAGAACTCTGTGTCTATGCTTAATGCACAACTTGCCTAAACACGCAAGAGAGATTATACAACCTTAGAACACTTTCCCCCCAGGAGATTCGAACCCTAGCCAGCACAGAAGCCTTACATCAACTGGCATAACTGGTACGCATATAGCCCACTGCACCACAGCTCAGACCCTTAAAAGAGATGGTAACTTCGGAGTATTTCACCTCCAAAGATCACCATCTCCCAAGGGCAACTAGAGCATAGTGAGAGACTACTCACGTTCTTCATCAAATTCCTGTTAATATGGGAGAACTCTGTGTCTATGCTTAATGCACAACTTGCCTAAACACGCAAGAGAGATTATACAACCTGAGAACACTTTCCCACCTGGAGATTCGAACCCTAGCCAGCACAGAAGCCTTACATCAACTGGCATAACTGGTACGCCTTTAGCCCACTGCACCACAGCTCAGACCCTTAAAAGAGATGGTAACTTCGGAGTATTTCACCTCCAAAGATCACCATCTCCCAAGGGTAACTAGAGCATAATGAGGGGCTACTCACGTTCTTCATCAAATTCCTGTTAATATGGGAGAACTCTGTGTCTATGCTTAATGCAAAACTTGCCTAAACACGCAAGGGAGATTATACAACCTTAGAACACTTTCCCACCAGGAGATTCGAACCCTAGCCAGCACAGAAGCCTTACAGCAACTGGCATAACTGGTACGCCTTTAGCCCACTGCACCAAAGCTCAGACCCTAAAAAGAAATGGTAACTTCGGAGTATTTCACCTCCAAAGATCACCATCTCCCAAGGGCAACTAGAGCATAGTGAGGGGCTACTCACGTTCTTTCATCAAATTCCTGTTAATATGGCAGAACTCTGTGTCTATGCTTAATGCACAACTTGCCTAAACACGCAAGAGAGATTATACAACCTTGGAACACTTTCCCACCAGGAGATTCGAACCCTAGCCAGCACAGAAGCCATACAGCAACTGGCATAACTGGTACGCCTTTAACCCACTGCACCACCGCTCAGACCCTTAAAAGAGATGGTAACTTCGGAGTATTTCACCTCCAACTAGGTCACCATATCCCGAGGGCAACTAGGGCATAGTAAGGGGCTACTCGCGTTCTTCATCAAATTCCTGTTAATATGGGAGAACTCTGTGTCTATTCTCAATGCACAACTTGCCTAAACACGCAAGAGAGATTATACAACCTGAGAACACTTTCCCACCTGGAGATTCGAACCCTAGCCAGCACAGAAGCCTTACATCAACTGGCATAACTGGTTCGCCTTTAGCCCACTGCACCACAGCTCAGACCCTTAAAAGAGATGGTAACTTCGGAGTATTTCACCTCAAAAGATCACCCTCTCCCAAGGGCAACTAGAGCATAATGAGGGGCTACTCACGTTCTTCATCAAATTCCTGTTAATATGGGAGAACTCTGTGTCTATGCTTAATGCACAACTTGCCTAAACACGCAAGGGAGATTATACAACCTTAGAACACTTTCCCACCAGGAGATTCGAACCCTAGCCAGCACAGAAGCGTTACAGCAACTGGCATAACTGATACGCCTTTAACCCACTGCACCACAGCTCAGACCCTCAAAAGAGATTATAACTTCGGAGTATTTCACCTCCAAAGATCACCATCTCCCAAGGGCAACTAGAGCATAGTGAGGGGTTACTCACGTTCTTTCATCAAATTCCTGTTAATATGGGAGAAC
>NC_091154.1:50905017-50922733 GCF_040958095.1 Procambarus clarkii | reverse complement strand
CACGTTCTTCATCAAATTCCTGTTAATATGGGAGAACTCTGTGTCTATGCTGATTGCACAACTTGCCTAAACACGCAAGAGAGATTATACAACCTTAGAACACTTTCCTACCAGGAGATTCGAACCCTAGCCAGCACAGAAGCCTTACAGCAACTGGCATAACTGGTACGCCTTTAGCCCACTGCACCACAGCTTAGACCCTTAAAAGAGATGGTAACTTCGGAGTATTTCACCTCCAAAGATCACCATCTCCCAAGGGCAACTAGAGCATAGTGAGGGGCTACTCACGTTCTTTCATCAAATTCCTGTTAATATGGCAGAACTCTGTGTCTATGCTTAATGCACAACTTGCCTAAACACGCAAGAGAGATTATACAACCTTAGAACACTTTCCTACCAGGAGATTCGAACCCTAGCCAGCACAGAAGCCTTACAGCAACTGGCATAACTGGTACGCCTTTAACCCACTGCACCTCAGCTCAGACCCTTAAAAGAGATGGTAACTTCGGAGTATTTCACCTCCAAAGATCACAATATCCCAAGGGCAACTAGAGCATAGTGAGGGGCTACTCACGTTCTTCATCAAATTCCTGTTAATATGGGAGAACTCTGTGTCTATGCTTAATGCACAACTTGCCTAAACACGCAAGAGAGATTATACAACCTTAGAACACTTTCCCACCAGGAGATTCGAACCCTAGCCAGCACAGAAGCCTTACAGCAACTGGCATAACTGGTACGCCTTTAACCCACTGCACCACAGCTCAGACCCTTAAAAGAGATGGTAACTTCGGAGTATTTCACCTCCAAAGATCACCATCTCCCAAGGGCAACTAGAGCATTGTGAGGGGCTACTCACGTTCTTTCATCAAATTCTTGTTAATATGGCAGAACTCTGTGTCTATGCTTAATGCACAACTTGCCTAAACACGCAAGAGATTATACAACCTTAGAACACTTTCCCACCAAGAGATTCGAACTCTAGCCAGCACAGAAGCCTTACAGCAACTGGCATAACTGGTACGCCTTTAACCCACTGCACCACAGCTCAGACCCTTAAAAGAGATGGTAACTTCGGAGTATTTCACCTCCAAAGCTCACCATCTCCCAAGGGCAACTAAGAGCATAGTGAGGGGCTACTCACGTTCTTTCATCAAATTCCTGTTAATATGGGAGAACTCTGTGTCTATGCTCAATGCACAACTTGCCTAAACACGCAAGAGAGATTATACAACCTTAGAACACTTTCCCACCTGGAGATTCGAACCCTAGCCAGCACAGAAGCCATACAGCAACTGGCATAACTGGTACGCCTTTAGCCCACTGCACCACAGCTCAGACCCTTAAAAGAGATGATAACTTCGGAGTATTTCACCTTCAAAGATCACCATCTCCCAAGGGCAACTAGAACATAGTGAGGGGCTACTCACGTTCTTTCATCAAATTCCTATTAATATGGGAGAACTCTGTGTCTATGCTTAATGCACAACTTGCCTAAACACGCAAGAGAGATTATACAACCTTAGAACACTTTCCCACCAGGAGATTCGAACCCTAGCCAGCACAGAAGCATTACAGCAACTGGCATAACTGGTACGCTTTAACCCACTGCACCACAGCTCAGACCCTCAAAAGAGATGGTAACTTCGGAGTATTTCACCTCCAAAGATCACCATCTCCCAAGGCAACTAGAGCATAGTGAGGGGCTACTCACGTTCTTTCATCAAATTCCTGTTAATATGGCAGAACTCTGTGTCTATGCTTAATGCACAACTTGCCTAAACACGCAAGAGAGATTATACAACCTTAGAACACTTTCCCGCCAAGAGATTTGAGCTCTAGCCAGCACAGAAGCCTTACAGCAACTGGCATAACTGGTACGCCTTTAGCCCACTGCACCTCAGCTCAGACCCTTAAAAGAGATGGTAACTTCGGAGTATTTCACCTCCAAAGATCACAATATCCCAAGGGCAACTAGAGCATAGTGAGGGGCTACTCACGTTCTTCATCAAATTCCTGTTAATATGGGAGAACTCTGTGTCTATGCTTAATGCACAACTTGCCTAAACACGCAAGAGAGATTATACAACCTTAGAACACTTTCCCACCAGGAGATTCGAACCCTAGCCAGCACAGAAGCCTTACAGCAACTGGCATAACTGGTACGCCTTTAACCCACTGCACCACAGCTCAGACCCTTAAAAGAGATGGTAACTTCGGAGTATTTCACCTCCAAAGATCACCATCTCCCAAGGGCAACTAGAGCATTGTGAGGGGCTACTCACGTTCTTTCATCAAATTCTTGTTAATATGGCAGAACTTTGTGTCTATGCTTAATGCACAACTTGCCTAAACACGCAAGAGATTATACAACCTTAGAACACTTTCCCACCAAGAGATTCGAACTCTAGCCAGCACAGAAGCCTTACAGCAACTGGCATAACTGGTACGCCTTTAACCCACTGCACCACAGCTCAGACCCTTAAAAGAGATGGTAACTTCGGAGTATTTCACCTCCAAAGCTCACCATCTCCCAAGGGCAACTAGAGCATAGTGAGGGGCTACTCACGTTCTTTCATCAAATTCCTGTTAATATGGGAGAACTCTGTGTCTATGCTCAATGCACAACTTGCCTAAACACGCAAGAGAGATTATACAACCTTAGAACACTTTCCCACCTGGAGATTCGAACCCTAGCCAGCACAGAAGCCATACAGCAACTGGCATAACTGGTACGCCTTTAGCCCACTGCACCACAGCTCAGACCCTTAAAAGAGATGATAACTTCAGAGTATTTCACCTTCAAAGATCACCATCTCCCAAGGGCAACTAGAACATAGTGAGGGGCTACTCACGTTCTTTCATCAAATTCCTATTAATATGGGAGAACTCTGTGTCTATGCTTAATGCACAACTTGCCTAAACACGCAAGAGAGATTATACAACCTTAGAACACTTTCCCACCAGGAGATTCGAACCCTAGCCAGCACAGAAGCATTACAGCAACTGGCATAACTGGTACGCTTTTAACCCACTGCACCACAGCTCAGACCCTCAAAAGAGATGGTAACTTCGGAGTATTTCACCTCCAAAGATCACCATCTCCCAAGGGCAACTAGAGCATAGTGAGGGGCTACTCACGTTCTTTCATCAAATTCCTGTTAATATGGCAGAACTCTGTGTCTATGCTTAATGCACAACTTGCCTAAACACGCAAGAGAGATTATACAACCTTAGAACACTTTCCCGCCAAGAGATTTGAGCTCTAGCCAGCACAGAAGCCTTACAGCAACTGGCATAACTGGTACGCCTTTAGCCCACTGCACCTCAGCTCAGACCCTTAAAAGAGATGGTAACTTCGAAGTATTTCACCTCCAAAGATCACCATCTCCCAAGGGCAACTAGAGCATAGTGAGGGGCTACTCACGTTCTTTCATCAAATTCCTGTTAATATGGCAGAACTCTGTGTCTATGCTTAATGCACAACTTGCCTAAACACGCAAGAGATTATACAACCTTAGAACACTTTCCCACCAAGAGATTTGAGCTCTAGCCAGCACAGAAGCCTTACAGCAACTGGCATAACTGGTACGCCTTTAACCCACTGCTCCTCAGCTCAGACCCTTAAAAGAGATGGTAACTTCGGAGTATTTCACCTCCAAAGATCACAATATCCCAAGGGCAACTAGAGCATAGTGAGGGGCTACTCACGTTCTTCATCAAATTCCTGTTAATATGGGAGAACTCTGTGTCTATGCTGATTGCACAACTTGCCTAAACACGCAAGAGAGATTATACAACCTTAGAACACTTTCCCACCAGGAGATTCGAACCCTAGCCAGCACAGAAGCGTTACAGCAACTGGCATAACTGGTACGCCTTTAGCCCACTGCACCACAGCTTAGACCCTTAAAAAGAGATGGTAACTTCGGAGTATTTCACCTCCAAAGATCACCATCTCCCAAGGGCAACTAGAGCATAGTGAGGGGCTACTCACGTTCTTTCATCAAATTCCTGTTAATATGGCAGAACTCTGTGTCTATGCTTAATGCACAACTTGCCTAAACACGCAAGAGAGATTATACAACCTTAGAACACTTTCCTACCAGGAGATTCGAACCCTAGCCAGCACAGAAGCCTTACAGCAACTGGCATAACTGGTACGCCTTTAACCCACTGCACCTCAGCTCAGACCCTTAAAAGAGATGGTAACTTCGGAGTATTTCACCTCCAAAGATCACAATATCCCAAGGGCAACTAGAGCATAGTGAGGGGCTACTCACGTTCTTCATCAAATTCCTGTTAATATGGGAGAACTCTGTGTCTATGCTTAATGCACAACTTGCCTAAACACGCAAGAGAGATTATACAACCTTAGAACACTTTCCCACCAGGAGATTCGAACCCTAGCCAGCACAGAAGCCTTACAGCAACTGGCATAACTGGTACGCCTTTAACCCACTGCACCACAGCTCAGACCCTTAAAAGAGATGGTAACTTCGGAGTATTTCACCTCCAAAGATCACCATCTCCCAAGGGCAACTAGAGCATTGTGAGGGGCTACTCACGTTCTTTCATCAAATTCTTGTTAATATGGCAGAACTCTGTGTCTATGCTTAATGCACAACTTGCCTAAACACGCAAGAGATTATACAACCTTAGAACACTTTCCCACCAAGAGATTCGAACTCTAGCCAGCACAGAAGCCTTACAGCAACTGGCATAACTGGTACGCCTTTAACCCACTGCACCACAGCTCAGACCCTTAAAAGAGATGGTAACTTCGGAGTATTTCACCTCCAAAGCTCACCATCTCCCAAGGGCAACAAGAGCATAGAGGGGCTACTCACGTTCTTTCATCAAATTCCTGTTAATATGGGAGAACTCTGTGTCTATGCTCAATGCACAACTTGCCTAAACACGCAAGAGAGATTATACAACCTTAGAACACTTTCCCACCTGGAGATTCGAACCCTAGCCAGCACAGAAGCCATACAGCAACTGGCATAACTGGTACGCCTTTAGCCCACTGCACCACAGCTCAGACCCTTAAAAGAGATGATAACTTCGGAGTATTTCACCTTCAAAGATCACCATCTCCCAAGGGCAACTAGAACATAGTGAGGGGCTACTCACGTTCTTTCATCAAATTCCTATTAATATGGGAGAACTCTGTGTCTATGCTTAATGCACAACTTGCCTAAACACGCAAGAGAGATTATACAACCTTAGAACACTTTCCCACCAGGAGATTCGAACCCTAGCCAGCACAGAAGCATTACAGCAACTGGCATAACTGGTACGCTTTTAACCCACTGCACCACAGCTCAGACCCTCAAAAGAGATGGTAACTTCGGAGTATTTCACCTCCAAAGATCACCATCTCCCAAAGGCAACTAGAGCATAGTGAGGGGCTACTCACGTTCTTTCATCAAATTCCTGTTAATATGGCAGAACTCTGTGTCTATGCTTAATGCACAACTTGCCTAAACACGCAAGAGAGATTATACAACCTTAGAACACTTTCCCGCCAAGAGATTTGAGCTCTAGCCAGCACAGAAGCCTTACAGCAACTGGCATAACTGGTACGCCTTTAGCCCACTGCACCTCAGCTCAGACCCTTAAAAGAGATGGTAACTTCGAAGTATTTCACCTCCAAACATCACCATCTCCCAAGGGCAACTAGAGCATAGTGAGGGGCTACTCACGTTCTTTCATCAAATTCCTGTTAATATGGGAGAACTCTGTGTCTATGCTCAATGCACAACTTGCCTAAACACGCAAGAGAGATTATACAACCTTAGAACACTTTCCCAACTGGAGATTCGAACCCTAGCCAGCACAGAAGCCTTACAGCAACTGACATAACTGGTACGCCTTTAACCCACTGCATCACAGCTCAGACCCTTAAAAGAGATGGTAACTTCGGAGTATTTCACCTCCAAAGATCACCATCTCCCAAGGGCAACTAGAGCATAGTGAGGGGCTACTCACGTTCTTTCATCAAATTCCTATTAATATGAAAGAACTCTGTGTCTATGCTTAATGCACAACTTGCCGAAACACGCAAGAGAGATTATACAACCTTAGAACACTTTCCCACCAGGAGATTCGAACCCTAGCCAGCACAGAAGCGTTACAGCAACTGGCATAACTGGTACGCCTTTAACCCACTGAACCACAGCTCAGACCCTCAAAAGAGATGGTAACTTCGGAGTATTTCACCTCCAAAGATCACCAACTCCCAAGGGCAACTAGAGCATAGTGAGGGGGCTACTCACGTTCTTTCATCAAATTCCTGTTAATATGGGAGAACTCTGTGTCTATGCTTAATGCACAACTTGCCTAAACACGCAAGAGAGATTATACAACCTTAGAACACTTTCCCACCAGGAGATTCGAACCCTAGCCAGCACAGAAGCCTTACAGCAACTGGCATAACTGGTACGACTTTAGCCCACTGCACCACAGCTCAGATCCTTAAAAAGAGATGGTAACTTCGGAGTATTTCACCTCCAAAGATCACCATCTCCCAAGGGCAACTAGAGCATAGTGAGGGGCTACTCACGTTCTTTCATCAAATTCCTGTTAATATGGCAGAACTCTGTGTCTATGCTTAATGCACAACTTCCCTAAACACGCAAGAGATTATACAACCTTAGAACACTTTCCCACCAAGAGATTTGAGCTCTAGCCAGCACAGAAGCCTTACAGCAACTGGCATAACTGGTACGCCTTTAACCCACTGCACCACAGCTCAAACCCTTAAAAGAGATGGTAACTTCGGCGTATTTCACCTCCAAAGATCACCATCTCCCAAGGGCAACTAGAGCATAGTGAGGGGCTACTCACGTTCTTTCATCAAATACCTGTTAATATAGGAGAACTCTGTGTCTATGCTCAATGCACAACTTGCCTAAACACGCAAGAGAAATTATACAACCTTAGAACACTTTCCCACCTGGAGATTCGAACCCTAGACAGCACAGAAGCCTTACAGCAACTGGCATAACTGGTACGCCTTTAACCCACTGCATCACAGCTCAGACCCTTAAAAGAGATGGTAACTTCGGAGTATTTCACCTCCAAAGATCACCATCTCCCAAGGGCAACTAGAGCATAGTGAGGGGCTACTTACGTTCTTTCATCAAATTCCTATTACTATGGGAGAACTCTGTGTCTATGCTTAATGCACAACTTGCCTAAACACGCAAGAGAGATTATACAACCTTAGAACACTTTCCCACCAGGAGATTCGAACCCTAGCCAGCACAGAAGCCTTACAGCAACTGGCATAACTGGTACGCCTTTAACCCACTGCACCACAGCTCAGACCCTTAAAAGAGATGGTAACTTCGGAGTATTTCACCTCCAAAGATCACCATCTCCCAAGGGCAACTAGAGCATAGTGAGGGGCTACTCACGTTCTTTCATCAAATTCCTGTTAATATGGCAGAACTCTGTATCTATGCTTAATGCACAACTTGCCTAAACACGCAAGAGATTATACAACCTTAGAACACTTTCCCACCAAGAGATTTGAGCTCTAGCCAGCACAGAAGCCTTACAGCAACTGGCATAACTGGTACGCCTTTAACCCACTGCACCTCAGCTCAGACCCTTAAAAGAGATGGTAACTTCGGGGTATTTCACCTCCAAAGATCACCATCTCCCAAGGGCAACTAGAGCATAGTGAGGGGCTACTCACGTTCTTTCATCAAATTCCTGTTAATATGGGAGAACTCTGTGTCTATGCTCAATGCACAACTTGCCTAAACACGCAAGAGAGATTATACAACCTTAGAACACTTTCCCACCTGGAGATTCGAACCCTAGCCAGCACAGAAGCCATACAGCAACTGGCATAACTGGTACGCCTTTAACCCACTGCACCACAGCTCAGACCCTTAAAAGAGATGGTAACTTCGGAGTATTTCACCTCCAAAGATCACCATCTCCCAAGGGCAACTAGAGCATAGTGAGGGGCTACTCACGTTCTTTCATCAAATTCCTATTAATATGGGAGAACTCTGTGTCTATGCTTACTGCACAACTTGCCTAAACACGCAAGAGAGATTATACAACCTTAGAACACTTTCCCACCAGGAGATTCGAACCCTAGACAGCACAGAAGCCTTACAGCAACTGGCATAACTGGTACGCCTTTAACCCACTGCATCACAGCTCAGACCCTTAAAAGAGATGGTAACTTCAGAGTATTTCACCTCCAAAGATCACCATCTCCCAAGGGCAACTAGAGCATAGTGAGGGGCTACTCACGTTCTTTCATCAAATTCCTATTACTATGGGAGAACTCTGTGTCTATGCTTAATGCACAACTTGCCTAAACACGCAAGAGAGATTATACAACCTTAGAACACTTTCCCACCAGGAGATTCGAACCCTAGCCAGCACAGAAGCCTTACATCAACTGGTACGCCTTTAGCCCACTGCACCTCAGCTCAGACCCTTAAAAGAGATGGTAACTTCGAAGTATTTCACCTCCAAACATCACCATCTCCCAAGGGCAACTAGAGCATAGTGAGGGGCTACTCACGTTCTTTCATCAAATTCCTGTTAATATGGGAGAACTCTGTGTCTATGCTTAATGCACAACTTGCCTAAACACGCAAGAGAGATTATACAACCTTAGAACACTTTCCCACCAGGAGATTCGAACCCTAGCCAGCACAGAAGCCTTACAGCAACTGGCATAACTGGTACGCCTTTAGCCCACTGCACCACAGCTCAGATCCTTAAAAAGAGATGGTAACTTCGGAGTATTTCACCTCCAAAGATCACCATCTCCCAAGGGCAACTAGAGCATAGTGAGGGGCTACTCACGTTCTTTCATCAAATTCCTGTTAATATGGCAGAACTCTGTGTCTATGCTTAATGCACAACTTCCCTAAACACGCAAGAGATTATACAACCTTAGAACACTTTCCCACCAAGAGATTTGAGCTCTAGCCAGCACAGAAGCCTTACAGCAACTGGCATAACTGGTACGCCTTTAACCCACTGCACCACAGCTCAAACCCTTAAAAGAGATGGTAACTTCGGAGTATTTCACCTCCAAAGATCACCATCTCCCAAGGGCAACTAGAGCATAGTGAGGGGCTACTCACGTTCTTTCATCAAATACCTGTTAATATAGGAGAACTCTGTGTCTATGCTCAATGCACAACTTGCCTAAACACGCAAGAGAAATTATACAACCTTAGAACACTTTCCCACCTGGAGATTCGAACCCTAGACAGCACAGAAGCCTTACAGCAACTGGCATAACTGGTACGCCTTTAACCCACTGCATCACAGCTCAGACCCTTAAAAGAGATGGTAACTTCGGAGTATTTCACCTCCAAAGATCACCATCTCCCAAGGGCAACTAGAGCATAGTGAGGGGCTACTCACGTTCTTTCATCAAATTCCTATTACTATGGGAGAACTCTGTGTCTATGCTTAATGCACAACTTGCCTAAACACGCAAGAGAGATTATACAACCTTAGAACACTTTCCCACCAGGAGATTCGAACCCTAGCCAGCACAGAAGCCTTACAGCAACTGGCATAACTGGTACGCCTTTAACCCACTGCACCACAGCTCAGACCCTTAAAAGAGATGGTAACTTCGGAGTATTTCACCTCCAAAGATCACCATCTCCCAAGGGCAACTAGAGCATAGTGAGGGGCTACTCACGTTCTTTCATCAAATTCCTGTTAATATGGCAGAACTCTGTATCTATGCTTAATGCACAACTTGCCTAAACACGCAAGAGATTATACAACCTTAGGAACACTTTCCCACCAAGAGATTTGAGCTCTAGCCAGCACAGAAGCCTTACAGCAACTGGCATAACTGGTACGCCTTTAACCCACTGCACCTCAGCTCAGACCCTTAAAAGAGATGGTAACTTCGGGGTATTTCACCTCCAAAGATCACCATCTCCCAAGGGCAACTAGAGCATAGTGAGGGGCTACTCACGTTCTTTCATCAAATTCCTGTTAATATGGGAGAACTCTGTGTCTATGCTCAATGCACAACTTGCCTAAACACGCAAGAGAGATTATACAACCTTAGAACACTTTCCCACCTGGAGATTCGAACCCTAGCCAGCACAGAAGCCATACAGCAACTGGCATAACTGGTACGCCTTTAACCCACTGCACCACAGCTCAGACCCTTAAAAGAGATGGTAACTTCGGAGTATTTCACCTCCAAAGATCACCATCTCCCAAGGGCAACTAGAGCATAGTGAGGGGCTACTCACGTTCTTTCATCAAATTCCTATTAATATGGGAGAACTCTGTGTCTATGCTTACTGCACAACTTGCCTAAACACGCAAGAGAGATTATACAACCTTAGAACACTTTCCCACCAGGAGATTCGAACCCTAGACAGCACAGAAGCCTTACAGCAACTGGCATAACTGGTACGCCTTTAACCCACTGCATCACAGCTCAGACCCTTAAAAGAGATGGTAACTTCAGAGTATTTCACCTCCAAAGATCACCATCTCCCAAGGGCAACTAGAGCATAGTGAGGGGCTACTCACGTTCTTTCATCAAATTCCTATTACTATGGGAGAACTCTGTGTCTATGCTTAATGCACAACTTGCCTAAACACGCAAGAGAGATTATACAACCTTAGAACACTTTCCCACCAGGAGATTCGAACCCTAGCCAGAACAGAAGCCTTACATCAACTGGTACGCCTTTAGCCCACTGCACCTCAGCTCAGACCCTTAAAAGAGATGGTAACTTCGAAGTATTTCACCTCCAAACATCACCATCTCCCAAGGGCAACTAGAGCATAGTGAGGGGCTACTCACGTTCTTTCATCAAATTCCTGTTAATATGGGAGAACTCTGTGTCTATGCTCAATGCACAACTTGCCTAAACACGCAAGAGAGATTATACAACCTTAGAACACTTTCCCAACTGGAGATTCGAACCCTAGCCAGCACAGAAGCCTTACAGCAACTGACATAACTGGTACGCCTTTAACCCACTGCATCACAGCTCAGACCCTTAAAAGAGATGGTAACTTCGGAGTATTTCACCTCCAAAGATCACCATCTCCCAAGGGCAACTAGAGCATAGTGAGGGGCTACTCACGTTCTTTCATCAAATTCCTATTAATATGAAAGAACTCTGTGTCTATGCTTAATGCACAACTTGCCGAAACACGCAAGAGAGATTATACAACCTTAGAACACTTTCCCACCAGGAGATTCGAACCCTAGCCAGCACAGAAGCGTTACAGCAACTGGCATAACTGGTACGCCTTTAACCCACTGAACCACAGCTCAGACCCTCAAAAGAGATGGTAACTTCGGAGTATTTCACCTCCAAAGATCACCAACTCCCAAGGGCAACTAGAGCATAGTGAGGGGGCTACTCACGTTCTTTCATCAAATTCCTGTTAATATGGGAGAACTCTGTGTCTATGCTTAATGCACAACTTGCCTAAACACGCAAGAGAGATTATACAACCTTAGAACACTTTCCCACCAGGAGATTCGAACCCTAGCCAGCACAGAAGCCTTACATCAACTGGCATTACTGGTACGCCTTTAGCCCACTGCACCACAGCTCAGACCCTTAAAAGAGATGGTAACTTCGGAGTATTTCACCTCCAAAGATCACAATATCCCAAGGGCAACTAGAGCATAGTGAGGGGCTACTCACGTTCTTCATCAAATTCCTGTTAATATGGGAGAACTCTGTGTCTATGCTTAATGCACAACTTGCCTAAACACGCAAGAGAGATTATACAACCTTAGAACACTTTCCCACCAGGAGATTCGAACCCTAGCCAGCACAGAAGCCTTACAGCAACTGGCATAACTGGTACGCCTTTAACCCACTGCACCACAGCTCAGACCCTTAAAAGAGATGGTAACTTCGGAGTATTTCACCTCCAAAGATCACCATCTCCCAAGGGCAACTAGAGCATAGTGAGGGGCTACTCACGTTCTTTCATCAAATTCCTGTTAATATGGCAGAACTCTGTGTCTATGCTTAATGCACAACTTGCCTAAACACGCAAGAGATTATACAACCTTAGAACACTTTCCCACCAAGAGATTTGAGCTCTAGCCAGCACAGAAGCCTTACAGCAACTGGCATAACTGGTACGCCTTTAACCCACTGCACCTCAGCTCAGACCCTTAAAAGAGATGGTAACTTCGGAGTATTTCACCTCCAAAGATCACCATCTCCCAAGGGCAACTAGAGCATAGTGAGGGGCTACTCACGTTCTTTCATCAAATTCCTGTTAATATGGGAGAACTCTGTGTCTATGCTCAATGCACAACTTGCCTAAACACGCAAGAGAGATTATACAACCTTAGAACACTTTCCCACCTGGAGATTCGAACCCTAGCCAGCACAGAAGCCATACAGCAACTGGCATAACTGGTACGCCTTTAACCCACTGCACCACAGCTCAGACCCTTAAAAGAGATGGTAACTTCGGAGTATTTCACCTCCAAAGATCACCATCTCCCAAGGGCAACTAGAGCATAGTGAGGGGCTACTCACGTTCTTTCATCAAATTCCTATTAATATGGGAGAACTCTGTGTCTATGCTTACTGCACAACTTGCCTAAACACGCAAGAGAGATTATACAACCTTAGAACACTTTCCCACCAGGAGATTCGAACCCTAGCCAGCACAGAAGCCTTACAGCAAATGGCATAACTGGTACGCCTTTAACCCACTGCACCACAGCTCAGACCCTTAAAAGAGATGGAACCTTCAGAGTATTTCACCTCCAAAAATCACCATCTCCCAAGGGCAACTAGAGCATAGTGAGGGGCTACTCACGTTCTTTCATCAAATTCCTGTTAATATGGCAGAACTCTCTGTCTATGCTTAATGCACAACTTGCCTAAACACGCAAGAGATTATACAACCTTAGAACACTTTCCCACCAAGAGATTTGAGCTCTAGCCAGCACAGAAGCCTTACAGCAACTGGCATAACTGGTACGCCTTTAACCCACTGCACCACAGCTCAGACCCTTAAAAGAGATGGTATCTTCGGAGTATTTCACCTCCAAAGATCACCATCTCCCAAAGGCAACTAGAGCATAGTGAGGGGCTACTCACGTTCTTTCATCAAATTCCTGTTAATATGGCAGAACTCTGTGTCTATGCTTAATGCACAACTTGCCTAAACACGCAAGAGATTATACAACCTTAGAACACTTTCCCACCAAGAGATTCGAACTCTTGCCATCACAGAAGCCTTACAGCAACTGGCATAACTGGTACGCCTTTAACCCACTGCACCACAGCTCAGACCCTTAAAAGAGATGGTAACTTCGGAGTATTTCACCTCCAAAGCTCACCATCTCCCAAGGGCAACTAGAGTACAGTAAGGGGCTACTCACGTTCTTTCATCAAATTCCTGTTAATATGGGAGAACTCTGTGTCTATGCTCAATGCACAACTTGCTTAAACACGCAAGAGAGATTATACAACCTTAGAACACTTTCCCACCTGGAGATTCGAACCCTAGACAGCACAGAAGCCTTACAGCAACTGGCATAACTGGTACGCCTTTAACCCACTGCATCACAGCTCAGACCCTTAAAAGAGATGGTAACTTCGGAGTATTTCACCTCCAAAGATCACCATCTCCCAAGGGCAACTAGAGCATAGTGAGGGGCTACTCACGTTCTTTCATCAAATTCCTATTACTATGGGAGAACTCTGTGTCTATGCTTAATGCACAACTTGCCTAAACACGCAAGAGAGATTATACAACCTTAGAACACTTTCCCACCAGGAGATTCGAACCCTAGCCAGCACAGAAGCCTTACAGCAACTGGCATAACTGGTACGCCTTTAACCCACTGCACCACAGCTCAGACCCTTAAAAGAGATGGTAACTTCGGAGTATTTCACCTCCAAAGATCACCATCTCCCAAGGGCAACTAGAGCATAGTGAGGGGCTACTCACGTTCTTTCATCAAATTCCTGTTAATATGGCAGAACTCTGTATCTATGCTTAATGCACAACTTGCCTAAACACGCAAGAGATTATACAACCTTAGAACACTTTCCCACCAAGAGATTTGAGCTCTAGCCAGCACAGAAGCCTTACAGCAACTGGCATAACTGGTACGCCTTTAACCCACTGCACCTCAGCTCAGACCCTTAAAAGAGATGGTAACTTCCGGGTATTTCACCTCCAAAGATCACCATCTCCCAAGGGCAACTAGAGCATAGTGAGGGGCTACTCACGTTCTTTCATCAAATTCCTGTTAATATGGGAGAACTCTGTGTCTATGCTCAATGCACAACTTGCCTAAACACGCAAGAGAGATTATACAACCTTAGAACACTTTCCCACCTGGAGATTCGAACCCTAGCCAGCACAGAAGCCATACAGCAACTGGCATAACTGGTACGCCTTTAACCCACTGCACCACAGCTCAGACCCTTAAAAGAGATGGTAACTTCGGAGTATTTCACCTCCAAAGATCACCATCTCCCAAGGGCAACTAGAGCATAGTGAGGGGCTACTCACGTTCTTTCATCAAATTCCTATTAATATGGGAGAACTCTGTGTCTATGCTTACTGCACAACTTGCCTAAACACGCAAGAGAGATTATACAACCTTAGAACACTTTCCCACCAGGAGATTCGAACCCTAGACAGCACAGAAGCCTTACAGCAACTGGCATAACTGGTACGCCTTTAACCCACTGCATCACAGCTCAGACCCTTAAAAGAGATGGTAACTTCAGAGTATTTCACCTCCAAAGATCACCATCTCCCAAGGGCAACTAGAGCATAGTGAGGGGCTACTCACGTTCTTTCATCAAATTCCTATTACTATGGGAGAACTCTGTGTCTATGCTTAATGCACAACTTGCCTAAACACGCAAGAGAGATTATACAACCTTAGAACACTTTCCCACCAGGAGATTCGAACCCTAGCCAGCACAGAAGCCTTACATCAACTGGTACGCCTTTAGCCCACTGCACCTCAGCTCAGACCCTTAAAAGAGATGGTAACTTCGAAGTATTTCACCTCCAAACATCACCATCTCCCAAGGGCAACTAGAGCATAGTGAGGGGCTACTCACGTTCTTTCATCAAATTCCTGTTAATATGGGAGAACTCTGTGTCTATGCTCAATGCACAACTTGCCTAAACACGCAAGAGAGATTATACAACCTTAGAACACTTTCCCAACTGGAGATTCGAACCCTAGCCAGCACAGAAGCCTTACAGCAACTGACATAACTGGTACGCCTTTAACCCACTGCATCACAGCTCAGACCCTTAAAAGAGATGGTAACTTCGGAGTATTTCACCTCCAAAGATCACCATCTCCCAAGGGCAACTAGAGCATAGTGAGGGGCTACTCACGTTCTTTCATCAAATTCCTATTAATATGAAAGAACTCTGTGCCTATGCTTAATGCACAACTTGCCGAAACACGCAAGAGAGATTATACAACCTTAGAACACTTTCCCACCAGGAGATTCGAACCCTAGCCAGCACAGAAGCGTTACAGCAACTGGCATAACTGGTACGCCTTTAACCCACTGAACCACAGCTCAGACCCTCAAAAGAGATGGTAACTTCGAAGTATTTCACCTCCAAAGATCACCAACTCCCAAGGGCAACTAGAGCATAGTGAGGGGGCTACTCACGTTCTTTCATCAAATTCCTGTTAATATGGGAGAACTCTGTGTCTATGCTTAATGCACAACTTGCCTAAACACGCAAGAGAGATTATACAACCTTAGAACACTTTCCCACCAGGAGATTCGAACCCTAGCCAGCACAGAAGCCTTACATCAACTGGCATTACTGGTACGCCTTTAGCCCACTGCACCACAGCTCAGACCCTTAAAAGAGATGGTAACTTCGGAGTATTTCACCTCCAAAGATCACAATATCCCAAGGGCAACTAGAGCATAGTGAGGGGCTACTCACGTTCTTCATCAAATTCCTGTTAATATGGGAGTACTCTGTGTCTATGCTTAATGCACAACTTGCCTAAACACGCAAGAGAGATTATACAACCTTAGAACACTTTCCCACCAGGAGATTCGAACCCTAGCCAGCACAGAAGCCTTACAGCAACTGGCATAACTGGTACGCCTTTAACCCACTGCACCACAGCTCAGACCCTTAAAAGAGATGGTAACTTCGGAGTATTTCACCTCCAAAGATCACCATCTCCCAAGGGCAACTAGAGCATAGTGAGGGGCTACTCACGTTCTTTCATCAAATTCCTGTTAATATGGCAGAACTCTGTATCTATGCTTAATGCACAACTTGCCTAAACACGCAAGAGATTATACAACCTTAGAACACTTTCCCACCAAGAGATTTGAGCTCTAGCCAGCACAGAAGCCTTACAGCAACTGGCATAACTGGTACGCCTTTAACCCACTGCACCTCAGCTCAGACCCTTAAAAGAGATGGTAACTTCGGGGTATTTCACCTCCAAAGATCACCATCTCCCAAGGGCAACTAGAGCATAGTGAGGGGCTACTCACGTTCTTTCATCAAATTCCTGTTAATATGGGAGAACTCTGTGTCTATGCTCAATGCACAACTTGCCTAAACACGCAAGAGAGATTATACAACCTTAGAACACTTTCCCACCTGGAGATTCGAACCCTAGCCAGCACAGAAGCCATACAGCAACTGGCATAACTGGTACGCCTTTAACCCACTGCACCACAGCTCAGACCCTTAAAAGAGATGGTAACTTCGGAGTATTTCACCTCCAAAGATCACCATCTCCCAAGGGCAACTAGAGCATAGTGAGGGGCTACTCACGTTCTTTCATCAAATTCCTATTAATATGGGAGAACTCTGTGTCTATGCTTACTGCACAACTTGCCTAAACACGCAAGAGAGATTATACAACCTTTGAACACTTTCCCACCAGGAGATTCGAACCCTAGCCAGCACAGAAGCCTTACAGCAAATGGCATAACTGGTACGCCTTTAACCCACTGCACCACAGCTCAGACCCTTAAAAGAGATGGAACCTTCAGAGTATTTCACCTCCAAAGATCACCATCTCCCAAGGGCAACTAGAGCATAGTGAGGGGCTACTCACGTTCTTTCATCAAATTCCTGTTAATATGGCAGAACTCTGTGTCTATGCTTAATGCACAACTTGCCTAAACACGCAAGAGATTATACAACCTTAGAACACTTTCCCACCAAGAGATTTGAGCTCTAGCCAGCACAGAAGCCTTACAGCAACTGGCATAACTGGTACGCCTTTAACCCACTGCACCACAGCTCAGACCCTTAAAAGAGATGGTATCTTCGGAGTATTTCACCTCCAAAGATCACCATCTCCCAAAGGCAACTAGAGCATAGTGAGGGGCTACTCACGTTCTTTCATCAAATTCCTGTTAATATGGCAGAACTCTGTGTCTATGCTTAATGCACAACTTGCCTAAACACGCAAGAGATTATACAACCTTAGAACACTTTCCCACCAAGAGATTCGAACTCTTGCCATCACAGAAGCCTTACAGCAACTGGCATAACTGGTACGCCTTTAACCCACTGCACCACAGCTCAGACCCTTAAAAGAGATGGTAACTTCGGAGTATTTCACCTCCAAAGCTCACCATCTCCCAAGGGCAACTAGAGTACAGTAAGGGGCTACTCACGTTCTTTCATCAAATTCCTGTTAATATGGGAGAACTCTGTG
>NC_091154.1:50656570-50904517 GCF_040958095.1 Procambarus clarkii | reverse complement strand
GAGAGATTATACAACCTTAGAACACTTTCCCACCAGGAGATTCGAACCCTAGCCAGCACAGAAGCGTTACAGAAACTGGCATAACTGGTACGCCTTTAACCCACTGCACCACAGCTCAGACCCTCAAAAGAGATGGTAACTTCGGAGTATTTCACCTCCAAAGATCACCATCTCCCAAGGGCAACTAGAGCATAGTGAGGGGCTACTCACGTTCTTTCATCAAATTCCTGTTAATATGGGAGAACTCTGTGTCTATGCTTAATGCACAACTTGCCTAAACACGCAAGAGAGATTATACAACCTTAGAACACTTTCCCACCAGGAGATACGAACCCTAGCCAGCACAGAAGCCTTACAGCAACTGGCATAAATGGTACGCCTTTAACCCACTGCACCACAGCTCAGACCCTTTAAAGAGATGGTAACTTCGGAGTATTTCACCTCCAAAGATCACAATATCCCAAGGGCAACTAGAGCATAGTGAGGGGCTACTCACGTTCTTCATCAAATTCCTGTTAATATGGGAGAACTCGGTGTCTATGCTTAATGCACAACTTGCCTAAACACGCAAGAGAGATTATACAACCTTAGAACACTTTCCCACCAGGAGATTCGAACCCTAGCCAGCACAGAAGCGTTACAGCAACTGGCATAACTGGTACGCCTTTAGCCCACTGCACAACAGCTTAGACCCTTAAAAAGAGATGGTAACTTCGGAGTATTTCACCTCCAAAGATCACCATCTCCCAAGGGCAACTTGAGCATAGTGAGGGGCTACTCACGTTCTTTCATCAAATTCCTGTTAATATGGCAGAACTCTGTGTCTATGCTTAATGCACAACTTGCCTAAACACGCAAGAGAGATTATACAACCTTAGAACACTTTCCTACCAGGAGATTCGAACCCTAGCCAGCACAGAAGCCTTACAGCAACTGGCATAACTGGTACGCCTTTAACCCACTGCACCTCAGCTCAGACCCTTAAAAGAGATGGTAACTTCGGAGTATTTCACCTCCAAAGATCACAATATCCCAAGGGCAACTAGAGCATAGTGAGGGGCTACTCACGTTCTTCATCAAATTCCTGTTAATATGGGAGAACTCTGTGTCTATGCTTAATGCACAACTTGCCTAAACACGCAAGAGAGATTATACAACCTTAGAACACTTTCCCACCAGGAGATTCGAACCCTAGCCAGCACAGAAGCCTTACAGCAACTGGCATAACTGGTACGCCTTTAGCCCACTGCACCACAGCTCAGACCCTTAAAAGAGATGGTAACTTCGGAGTATTTCACCTCCAAAGATCACCATCTCCCAAGGGCAACTAGAGCATTGTGAGGGGCTACTCACGTTCTTTCATCAAATTCTTGTTAATATGGCAGAACTCTGTGTCTATGCTTAATGCACAACTTGCCTAAACACGCAAGAGATTATACAACCTTAGAACACTTTCCCACCAAGAGATTCGAACTCTAGCCAGCACAGAAGCCTTACAGCAACTGGCATAACTGGTACGCCTTTAACCCACTGCACCACAGCTCAGACCCTTAAAAGAGATGGTAACTTCGGAGTATTTCACCTCCAAACCTCACCATCTCCCAAGGGCAACTAGAGCATAGTGAGGGGCTACTCACGTTCTTTCATCAAATTCCTGTTAATATGGGAGAACTCTGTGTCTATGCTCAATGCACAACTTGCCTAAACACGCAAGAGAGATTATACAACCTTAGAACACTTTCCCACCTGGAGATTCGAACCCTAGCCAGCACAGAAGCCATACAGCAACTGGCATAACTGGTACTCCTTTAGCCCACTGCACCACAGCTCAGACCCTTAAAAGAGATGGTAACTTCGGAGTATTTCACCTTCAAAGATCACCATCTCCCAAGGGCAACTAGAACATAGTGAGGGGCTACTCACGTTCTTTCATCAAATTCCTATTAATATGGGAGAACTCTGTGTCTATGCTTAATGCACAACTTGCCTAAACACGCAAGAGAGATTATACAACCTTAGAACACTTTCCCACCAGGAGATTCGAACCCTAGCCAGCACAGAAGCATTACAGCAACTGGCATAACTGGTACGCTTTTAACCCACTGCACCACAGCTCAGACCCTCAAAAGAGATGGTAACTTCGGAGTATTTCACCTCCAAAGATCACCATCTCCCAAAGGCAACTAGAGCATAGTGAGGGGCTACTCACGTTCTTTCATCAAATTCCTGTTAATATGGCAGAACTCTGTGTCTATGCTTAATGCACAACTTGCCTAAACACGCAAGAGATTATACAACCTTAGAACACTTTCCCGCCAAGAGATTTGAGCTCTAGCCAGCACAGAAGCCTTACAGCAACTAGCATAACTGGTACGCCTTTAGCCCACTGCACCTCAGCTCAGACCCTTAAAAGAGATGGTAACTTCGAAGTATTTCACCTCCAAACATCACCATCTCCCAAGGGCAACTAGAGCATAGTGAGGGGCTACTCACGTTCTTTCATCAAATTCCTGTTAATATGGGAGAACTCTGTGTCTATGCTCAATGCACAACTTGCCTAAACACGCAAGAGAGATTATACAACCTTAGAACACTTTCCCAACTGGAGATTCGAACCCTAGCCAGCACAGAAGCGTTACAGCAACTGGCATAACTGGTACGCCTTTAACCCACTGAACCACAGCTCAGACCCTCAAAAGAGATGGTAACTTCGGAGTATTTCACCTCCAAAGATCACCAACTCCCAAGGGCAACTAGAGCATAGTGAGGGGGCTACTCACGTTCTTTCATCAAATTCCTGTTAATATGGGAGAACTCTGTGTCTATGCTTAATGCACAACTTGCCTAAACACGCAAGAGAGATTATACAACCTTAGAACACTTTCCCACCAGGAGATTCGAACCCTAGCCAGCACAGAAGCCTTACAGCAACTGGCATAACTGGTACGCCTTTAGCCCACTGCACCACAGCTCAGACCCTTAAAAAGAGATGGTAACTTCGGAGTATTTCACCTCCAAAGATCACCATCTCCCAAGGGCAACTAGAGCATAGTGAGGGGCTACTCACGTTCTTTCATCAAATTCCTGTTAATATGGCAGAACTCTGTGTCTATGCTTAATGCACAACTTCCCTAAACACGCAAGAGATTATACAACCTTAGAACACTTTCCCACCAAGAGATTTGAGCTCTAGCCAGCACAGAAGCCTTACAGCAACTGGCATAACTGGTACGCCTTTAACCCACTGCACCACAGCTCAAACCCTTAAAAGAGATGGTAACTTCGGAGTATTTCACCTCCAAAGATCACCATCTCCCAAGGGCAACTAGAGCATAGTGAGGGGCTACTCACGTTCTTTCATCAAATACCTGTTAATATGGGAGAACTCTGTGTCTATGCTCAATGCACAACTTGCCTAAACACGCAAGAGAGATTATACAACCTTAGAACACTTTCCCACCTGGAGATTCGAACCCTAGCCAGCACAGAAGCCTTACAGCAACTGGCATAACTGGTACGCCTTTAACCCACTGCATCACAGCTCAGACCCTTAAAAGAGATGGTAACTTCGGAGTATTTCACCTCCAAAGATCACCATCTCCCAAGGGCAACTAGAGCATAGTGAGGGGCTACTCACGTTCTTTCATCAAATTCCTATTATTATGGGAGAACTCTGTGTCTATGCTTAATGCACAACTTGCCTAAACACGCAAGAGAGATTATACAACCTTAGAACACTTTCCCACCAGGAGATTCGAACCCTAGCCAGCACAGAAGCCTTACATCAACTGGCATTACTGGTACGCCTTTAGCCCACTGCACCACAGCTCAGACCCTTAAAAGAGATGGTAACTTCGGAGTATTTCACCTCCAAAGATCACAATATCCCAAGGGCAACTAGAGCATAGTGAGGGGCTACTCACGTTCTTCATCAAATTCCTGTTAATATGGGAGAACTCTGTGTCTATGCTAAATGCACAACTTGCCTAAACACGCAAGAGAGATTATACAACCTTAGAACACTTTCCCACCAGGAGATTCGAACCCTAGCCAGCACAGAAGCCTTACAGCAACTGGCATAACTGGTACGCCTTTAACCCACTGCACCACAGCTCAGACCCTTAAAAGAGATGGTAACTTCGGAGTATTTCACCTCCAAAGATCACCATCTCCCAAGGGCAACTAGAGTACAGTAAGGGGCTACTCACGTTCTTTCATCAAATTCCTGTTAATATGGGAGAACTCTGTGTCTATGCTCAATGCACAACTTGCTTAAACACGCAAGAGAGATTATACAACCTTAGAACACTTTCCCACCTGGAGATTCGAACCCTAGCCAGCACAGAAGCCATACAGCAACTGGCATAACTGGTACGCCTTTAATCCACTGCACCACAGCTCAGACCCTTAAAAGAGATGGTAACTTCAGAGTATTTCACCTCCAAAGATCACCATCTCCCAAGGGCAACTAGAGCATAGTGAGGGGCTACTCACGTTCTTTCATCAAATTCCTATTAATATGGGAGAACTCTGTTTCTATGCTTAATGCACAACTTGCTTAAACACGCAAGAGAGATTATACAACCTTAGAACACTTTCCCACCAGGAGATTCGAACCCTAGCCAGCACAGAAGCCTTACAGCAACTGGCATAACTGGTACGCCTTTAACCCACTGCACCACAGCTCAGACCCTTAAAAGAGATGGTATCTTCGGAGTATTTCACCTCCAAAGATCACCATCTCCCAAGGGCAACTAGAGCATAGTGAGGGGCTACTCACGTTCTTTCATCAAATTCCTGTTAACATGGCAGAACTCTGTGTCTATGCTTAATGCACAACTTGCCTAAACACGCAAGAGATTATACAACCTTAGAACACTTTCCCACCAAGAGATTCGAACTCTAGCCAGCACAGAAGCGTTACAGCAACTGGCATAACTGGTACGCCTTTAACCCACTGCACCACAGCTCAGACCCTCAAAAGAGATGGTAACTTCGGAGTATTTCACCTCCAAAGATCACCATCTCCCAAGGGCAACTAGAGCATAGTGAGGGGCTACTCACGTTCTTTCATCAAATTCCTGTTAATATGGGAGAACTCTGTGTCTATGCTTAATGCACAACTTGCCTAAACACGCAAGAGAGATTATACAACCTTAGAACACTTTCCTACCAGGAGATTCGAACCCTAGCCAGCACAGAAGCCTTACAGCAACTGGCATAACTGGTACGCCTTTAGCCCACTGCACCACAGCTTAGACCCTTAAAAAGAGATGGTAACTTCGGAGTATTTCACCTCCAAAGATCACCATCTCCCAAGGGCAACTAGAGCATAGTGAGGGGCTACTCACGTTCTTTCATCAAATTCCTGTTAATATGGCAGAACTCTGTATCTATGCTTAATGCACAACTTGCCTAAACACGCAAGAGATTATACAACCTTAGAACACTTTCCCACCAAGAGATTTGAGCTCTAGCCAGCACAGAAGCCTTACAGCAACTGGCATAACTGGTACGCCTTTAACCCACTGCACCTCAGCTCAGACCCTTAAAAGAGATGGTAACTTCGGGGTATTTCACCTCCAAAGATCACCATCTCCCAAGGGCAACTAGAGCATAGTGAGGGGCTACTCACGTTCTTTCATCAAATTCCTATTAATATGGGAGAACTCTGTGTCTATGCTTACTGCACAACTTGCCTAAACACGCAAGAGAGATTATACAACCTTAGAACACTTTCCCACCAGGAGATTCGAACCCTAGCCAGCACAGAAGCCTTACAGCAACTGGCATAACTGGTACGCCTTTAACCCACTGCACCACAGCTCAGACCCTTAAAAGAGATGGTAAATTCAGAGTATTTCACCTCCAAAGATCACCATCTCCCAAGGGCAACTAGAGCATAGTGAGGGGCTACTCACGTTCTTTCATCAAATTCCTGTTAATATGGCAGAACTCTGTGTCTATGCTTAATGCACAACTTGCCTAAACACGCAAGAGATTATACAACCTTAGAACACTTTCCCACCAAGAGATTTGAGCTCTAGCCAGCACAGAAGCCTTACAGCAACTGGCATAACTGGTACGCCTTTATCCCACTGCACCACAGCTCAGACCCTTAAAAGAGATGGTAACTTCGGAGTATTTCACCTCCAAAGATCACCATCTCCCAAGGGCAACTAGAGCATAGTGAGGGGCTACTCACGTTCTTTCATCAAATTCCTGTTAATATGGCAGAACTCTGTGTCTATGCTTAATGCACAACTTGCCTAAACACGCAAGAGATTATACAACCTTAGAACACTTTCCCACCAAGAGATTCGAACTCTTGCCATCACAGAAGCCTTACAGCAACTGGCATAACTGATACGCCTTTAACCCACTGCACCACAGCTCAGACCCTTAAAAGAGATGGTAACTTCGGAGTATTTCACCTCCAAAGCTCACCATCTCCCAAGGGCAACTAGAGTACAGTAAGGGGCTACTCACGTTCTTTTATCAAATTCCTGTTAATATGGGAGAACTCTGTGTCTATGCTCAATGCACAACTTGCTTAAACACGCAAGAGAGATTATACAACCTTAGAACACTTTCCCACCTGGAGATTCGAACCCTAGCCAGCACAGAAGCCATACAGCAACTGGCATAACTGGTACGCCTTTAATCCACTGCACCACAGCTCAGACCCTTAAAAGAGATGGTAACTTCGGAGTATTTCACCTCCAAAGATCACCATCTCCCAAGGGCAACTAGAGCATAGTGAGGGGCTACTCACGTTCTTTCATCAAATTCCTATTAATATGAAAGAACTCTGTGTCTATGCTTAATGCACAACTTGCCGAAACACGCAAGAGAGATTATACAACCTTAGAACACTTTCCCACCAGGAGATTCGAACCCTAGCCAGCACAGAAGCGTTACAGCAACTGGCATAACTGGTACGCCTTTAACCCACTGAACCACAGCTCAGACCCTCAAAAGAGATGGTAACTTCGGAGTATTTCACCTCCAAAGATCACCAACTCCCAAGGGCAACTAGAGCATAGTGAGGGGGCTACTCACGTTCTTTCATCAAATTCCTGTTAATATGGGAGAACTCTGTGTCTATGCTTAATGCACAACTTGCCTAAACACGCAAGAGAGATTATACAACCTTAGAACACTTTCCCACCAGGAGATTCGAACCCTAGCCAGCACAGAAGCCTTACAGCAACTGGCATAACTGGTACGCCTTTAGCCCACTGCACCACAGCTCAGACCCTTAAAAAGAGATGGTAACTTCGGAGTATTTCACCTCCAAAGATCACCATCTCCCAAGGGCAACTAGAGCATAGTGAGGGGCTACTCACATTCTTTCATCAAATTCCTGTTAATATGGCAGAACTCTGTGTCTATGCTTAATGCACAACTTCCCTAAACACGCAAGAGATTATACAACCTTAGAACACTTTCCCACCAGGAGATTCGTACCCTAGCCAGCACAAAAGCCTTACAGCAAATGGCATAACTGGTATGCCTTTAGCCCATTGCACCACAGCTCAGACCCTTAAAGGAGATGGTAACTTCGGAGTATTTCACCTCCAAAGATCACCATCTCCCAAGGGCAACTAGAGCATAGTGAGGGGCTACTCACGGTCTTTCATCAAATTCCTGTTCATATGGGAGAACTCTGTGTCTATACTTAATGCACAACTTGCCTAAACACGCAAGAGAGATTATACAACCTTAGAACACTTTCCCACCAGGAGATTCGAACCCTAGCCAGCACAGAAGCCTTACAACAACTGGCATAACTGGTACACCTTTAGCCCACTGCACCACAGCTCAGACCCTTAAAGGTGATGGTAACTTCGGAGTTTTTCACCTCCAAAGATCACCATCTCCCAAGGGCAACTAGAGCATAGTGAGGGGCTACTCACGGTCTTTCATCAAATTCCTGTTAAAATGGGAGAACTGTGTGTCTATGCTTAATGCACAACTTGCCTAAACAGGCAAGAGAGATTATACAACCTTAGAACACTTTTCCACCAGGATATTCGAACCCTAACCAGCACAGAAGCCTTACAGCAACTGGCATAACTGGTACGCCTTTAGCCCACTGCACCACAGCTCAGACCCTTAAAAGAGATGGTAACTTCCGAGTATTTCTCCTCCAAAGATCACCATCTCCAGAAGGCAACTAGAGCATAGTGAGGGGCTACTCACGTTCTTTCATCAAATTCCTGTTAATATGGGAGAACTGTGTGTCTATGCTTAATGCACAACTTGCCTAAACAGGCAAGAGAGATTATACAACCTTAGAACACTTTCCCACCAGAAGATTCGAACCCTAGCCAGCACAGAAGCCTTACAGCAACTGGCTTAACGGGTACGCCTTTACCCACTGCACCACAGCTCAGACCCTTAAAAGAGATGGTAACTTTGGAGTATTTCTCCTCCAAAGATCACCATCTCTCAAGGGCAACTAGAGCAAAGTGACGGGCTACTCACGTTCTTTCATCAAATTCCTGTTAATATGGGAGAACTCTGTGTCTATGTATAATGCACAACTTGCCTAAACACGCAAGAGAGATTATACAACCTTAGAACACTTTCCCACCAGGAGATTCGAAGCCTAGCCAGCACAGAAGCCTTACAGCAACTGGCATAACTGGTATGCCTTTAACCCACTGCACCACAGCTCAGACCCTTAAAAGAGATGGTAACTTCAGAGTATTTCACCTCCAAAGATCACCATCTAACAAGGGCAACTAGAGCATAGTGAGGGGCTACTCACGTTCTTTCATCAAATTCCTGTTAATATGGGAGAACTCTGTGTCTATGCTTAATGTACAACTTGCCTAAACAGGCAAGAGAGATTATACAACCTTAGAACACTTTCCCACCAGGAGATTCGAACCCTAACCAGCACAGAAGCCTTACAGCAACTGGCATAACTGGTACGCCTTTAGCCCACTGCACCACAGCTCAGACCCTGAAAAGAGATGGTAACTTCGGAGTATTTCTCCTCCAAAGATCACCATCTCTCAAGGGCAACTAGAGCATAGTGAGTGGCTACTCACGTTCTTTCATCAAATTCCTGTTAATATGGGAGAACTCTGTGTCTATGCTTAATGCACAACATGCCTAAACACGCAAGAGAGATTATACAACCTTAGAACACTTTCAACCAGGAGATTCGAACCCTAGCCAGCACAGAAGCCTTACAGCAACTGGCATAACTGGTATGCCTTTAACCCACTGCACCACAGCTCAGACCCTCAAAAGAGTTGGTAACTTCGGAGTATTTCTCCTCCAAAGATCACCATCTCCCAAGGGCAATTAGAGCAAAGTGAGGGGCTACTCACGTTCTTTCATCAAATTCCTGTTAATATGGGAGAACTCTGTGTCTATGTTTAATGCACAACTTGCCTAAACACGCAAAAGAGATTATACAACCTTAGAACACTTTCCCACCAGGAGGTTCGTACCCAAGCCAGCACAGAAGCCTTACAGCAAATGGCATAACTGGTACGCCTTAAACCCACTGCACCACAGCTCATGCAGACCCTTAAAGGAGATGGTAACTTCAGAGTATTTCACCTCCAAAGATCACCATCTCCCAAGGGGAACTAGAGCATAGTAAGGGGCTACTCACAATCTTTCATCAAATTCCTGTTAATATGGGAGAACTCTGTGTTTATGCTTAATGCACAACTTGCCTAAACACGCTAGAGAGATTATACAACCTTAGAACACTTTCCCACTAGGAGATTCAAACCCTAGCCAGCACAGAAGCCTTACAGCAACTGGCATAACTGGTACGCCTTTAGCCCACTGCACCACAGCTCAAACCCTTAAAAGAGATGGAAACGTCGGATTATTTTACCTCCAAAGATCACCATCTCCCAAGCGCAAATAGAGCATAGTGAGGGGCTACTCACTTTCTTTCATCAAATTCCTTTTAATATGGGAGAACTCTGTGTCTATGATTAATGCACAACTTGCCTAAACAGGCAAGAGAGATTGTACAACCTTAGAGCACTTTCCCACCAGGAGATTCGAACCCAAGTCAGCACAGAAGCCTTACAGCAACTGGCATAACTGGTACGCCTTTAGCCCACTGCACCACAGCTCAGACCCTTAAAAGAGATGGTAACTTCGGAGTATTTCACCTCCAAAGATCACCATTTCCCAAGGGCAACTAGAGCATAGTGAGGGGCTACTCACGTTCTTTCATCAAATTCCTGTTAATATGGGAGAACTCTGTGTCTATGCTTAATGCACAACTTGCCTAAACACGCAAGAGAGATTATACAACATTAGAACACTTTCCCACCAGGAGATTCGAACCCTTGCCAGCACAGAAGCCTTACAGCAACTAGCATAACTGGTACGCCTTTAACCCACTGCATCACAGCTTAGACTCTTAAAACAGATGGTAAGATCGGAGTATTTCACCTCCAAAGATCACCATCTCCCAAGGGCAACTAGAGCATAGTGAGGGGCTACTTACATTCTTTCATCAAATTCCTGTTAATATATGAGAACTCTGTGTCTATGCTTAATGCACAACTTGCCTAAGCAGGCAAGAGAGATTATACAACCTTAGAACACTTTCCCACCAGGAGATTCGAAGCCTAGCCAGCACAGAAGCCTTACAGCAACTGGCATAACTGGTATGCCTTTAACCCACTGCACCACAGCTCAGACCCTCAAAAGAGTTGGTAACTTCGGAGTATTTCTCCTCCAAAGATCACCATCTCCCAAGGGCAACTAGAGCAAAGTGAGGGGCTACTCACGTTCTTTCATCAAATTCCTGTTAATATGGGAGAACTCTGTGTCTATGTTTAATGCACAACTTGCCTAAACACGCAAAAGAGATTATACAACCTTAGAACACTTTCCCACCAGGAGGTTCGTACCCAAGCCAGCACAGAAGCCTTACAGCAACTGGCATAACTGGTATGCCTTTAACCCACTGCACCACAGCTCAGACCCTCAAAAGAGTTGGTAACTTCGGAGTATTTCTCCTCCAAAGATCACCATCTCCCAAGGGCAACTAGAGCAAAGTGAGGGGCTACTCACGTTCTTTCATCAAATTCCTGTTAATATGGGAGAACTCTGTGTCTATGCTTAATGCACAACTTGCCTAAGCAGGCAATAGAGATTATACAACCTTAGAACACTTTCCCACCAGGAGATTCGAACCCTAACCAGCACAGAAGCCTTACAGCAACTGGCATAACTGGTACGCCTTTAGCCCACTGCACCACAGCTCAGACCCTGAAAAGAGATGGTAACTTCGGAGTATTTCTCCTCCAAAGATCACCATCTCTCAAGGGCAACTAGAGCATAGTGATTGGCTACTCACGTTCTTTCATCAAATTCCTGTTAATATGGGAGAACTCTGTGTCTATGCTTAATGCCCAACATGCCTAAACACGCAAGAGAGATTATACAATCTTAGAACACTTTCCCACCAGGAGATTCGAACCCTAGCCAGCACAGAAGCCTTACAGCAACTGGCATAACTGGTACGCCTTTAACCCACTGCACCACAGCTCAGTCCCTTAAAAGAGATGGTAACTTCAGAGTATTTCACCTCCAAAGATCACCATCTCCCAAAGACAACTAGAGCATAGTGAGGGGCATCTCACGTTCTTTCATCAAATTCTTGTTAATATGGGAGAACTCTGTGTCTATGCTTAATGCACAACTTGCCTAAACAGGCAAGAGAAAATATACAACCTTAGAACACTTTCCCACCAGGAGATTCGAACCCTAACCAGCACAGAAGCCTTACAGCAACTGGCATAACTGGTACGCCTTTAGCCCACTGCACCACAGCTCAGACCCTTAAAAGAGATGGTAACTTCGGAGTATTTCTCTTCCAAAGATCACCATCTCTCAACGGCAACTAGAGCATAGTGAGTGGCTACTCACGTTCTTTCATCAAATTCCTGTTAATGTGGGAGAACTCTGTGTCTATGCTTAATACACAACATGCCTAAACACGCAAGAGAGATTATACAACCTTAGAACACTTTCCCACCAGGAGATTCGAAGCCTAGCCAGTACAGAAGCCTTACAGCAACTGGCATAACTGGTACGCCTTTAACCCACTGCACCACAGCTCAGACCCTTAAAAGAGAAGGTAACTTCAGAGTATTTCAACTTCAAAGATCACCATCTCCCAAATGCAACTAGAGCATAGTGAGGGGCTACTCACGTTCTTTCATCAAATTCCTGTTAATATGGGAGAACTCTGTGTCTATGCTTAATGCACAACTTGCCTAAACACGCAAGAGAGATTATACAACATTAGAACACTTTCAAACCAGGAGATTCGAACCCTAGCCAGCACAGAAGCATTACAGCAACTGGCATAACTGGTACGCCTTTAGCCCACTGCACCACAGCTCAGACCCTTAAAAGAGATGGTAACTTCAGAGTATTTCTCCTCCAAAGATCCAAATCACCCAAGGGCAACTAGAGCATAGTGAGGGGCTACTCACGTTCTTTCATCAAATTCCTGTTAATATGGGAGAACTCTGTGTCTATGCTTAATGCACAACTTGCCTAAGTACGCAAGAGAGATTATACAACCTTAGAACACTTTCCTACCAGGAGATTCGAACCCTAGCCAGCACAGAAGCCTTACAGCAACTGGCATAACTGGTACGCCTTTAACCCACTGCATCACAGCTCAGGCCCTTAAAACAGATGGTAACATCTGAGTATTTCACCTCCAAAGATCACCATCTCCCAAGGGCAACTAGAGCATAGTGAGGGGCTACTCACGTTCTTTCATCAAATTCCTGTTAATATATGAGAACTCTGTGTCTATGCTTAATGCACAACTTGCCTAAACACGCAAGAGAGATTATACAACCTTAGAACACTTTTCCACCAGGAGATTCGTACCCTAGCCAGCACAAAAGCCTTACAGCAAATGGCATAACTAGTACACCTTTAGCCCATTGCACCACAGCTCAGACCCTTAAAGGAGATGGTAACTTCGGAGTATTTCACCTCCAAAGATCACCATCTCCCAAGGGCAACTAGAGCATAGTGAGGGGCTACTCACGGTCTTTCATCAAATTCCTGTTTATATGGGAAAACTCTGTGTCTATACTTAATGCACAACTTGCCTAAACACGCAAGAGAGATTATACAACCTTAGAACACTTTCCCACCAGGAGATTCGAACCCTAGCCAGCACAGAAGCCTTACAACAACTGGCATAACTGGTACACCTTTAGCCCACTGCACCACAGCTCAGACCCTTAAAGGAGATGGTAACTTCGGAGTTTTTCACCTCCAAAGATCACCATCTCCCAAGGGCAACTAGAGCATAGTGAGGGGCTACTCACGGTCTTTCATCAAATTCCTGTTAATATGGGAGAACTGTGTGTCTATGCTTAATGCACAACTTGCCTTAACAGGCAAGAGAGATTATACAACCTTAGAACACTTTTCCACCAGGAGATTCGAACCCTAACCAGCACAGAAGCCTTACAGCAACTGGCATAACTGGTACACCTTTAGCCCACTGCACCACAGCTCAGACCCTTAAAAGAGATGGTAACTTCGGAGTATTTCTCCTCCAAAGATCACCATCTCCAGAAGGCAACTAGAGCATAGTGAGGGGCTACTCACGTTCTTTCATCAAATTCCTGTTAATATGGGAGAACTCTGTGTCTATGCTTAATGCACAACTTGCCTAAACACGCAAGAGAGATTATACAACATTAGAACACTTTCCCACCAGGAGATTCGAACCCTAGCCAGCACAGAAGCATTACAGCAACTGGCATAACTGGTACCCCTTTAGCCCACTGCACCACAGCTCAGACCCTTAAAAGAGATGGTAACTTCAGAGTATTTCACCTCCAAAGATCCAAATCACCCAAGGGCAACTAGAGCATAGTGAGGGGCTACTCACGTTCTTTCATCAAATTCAAGTTAATATGGGAGAACTCTGTGTCTATGCTTAATGCACAACTTGCCTAAACAGGCAAGAGAGATTATACAACCTTAGAACATTTTCCCACCAGAAGATTCGAACCCTAGCCAGCACAGAAGCCTTACAGGAACTGGCATAACTGGTACGCCTTTAGCCCACTGCACCACAGCTCAGACCCTGAAAAGAGATGGTAACTTCGGAGTATTTCTCCTCCAAAGATCACCATCTCTCAAGGGCAACTAGAGAAAGTGACGGGCTACTCACGTTCTTTCATCAAATTCCTGTTAATATGGGAGAACTCTGTGTCTATGTATAATGCACAACTTGCCTAAACACGCAAGAGAGATTATACAACCTTAGAACACTTTCCCACCAGGAGATTCGAAGCCTAGCCAGCACAGAAGCCTTACAGCAACTGGCATAACTGGTATGCCTTTAACCCACTGCACCACAGCTCAGACCCTTAAACGAGATGGTAACTTCAGAGTATTTCACCTCCAAAGATCACCATCTAACAAGGGCAACTAGAGCATAGTGAGGGGCTACTCACGTTCTTTCATCAAATTCCTGTTAATATGGGAGAACTCTGTGTCTATGCTTAATGCACAACTTGCCTAAACACGCAAGAGAGATTATACAACCTTAGAGCACTTTCCCACCAGGAGATTCGAACCCTAGCCAGCACAGAAGCCTTACAGCAACTGGCATAACTGGTACGCCTTTAGCCCACTGCGCCACAGCTCAGACCCTTAAAAGAGATGGTAACTTCGGAGTATTTCACCTCCAAAGATCACCATCTCCCAAATGCAACTAGAGCATAGTGAGGGGCTACTCACGTTCTTTCATCAAATTCCTGTTAATATGGGAGAACTCTGTGTCTATGCTTAATGCACAACTTGCCTAAACACGCAAGAGACATTATACAACATTAGAACACTTTCCCACTAGGAGATTCCAACCCTAGCCAGCACAGAAGCATTACAGCAACTGGCATAACTGGTACCCCTTTAGCCCACTGCACCACAGCTCAGACCCTTAAAAGAGATGGTAACTTCAGAGTATTTCACCTCCAAAGATCCAAATCACCCAAGGGCAACTAGAGCATAGTGAGGGGCTACTCACGTTCTTTCATCAAATTCCTGTTAATATGGGAGAACTCTGTGTCTATGTTTAATGCACAGCTTGCCTAAGCACGCAAGAGAGATTATACAACCTTAGAACACTTTCCTACTAGGAGAATCGAACCCTAGCCAGCACAGAAGCCTTACAGCAACTGGCATAACTGGTACGCCTTTAGCCCACTGCACCACAGCTCAGACCCTTAAAAGAGATGGTAACTTTGGAGTATTTCACCTCCAAAGGTCACCATCTCCCAAGGGCAACTAGAGCATATTGAGGGGCTACTCACGTTCTTTTATCAAATTCCCGTTTTTATGGGAGAACTCTGTATCTATGCTTAATGCACAACTTGCCTAAACACGCAAGAGAGATTATACAACATTAGAACACTTTCCTACCAGGAGATTCGAACCCTAGCCATCACAGAAGCCATACAGCAACTGGCATAACTGGTACGCCTTTAGCCCACTGCACCACAGCTCAGACCCTTTAAAGAGATGGTAACTTCGGAGTATTTCACCTATAAAGATCATTATCTCCCAAGGGCAACTAGAGCATAGTGAGGGGCTACTCACGTTCTTTCATCAAATTGATGTTAATATGGGAGAACTCTGTGTCTATGCTTAATGCACAACTTGCCTAAACAGGCAAGAAAGATTATACAACCTTAGAACATTTTCCCACCAGAAGATTCGAACCCTAGCCAGCACAGAAGCCTTACAGCAACTGGCATAACGGGTACGCCTTTACCCACTGCACCACAGCTCAGACCCTTAAAAGAGATGGTAATTTCGGAGTATTTCTCCTCCAAAGATCACCATCTCTCAAGGGCAACTAGAGCAAAGTGAGGGGCTACTCACGTTCTTTCATCAAATTCCTGTTAATATGGGAGAACTCTGTGTCTATGTTTAATGCACAACTTGCCTAAACACGCAAGAGAGATTATACAACCTTAGAACACTTTCCCACCAGGAGATTCGAAGCCTAGCCAGCACAGAAGCCTTACAGCAACTGGCATACCTGGTATGCCTTTAACCCACTGCACCACAGCTCAGACCCTTAAAAGAGATGGTAACTTCAGAGTATTTCACCTCCAAAGATCACCATCTCCCAAGGGCAACTAGAGCATAGTGAGGGGCTACTCACGTTCTTTCATCAAATTCCTGTTAATATGGGAGAACTCTGTGTCTATGCTAAATGCACTACTTGCCTAAACAGGCAAGAGAGATTATACAACCTTAGAACACTTTCCCACCAGGAGATTCGAACCCTAACCAGCACAGAAGCCTTACAGCAACTGGCATAACTGGTACGCCTTTAGCCCACTGCACCACAGCTCAGACCCTGAAAAGAGATGGTAACTTCGGAGTATTTCTCCTCCAAAGATCACCATCTCTCAAGGGCAACTAGAGCATAGTGAGTGGCTACTCACGTTCTTTCATCAAATTCCTGGTAATATGGGTGAACTCTGTGCCTATGCTTAATGCACAACATGCCTAAACACGCAAGAGAGATTATACAACCTTACAACACTTTCCCACCTGGAGATTCGAACCCTAGCCAGCACAGAAGCCTTACAGCAACTGGCATAACTGGTACGCCTTTAACCCACTGCATCACAGCTCAGACACTTAAAACAGATGGTAACATCTGAGTATTTCACCTCCAAAGATCACCATCTCCCAAGGGCAACTAGAGCATAGTGAGGGGCTACTAACGGTCTTTCATCAAATTCCTGTTAATATGGGAGAACTCTGTGTCTATGCTTAATGCACAACTTGCCTAAACACGCAAGAGAGATTATACAACCTGAGAACACTTTCCCACCAGGTGATTCGAACCCTAGCCAGCACAGAAGACTTTCAACAACTGGCATAACTGGTACCCCTTTAGCCCACTGCACCACAGCTCAGACCCTTAAAAGAGATGGTATCTTCAGAGTATTTCACCTCCAAAGATCCAAATCACCCAAGGGCAACTAGAGCATAGTGAGGGGCTACTCACGTTCTTTCATCAAATTCCTGTTAATATGGGAGAACTCTGTGTCAATGCTTAATGCACAACTTGCCTAAGCACGCAAGAGAGATTATACAACCTTAGAACACTTTCCTACTAGGAGAATCGAACTCTAGCCAGCACAGAAGCCTTACAGCAACTGGCATAACTGGTACGCCTTTAACCCACTGCATCACAGCTCAGACCCTTAAAACAGATGGTAACATCTGAGTATTTCACCTCCAAAGATCACCATCTCCCAAGGGCAACTAGAGCATAGTGAGGGGCTACTAACGGTCTTTCATCAAATTCCTGTTAATATGGGAGAACTCTGTGTCTATGCTTAATGCACAACTTGCCTAAACACGCAAGAGAGATTATACAACCTTAGAACACTTTCCCACCAGGAGATTCGAACTCTAGCCAGCACAGAAGCCTTACAGCAACTGGCATAACTGGTACGCCTTTAGCCCACTGCACCACAGCTCAGACCCTTAAAAGAGATGGTAACTTCGGAGTATTTCACCTCCGAAGATCACCATCTCCCAAGGGTAACTAGAGCATATTGAGGGGCTACTCACGTTCTTTCAACAAATTCCTGTTAATATGGGAGAACTCTGTGTCTATGCTTAATGCACAACTTGCCTAAACACGCAAGAGAGATTATACAACATTAGAACACTTTACTACCAGGAGATTCGAACCCTAGCCATCACAGTAGCCTTACAGCAACTGGCATAACTGATACGCCTTTAGCCCACTGCACCACAGCTCAGACCCTTAAAAGAGATGGTAACTTCGGAGTATTTCACCTATAAAGATCACCATCTCCCAAGGGCAACTAGAGCATAGTGAGGGGCTACTCACGCTCTTTCATCAAATTCCTGTTAATATGGGAGAACTCTATGTCTATGCTTAATGCACAACTTGCCTAAACAGGCAAGAGAGATTATACAACCTTAGAACATTTTCCCACCAGAAGATTCGAACCCCAGCCAGCACAGAAGCCTTACAGCAACTGGCATAACTGGTACGCCTTTGCCCACTGCACCACAGCTCAAACCCTTAAAAGAGATGGTAACTTCGGAGTATTTCTCCTCCAAAGATCACCATCTCTCAAGGGCAACTAGAGCATAGTGAGGGGCTACTCACGTTCTTTCATCAAATTCCTGTTAATATGGGAGAACTCTGTGTCTATGCTTAATGCACAACTTGCCTAAACACGCAAGAGACATTATACAACATTAGAACACTTTCCCACTAGGAGATTCCAACCCTAGCCAGCACAGAAGCATTACAGCAACTGGCATAACTGGTACCCCTTTAGCCCACTGCACCACAGCTCAGACCCTTAAAAGAGATGGTAACTTCAGAGTATTTCACCTCCAAAGATCCAAATCACCCAAGGGCAACTAGAGCATAGTGAGGGGCTACTCACGTTCTTTCATCAAATTCCTGTTAATATGGGAGAACTCTGTGTCTATGTTTAATGCACAGCTTGCCTAAGCACGCAAGAGAGATTATACAACCTTAGAACACTTTCCTACTAGGAGAATCGAACCCTAGCCAGCACAGAAGCCTTACAGCAACTGGCATAACTGGTACGCCTTTAGCCCACTGCACCACAGCTCAGACCCTTAAAAGAGATGGTAACTTTGGAGTATTTCACCTCCAAAGGTCACCATCTCCCAAGGGCAACTAGAGCATATTGAGGGGCTACTCACGTTCTTTTATCAAATTCCCGTTTTTATGGGAGAACTCTGTATCTATGCTTAATGCACAACTTGCCTAAACACGCAAGAGAGATTATACAACATTAGAACACTTTCCTACCAGGAGATTCGAACCCTAGCCATCACAGAAGCCATACAGCAACTGGCATAACTGGTACGCCTTTAGCCCACTGCACCACAGCTCAGACCCTTTAAAGAGATGGTAACTTCGGAGTATTTCACCTATAAAGATCATTATCTCCCAAGGGCAACTAGAGCATAGTGAGGGGCTACTCACGTTCTTTCATCAAATTGATGTTAATATGGGAGAACTCTGTGTCTATGCTTAATGCACAACTTGCCTAAACAGGCAAGAAAGATTATACAACCTTAGAACATTTTCCCACCAGAAGATTCGAACCCTAGCCAGCACAGAAGCCTTACAGCAACTGGCATAACGGGTACGCCTTTACCCACTGCACCACAGCTCAGACCCTTAAAAGAGATGGTAATTTCGGAGTATTTCTCCTCCAAAGATCACCATCTCTCAAGGGCAACTAGAGCAAAGTGAGGGGCTACTCACGTTCTTTCATCAAATTCCTGTTAATATGGGAGAACTCTGTGTCTATGTTTAATGCACAACTTGCCTAAACACGCAAGAGAGATTATACAACCTTAGAACACTTTCCCACCAGGAGATTCGAAGCCTAGCCAGCACAGAAGCCTTACAGCAACTGGCATACCTGGTATGCCTTTAACCCACTGCACCACAGCTCAGACCCTTAAAAGAGATGGTAACTTCAGAGTATTTCACCTCCAAAGATCACCATCTCCCAAGGGCAACTAGAGCATAGTGAGGGGCTACTCACGTTCTTTCATCAAATTCCTGTTAATATGGGAGAACTCTGTGTCTATGCTAAATGCACTACTTGCCTAAACAGGCAAGAGAGATTATACAACCTTAGAACACTTTCCCACCAGGAGATTCGAACCCTAACCAGCACAGAAGCCTTACAGCAACTGGCATAACTGGTACGCCTTTAGCCCACTGCACCACAGCTCAGACCCTGAAAAGAGATGGTAACTTCGGAGTATTTCTCCTCCAAAGATCACCATCTCTCAAGGGCAACTAGAGCATAGTGAGTGGCTACTCACGTTCTTTCATCAAATTCCTGGTAATATGGGTGAACTCTGTGCCTATGCTTAATGCACAACATGCCTAAACACGCAAGAGAGATTATACAACCTTACAACACTTTCCCACCAGGAGATTCGAACCCTAGCCAGCACAGAAGCCTTACAGCAACTGGCATAACTGGTACGCCTTTAACCCACTGCATCACAGCTCAGACACTTAAAACAGATGGTAACATCTGAGTATTTCACCTCCAAAGATCACCATCTCCCAAGGGCAACTAGAGCATAGTGAGGGGCTACTAACGGTCTTTCATCAAATTCCTGTTAATATGGGAGAACTCTGTGTCTATGCTTAATGCACAACTTGCCTAAACACGCAAGAGAGATTATACAACCTGAGAACACTTTCCCACCAGGTGATTCGAACCCTAGCCAGCACAGAAGACTTTCAACAACTGGCATAACTGGTACCCCTTTAGCCCACTGCACCACAGCTCAGACCCTTAAAAGAGATGGTATCTTCAGAGTATTTCACCTCCAAAGATCCAAATCACCCAAGGGCAACTAGAGCATAGTGAGGGGCTACTCACGTTCTTTCATCAAATTCCTGTTAATATGGGAGAACTCTGTGTCAATGCTTAATGCACAACTTGCCTAAGCACGCAAGAGAGATTATACAACCTTAGAACACTTTCCTACTAGGAGAATCGAACTCTAGCCAGCACAGAAGCCTTACAGCAACTGGCATAACTGGTACGCCTTTAACCCACTGCATCACAGCTCAGACCCTTAAAACAGATGGTAACATCTGAGTATTTCACCTCCAAAGATCACCATCTCCCAAGGGCAACTAGAGCATAGTGAGGGGCTACTAACGGTCTTTCATCAAATTCCTGTTAATATGGGAGAACTCTGTGTCTATGCTTAATGCACAACTTGCCTAAACACGCAAGAGAGATTATACAACCTTAGAACACTTTCCCACCAGGAGATTCGAACTCTAGCCAGCACAGAAGCCTTACAGCAACTGGCATAACTGGTACGCCTTTAGCCCACTGCACCACAGCTCAGACCCTTAAAAGAGATGGTAACTTCGGAGTATTTCACCTCCGAAGATCACCATCTCCCAAGGGTAACTAGAGCATATTGAGGGGCTACTCACGTTCTTTCAACAAATTCCTGTTAATATGGGAGAACTCTGTGTCTATGCTTAATGCACAACTTGCCTAAACACGCAAGAGAGATTATACAACATTAGAACACTTTACTACCAGGAGATTCGAACCCTAGCCATCACAGTAGCCTTACAGCAACTGGCATAACTGATACGCCTTTAGCCCACTGCACCACAGCTCAGACCCTTAAAAGAGATGGTAACTTCGGAGTATTTCACCTATAAAGATCACCATCTCCCAAGGGCAACTAGAGCATAGTGAGGGGCTACTCACGCTCTTTCATCAAATTCCTGTTAATATGGGAGAACTCTATGTCTATGCTTAATGCACAACTTGCCTAAACAGGCAAGAGAGATTATACAACCTTAGAACATTTTCCCACCAGAAGATTCGAACCCCAGCCAGCACAGAAGCCTTACAGCAACTGGCATAACTGGTACGCCTTTGCCCACTGCACCACAGCTCAAACCCTTAAAAGAGATGGTAACTTCGGAGTATTTCTCCTCCAAAGATCACCATCTCTCAAGGGCAACTAGAGCAAAGTGAGGGGCTACTCACGTTCTTTCATCAAATTCCTGTTAATATGGGAGAACTCTGTGTCTATGTTTAATGCACAACTTGCCTAAACACGCAAGAGAGATTATACAACCTTAGAACACTTTCCCACCAAGAGATTCGAAGCCTAGCCAGCACAGAAACCTTACAGCAACTGGCATAACTGGTATGCCTTTAACCCACTGCACCACAGCTCAGACCCTTAAAATAGATGGTAACTTCGGAGTATTTCACCTCCAAAGATCACCATCTCCCAAGGGCTACTAGAGCATATTGAGGGGCTACTCACGTTCTTTCATCAAATTCCCGTTAATATGGGAGAACTCTGTGTCTATGCTTAATGCACAACTTGCCTAAACACGCAAGAGAGATTATACAACATTAGAACACTTTCCTACCAGGAGATTCGAACCCTAGCCATCACAGAAGCCTTACAGCAACTGGCATAACTGGTACGCCTTTAGCCCACTGCACCACAGCTCAGACCCTTAAAAGAGATGGTAACTTCGGAGTATTTCTCCTCCAAAGATCACCATCTCTCAAGGGCAACTAGAGCATAGTGAGTGGCTACTCACGTTCTTTCATCAAATTCCTGTTAATGTGGGAGAACTCTGTGTCTATGCTTAATGCACAACATGCCTAAACACGCAAGAGAGATTATACAACCTTAGAACACTTTCCTACCAGGAGATTCGAAGCCTAGCCAGCACAGAAGCCTTACAGCAACTGGCATAACTGGTACGCCTTTAACCCACTGCACCACAGCTCAGACCCTTAAAAGAGAAGGTAACTTCAGAGTATTTCAACTCCAAAGATCACCATCTCCCAAATGCAACTAGAGCATAGTGAGGGGCTACTCACGTTCTTTCATCAAATTCCTGTTAATATGGGAGAACTCTGTGTCTATGCTTAATGCACAACTTGCCTAAACACGCAAGAGAGATAATACAACATTAGAACACTTTCCCACCAGGAGATTCGAACCCTAGCCAGCACAGAAGCATTACAGCAACTGGCATAACTTTTACGCCTTTAGCCCACTGCACCACAGCTCAGACCCTTAAAAGAGATGGTAACTTCAGAGTATTTCTCCTCCAAAGATCCAAATCACCCAAGGGCAACTAGAGCATAGTGAGGGGCTACTCACGTTCTTTCATCAAATTCCTGTTAATATGGGAGAACTCTGTGTCTATGCTTAATGCATAACTTGCCTAAGTACGCAAGAGAGATTATACAACCTTAGAACACTTTCCTACCAGGAGATTCGAACCCTAGCCAGCACAGAAGCCTTACAGCAACTGGCATAACTGGTACGCCTTTAACCCACTGCATCACAGCTCAGGCCCTTAAAACAGATGGTAACATCTGAGTATTTCACCTCCAAAGATCACCATCTCCCAAGGGCAACTAGAGCATAGTGAGGGGCTACTCACGTTCTTTCATCAAATTCCTGTTAATGTGGGAGAACTCTGTGTCTATGCTTAATGCACAACATGCCTAAACACGCAAGAGAGATTATACAACCTTAGAACACTTTCCCACTAGGAGATTCGAAGCCTAGCCAGCACAGAAGCCTTACAGCAACTGGCATAACTGGTATGCCTTTAACCCACTGCACCACAGCTCAGACCCTGAAAAGAGATGGTAACTTCGGAGTATTTCTCCTCCAAAGATCACCATCTCTCAAGGGCAACTAGAGCTAAGTGAGGGGCTACTCACGTTCTTTCATCAAATTCCTGTTAATATGGGAGAACTCTGTGTCTATGTTTAATGCACAACTTGCCTAAACAGGCAAGAGAGATTATACAACCTTAGAACACTTTCCCACCAGGAGATTCGAAGCCTAGCCAGCACAGAAGCTTTACAGCAACTGGCATAACTGGTATGCCTTTAACCCACTGCACCACAGCTCAGACCCTCAAAAGAGTTGGTAACTTCGGAGTATTTCTCCTCCAAAGATCACCATCTCCCAAGGGCAACTAGAGCAAAGTGAGGGGCTACTCACGTTCTTTCATCAAATTCCTGTTAATATGGGAGAACTCTGTGTCTATATTTAATGCACAACTTGCCTAAACACGCAAAAGAGATTATACAACCTTAGAACACTTTCCCACCAGGAGGTTCGTACCCAAGCCAGCACAGAAGCCTTACAGCAAATGGCATAACTGGTACGCCTTAAACCCAAGGCACCACAGCTCAGACCCTTAAAGGAGATGGTAACTTCAGAGTATTTCACCTCCAAAGATCACCATCTCCCAAGCGCAAATAGAGCATAGTGAGGGGCTACTCACGTTCTTTCATCAAATTCCTATTACTATGGGAGAACTCTGTGTTTATGCTTAATGCACAACTTGCCTAAACACGCTAGAGAGATTATACAACCTTAGAACACTTTCCCACTAGGAGATTCGAACCCTAGCCAGCACAGAAGCCTTACAGCAACTGGCATAACTGGTACTCCTTTAGCCCACTGCACCACAGCTCAAACCCTTTAAAGAGATGGAAACGTCGGATTATTTCACCTCCAAAGATCACCATCTCCCAAGCGCAAATAGAGCATAGTGAGGGGCTACTCACTTTCTTTCATCAAATTCCTGTTAATATGGGAGAACTCTGTGTCTATGCTTAATGCACAACATGCCTAAACACGCAAGAGAGATTATACAACCTTAGAACACTTTCCCACCAGGAGATTCGAACCCTAGCCAGCACAGAAGCCTTACAGCAACTGGCATAACTGGTACGCCTTTAACCCACTGCACCACAGCTCAGTCCCTTAAAAGAGATGGTAACTTCAGAGTATTTCACCTCCAAAGATCACCATCTCCCAAAGGCAACTAGAGCATAGTAAGGGGCATCTCACGTTCTTTCATCAAATTCTTGTTAATATGGGAGAACTCTGTGTCTATGCTTAATGCACAACTTGCCTAAACACGCAAGAGAGATTATACAACCTTAGAACACTTTCCCACCAGGAGATTCGAAGCCTAGCCAGCACAGAAGCCTTACAGCAACTGGCATACCTGGTATGCCTTTAACCCACTGCACCACAGCTCAGACCCTTAAAAGAGATGGAAACTTCAGAGTATTTCACCTCCAAAGATCACCATCTCCCAAGGGCAACTAGAGCATAGTGAGGGGCTACTCACGTTCTTTCATCAAATTCCTGTTAATATGGGAGAACTCTGTGTCTATGCTAAATGCACTACTTGCCTAAACAGGCAAGAGAGATTATACAACCTTAGAACACTTTCCCACCAGGAGATTCGAACCCTAACCAGCACAGAAGCCTTACAGCAACTGGCATAACTGGTACGCCTTTAGCCCACTGCACCACAGCTCAGACCCTGAAAAGAGATGGTAACTTCGGAGTATTTCTCCTCCAAAGATCACCATCTCTCAAGGGCAACTAGAGCATAGTGAGTGGCTACTCACGTTCTTTCATCAAATTCCTGGTTATATGGGTGAACTCTGTGCCTATGCTTAATGCACAACATGCCTAAACACGCAAGAGAGATTATACAACCTTACAACACTTTCCCACCAGGAGATTCGAACCCTAGCCAGCACAGAAGCCTTACAGCAACTGGCATAACTGGTACGCCTTTAACCCACTGCACCACAGCTCAGACCCTTAAAAGAGATGCTAACTTCAGAGTATTTCACCTCCAAAGATCACCATCTCCCAAGGGCAACTAGAGCATAGTGAAGGGTTACTCACGTTCTTTCATCAAATTCCTGTTAATATGGGAGAACTCTGTGTCTATGCTTAATGCACAACTTGCCTAAGCACGCAAGAGAGATTATACAACCTTAGAACACTTTCCTACTAGGAGAATCGAACTCAAGCCAGCACAGAAGCCTTACAGCAACTGGCATAACTGGTACGCCTTTAACCCACTGCATCACAGCTCAGACACTTAAAACAGATGGTAACATCTGAGTATTTCACCTCCAAAGATCACCATCTCCCAAGGGCAACTAGAGCATAGTGAGGGGCTACTAACGGTCTTTCATCAAATTCCTGTTAATATGGGAGAACTCTGTGTCTATGCTTAATGCACAACTTGCCTAAACACGCAAGAGAGATTATACAACCTTAGAACACTTTCCCACCAGGTGATTCGAACCCTAGCCAGCACAGAAGACTTTCAACAACTGGCATAACTGGTACCCCTTTAGCCCACTGCACCACAGCTCAGACCCTTAAAAGAGATGGTATCTTCAGAGTATTTCACCTCCAAAGATCCAAATCACCCAAGGGCAACTAGAGCATAGTGAGGGGCTACTCACGTTCTTTCATCAAATTCCTGTTAATATGGGAGAACTCTGTGTCAATGCTTAATGCACAACTTGCCTAAGCACGCAAGAGAGATTATACAACCTTAGAACACTTTCCTACTAGGAGAATCGAACTCTAGCCAGCACAGAAGCCTTACAGCAACTGGCATAACTGGTACGCCTTTAACCCACTGCATCACAGCTCAGACCCTTAAAACAGATGGTAACATCTGAGTATTTCACCTCCAAAGATCACCATCTCCCAAGGGCAACTAGAGCATAGTGAGGGGCTACTAACGGTCTTTCATCAAATTCCTGTTAATATGGGAGAACTCTGTGTCTATGCTTAATGCACAACTTGCCTAAACACGCAAGAGAGATTATACAACCTTAGAACACTTTCCCACCAGGAGATTCGAACTCTAGCCAGCACAGAAGCCTTACAGCAACTGGCATAACTGGTACGCCTTTAGCCCACTGCACCACAGCTCAGACCCTTAAAAGAGATGGTAACTTCGGAGTATTTCACCTCCGAAGATCACCATCTCCCAAGGGTAACTAGAGCATATTGAGGGGCTACTCACGTTCTTTCAACAAATTCCTGTTAATATGGGAGAACTCTGTGTCTATGCTTAATGCACAACTTGCCTAAACACGCAAGAGAGATTATACAACATTAGAACACTTTCCTACCAGGAGATTCGAACCCTAGCCAGCACAGAAGCCTTACAGCAACTGGCATAACTGGTACGCCTTTAACCCACTGCATCACAGCTCAGGCCCTTAAAACAGATGGTAACATCTGAGTATTTCACCTCCAAAGATCACCATCTCCCAAGGGCAACTAGAGCATAGTGAGGGGCTACTCACGTTCTTTCATCAAATTCCTGTTAATGTGGGAGAACTCTGTGTCTATGCTTAATGCACAACATGCCTAAACACGCAAGAGAGATTATACAACCTTAGAACACTTTCCCACCAGGAGATTCGAAGCCTAGCCAGCACAGAAGCCTTACAGCAACTGGCATAACTGGTATGCCTTTAACCCACTGCACCACAGCTCAGACCCTGAAAAGAGATGGTAACTTCGGAGTATTTCTCCTCCAAAGATCACCATCTCTCAAGGGCAACTAGAGCTAAGTGAGGGGCTACTCACGTTCTTTCATCAAATTCCTGTTAATATGGGAGAACTCTGTGTCTATGTTTAATGCACAACTTGCCTAAACAGGCAAGAGAGATTATACAACCTTAGAACACTTTCCCACCAGGAGATTCGAATCCTAGCCAGCACAGAAGCTTTACAGCAACTGGCATAACTGGTATGCCTTTAACCCACTGCACCACAGCTCAGACCCTCAAAAGAGTTGGTAACTTCGGAGTATTTCTCCTCCAAAGATCACCATCTCCCAAGGGCAACTAGAGCAAAGTGAGGGGCTACTCACGTTCTTTCATCAAATTCCTGTTAATATGGGAGAACTCTGTGTCTATATTTAATGCACAACTTGCCTAAACACGCAAAAGAGATTATACAACCTTAGAACACTTTCCCACCAGGAGGTTCGTACCCAAGCCAGCACAGAAGCCTTACAGCAAATGGCATAACTGGTACGCCTTAAACCCAAGGCACCACAGCTCAGACCCTTAAAGGAGATGGTAACTTCAGAGTATTTCACCTCCAAAGATCACCATCTCCCAAGCGCAAATAGAGCATAGTGAGGGGCTACTCACGTTCTTTCATCAAATTCCTATTACTATGGGAGAACTCTGTGTTTATGCTTAATGCACAACTTGCCTAAACACGCTAGAGAGATTATACAACCTTAGAACACTTTCCCACTAGGAGATTCGAACCCTAGCCAGCACAGAAGCCTTACAGCAACTGGCATAACTGGTACTCCTTTAGCCCACTGCACCACAGCTCAAACCCTTTAAAGAGATGGAAACGTCGGATTATTTCACCTCCAAAGATCACCATCTCCCAAGCGCAAATAGAGCATAGTGAGGGGCTACTCACTTTCTTTCATCAAATTCCTGTTAATATGGGAGAACTCTGTGTCTATGCTTAATGCACAACATGCCTAAACACGCAAGAGAGATTATACAACCTTAGAACACTTTCCCACCAGGAGATTCGAACCCTAGCCAGCACAGAAGCCTTACAGCAACTGGCATAACTGGTACGCCTTTAACCCACTGCACCACAGCTCAGTCCCTTAAAAGAGATGGTAACTTCAGAGTATTTCACCTCCAAAGATCACCATCTCCCAAAGGCAACTAGAGCATAGTGAGGGGCATCTCACGTTCTTTCATCAAATTCTTGTTAATATGGGAGAACTCTGTGTCTATGCTTAATGCACAACTTGCCTAAACACGCAAGAGAGATTATACAACCTTAGAACACTTTCCCACCAGGAGATTCGAAGCCTAGCCAGCACAGAAGCCTTACAGCAACTGGCATACCTGGTATGCCTTTAACCCACTGCACCACAGCTCAGACCCTTAAAAGAGATGGAAACTTCAGAGTATTTCACCTCCAAAGATCACCATCTCCCAAGGGCAACTAGAGCATAGTGAGGGGCTACTCACGTTCTTTCATCAAATTCCTGTTAATATGGGAGAACTCTGTGTCTATGCTAAATGCACTACTTGCCTAAACAGGCAAGAGAGATTATACAACCTTAGAACACTTTCCCACCAGGAGATTCGAACCCTAACCAGCACAGAAGCCTTACAGCAACTGGCATAACTGGTACGCCTTTAGCCCACTGCACCACAGCTCAGACCCTGAAAAGAGATGGTAACTTCGGAGTATTTCTCCTCCAAAGATCACCATCTCTCAAGGGCAACTAGAGCATAGTGAGTGGCTACTCACGTTCTTTCATCAAATTCCTGGTAATATGGGTGAACTCTGTGCCTATGCTTAATGCACAACATGCCTAAACACGCAAGAGAGATTATACAACCTTACAACACTTTCCCACCAGGAGATTCGAACCCTAGCCAGCACAGAAGCCTTACAGCAACTGGCATAACTGGTACGCCTTTAACCCACTGCACCACAGCTCAGACCCTTAAAAGAGATGCTAACTTCAGAGTATTTCACCTCCAAAGATCACCATCTCCCAAGGGCAACTAGAGCATAGTGAAGGGTTACTCACGTTCTTTCATCAAATTCCTGTTAATATGGGAGAACTCTGTGTCTATGCTTAATGCACAACTTGCCTAAGCACGCAAGAGAGATTATACAACCTTAGAACACTTTCCTACTAGGAGAATCGAACTCAAGCCAGCACAGAAGCCTTACAGCAACTGGCATAACTGGTACGCCTTTAACCCACTGCATCACAGCTCAGACACTTAAAACAGATGGTAACATCTGAGTATTTCACCTCCAAAGATCACCATCTCCCAAGGGCAACTAGAGCATAGTGAGGGGCTACTAACGGTCTTTCATCAAATTCCTGTTAATATGGGAGAACTCTGTGTCTATGCTTAATGCACAACTTGCCTAAACACGCAAGAGAGATTATACAACCTGAGAACACTTTCCCACCAGGTGATTCGAACCCTAGCCAGCACAGAAGACTTTCAACAACTGGCATAACTGGTACCCCTTTAGCCCACTGCACCACAGCTCAGACCCTTAAAAGAGATGGTATCTTCAGAGTATTTCACCTCCAAAGATCCAAATCACCCAAGGGCAACTAGAGCATAGTGAGGGGCTACTCACGTTCTTTCATCAAATTCCTGTTAATATGGGAGAACTCTGTGTCAATGCTTAATGCACAACTTGCCTAAGCACGCAAGAGAGATTATACAACCTTAGAACACTTTCCTACTAGGAGAATCGAACTCTAGCCAGCACAGAAGCCTTACAGCAACTGGCATAACTGGTACGCCTTTAACCCACTGCATCACAGCTCAGACCCTTAAAACAGATGGTAACATCTGAGTATTTCACCTCCAAAGATCACCATCTCCCAAGGGCAACTAGAGCATAGTGAGGGGCTACTAACGGTCTTTCATCAAATTCCTGTTAATATGGGAGAACTCTGTGTCTATGCTTAATGCACAACTTGCCTAAACACGCAAGAGAGATTATACAACCTTAGAACACTTTCCCACCAGGAGATTCGAACTCTAGCCAGCACAGAAGCCTTACAGCAACTGGCATAACTGGTACGCCTTTAGCCCACTGCACCACAGCTCAGACCCTTAAAAGAGATGGTAACTTCGGAGTATTTCACCTCCGAAGATCACCATCTCCCAAGGGTAACTAGAGCATATTGAGGGGCTACTCACGTTCTTTCAACAAATTCCTGTTAATATGGGAGAACTCTGTGTCTATGCTTAATGCACAACTTGCCTAAACACGCAAGAGAGATTATACAACATTAGAACACTTTACTACCAGGAGATTCGAACCCTAGCCATCACAGTAGCCTTACAGCAACTGGCATAACTGATACGCCTTTAGCCCACTGCACCACAGCTCAGACCCTTAAAAGAGATGGTAACTTCGGAGTATTTCACCTATAAAGATCACCATCTCCCAAAGGCAACTAGAGCATAGTGAGGGGCTACTCACGCTCTTTCATCAAATTCCTGTTAATATGGGAGAACTCTATGTCTATGCTTAATGCACAACTTGCCTAAACAGGCAAGAGAGATTATACAACCTTAGAACATTTTCCCACCAGAAGATTCGAACCCCAGCCAGCACAGAAGCCTTACAGCAACTGGCATAACTGGTACGCCTTTGCCCACTGCACCACAGCTCAAACCCTTAAAAGAGATGGTAACTTCGGAGTATTTCTCCTCCAAAGATCACCATCTCTCAAGGGCAACTAGAGCAAAGTGAGGGGCTACTCACGTTCTTTCATCAAATTCCTGTTAATATGGGAGAACTCTGTGTCTATGTTTAATGCACAACTTGCCTAAACACGCAAGAGAGATTATACAACCTTAGAACACTTTCCCACCAAGAGATTCGAAGCCTAGCCAGCACAGAAACCTTACAGCAACTGGCATAACTGGTATGCCTTTAACCCACTGCACCACAGCTCAGACCCTTAAAATAGATGGTAACTTCGGAGTATTTCACCTCCAAAGATCACCATCTCCCAAGGGCTACTAGAGCATATTGAGGGGCTACTCACGTTCTTTCATCAAATTCCCGTTAATATGGGAGAACTCTGTGTCTATGCTTAATGCACAACTTGCCTAAACACGCAAGAGAGATTATACAACATTAGAACACTTTCCTACCAGGAGATTCGAACCCTAGCCATCACAGAAGCCTTACAGCAACTGGCATAACTGGTACGCCTTTAGCCCACTGCACCACAGCTCAGACAATTTAAAGAGATGGTAACTTCGGAGTATTTCACCTATAAAGATCATTATCTCCCAAAGGCAACTAGAGCATAGTGAGGGGCTACTCACGTTCTTTCATCAAATTGATGTTAATATGGGAGAACTCTGTGTCTATGCCTAATGCACAACTTGCCTAAACAGGCAAGAGAGATTATACAACCTTAGAACATTTTCCCACTAGAAGATTCGAACCCTAGCCAGCACAGAAGCCTTACAGCAACTGGCATAACGGGTACGCCTTTACCCACTGCACCACAGCTCAGACCCTTAAAAGAGATGGTAATTTCGGAGTATTTCTCCTCCAAAGATCACCATCTCTCAAGGGCAACTAGAGCAAAGTGAGGGGCTACTCACGTTCTTTCATCAAATTCCTGTTAATATGGGAGAACTCTGTGTCTATGCTTAATGCACAACATGCCTAAACACGCAAGAGAGATTATACAACCTTAGAACACTTTCCCACCAGGAGATTCGAACCCTAGCCAGCACAGAAGCCTTACAGCAACTGGCATAACTGGTACGCCTTTAACCCACTGCACCACAGCTCAGTCCCTTAAAAGAGATGGTAACTTCAGAGTATTTCACCTCCAAAGATCACCATCTCCCAAAGGCAACTAGAGCATAGTGAGGGGCATCTCACGTTCTTTCATCAAATCCTTGTTAATATGGGAGAACTCTGTGTCTATGCTTAATGCACAACTTGCCTAAACAGGCAAGAGAGAATATACAACCTTAGAACACTTTCCCACCAGGAGATTCGAACCCTAACCAGCACAGAAGCCTTACAGCAACTGGCATAACTGGTACGCCTTTAGCCCACTGCACCACAGCTCAGACCCTTAAAAGAGATGGTAACTTCGGAGTATTTCTCCTCCAAAGATCACCATCTCTCAAGGGCAACTAGAGCATAGTGAGTGGCTACTCACGTTCTTTCATCAAATTCCTGTTAATGTGGGAGAACTCTGTGTCTATGCTTAATGCACAACATGCCTAAACACGCAAGAGAGATTATACAACCTTAGAACACTTTCCTACCAGGAGATTCGAAGCCTAGCCAGCACAGAAGCCTTACAGCAACTGGCATAACTGGTACGCCTTTAACCCACTGCACCACAGCTCAGACCCTTAAAAGAGAAGGTAACTTCAGAGTATTTCAACTCCAAAGATCACCATCTCCCAAATGCAACTAGAGCATAGTGAGGGGCTACTCACGTTCTTTCATCAAATTCCTGTTAATATGGGAGAACTCTGTGTCTATGCTTAATGCACAACTTGCCTAAACACGCAAGAGAGATAATACAACATTAGAACACTTTCCCACCAGGAGATTCGAACCCTAGCCAGCACAGAAGCATTACAGCAACTGGCATAACTTTTACGCCTTTAGCCCACTGCACCACAGCTCAGACCCTTAAAAGAGATGGTAACTTCAGAGTATTTCTCCTCCAAAGATCCAAATCACCCAAGGGCAACTAGAGCATAGTGAGGGGCTACTCACGTTCTTTCATCAAATTCCTGTTAATATGGGAGAACTCTGTGTCTATGCTTAATGCATAACTTGCCTAAGTACGCAAGAGAGATTATACAACCTTAGAACACTTTCCTACCAGGAGATTCGAACCCTAGCCAGCACAGAAGCCTTACAGCAACTGGCATAACTGGTACGCCTTTAACCCACTGCATCACAGCTCAGGCCCTTAAAACAGATGGTAACATCTGAGTATTTCACCTCCAAAGATCACCATCTCCCAAGGGCAACTAGAGCATAGTGAGGGGCTACTCACGTTCTTTCATCAAATTCCTGTTAATGGTGGAGAACTCTGTGTCTATGCTTAATGCACAACATGCCTAAACACGCAAGAGAGATTATACAACCTTAGAACACTTTCCCACCAGGAGATTCGAAGCCTAGCCAGCACAGAAGCCTTACAGCAACTGGCATAACTGGTATGCCTTTAACCCACTGCACCACAGCTCAGACCCTGAAAAGAGATGGTAACTTCGGAGTATTTCTCCTCCAAAGATCACCATCTCTCAAGGGCAACTAGAGCTAAGTGAGGGGCTACTCACGTTCTTTCATCAAATTCCTGTTAATATGGGAGAACTCTGTGTCTATGTTTAATGCACAACTTGCCTAAACAGGCAAGAGAGATTATACAACCTTAGAACACTTTCCCACCAGGAGATTCGAAGCCTAGCCAGCACAGAAGCTTTACAGCAACTGGCATAACTGGTATGCCTTTAACCCACTGCACCACAGCTCAGACCCTCAAAAGAGTTGGTAACTTCGGAGTATTTCTCCTCCAAAGATCACCATCTCCCAAGGGCAACTAGAGCAAAGTGAGGGGCTACTCACGTTCTTTCATCAAATTCCTGTTAATATGGGAGAACTCTGTGTCTATATTTAATGCACAACTTGCCTAAACACGCAAAAGAGATTATACAACCTTAGAACACTTTCCCACCAGGAGGTTCGTACCCAAGCCAGCACAGAAGCCTTACAGCAAATGGCATAACTGGTACGCCTTAAACCCAAGGCACCACAGCTCAGACCCTTAAAGGAGATGGTAACTTCAGAGTATTTCACCTCCAAAGATCACCATCTCCCAAGCGCAAATAGAGCATAGTGAGGGGCTACTCACGTTCTTTCATCAAATTCCTATTACTATGGGAGAACTCTGTGTTTATGCTTAATGCACAACTTGCCTAAACACGCTAGAGAGATTATACAACCTTAGAACACTTTCCCACTAGGAGATTCGAACCCTAGCCAGCACAGAAGCCTTACAGCAACTGGCATAACTGGTACTCCTTTAGCCCACTGCACCACAGCTCAAACCCTTTAAAGAGATGGAAACGTCGGATTATTTCACCTCCAAAGATCACCATCTCCCAAGCGCAAATAGAGCATAGTGAGGGGCTACTCACTTTCTTTCATCAAATTCCTGTTAATATGGGAGAACTCTGTGTCTATGCTTAATGCACAACATGCCTAAACACGCAAGAGAGATTATACAACCTTAGAACACTTTCCCACCAGGAGATTCGAACCCTAGCCAGCACAGAAGCCTTACAGCAACTGGCATAACTGGTACGCCTTTAACCCACTGCACCACAGCTCAGTCCCTTAAAAGAGATGGTAACTTCAGAGTATTTCACCTCCAAAGATCACCATCTCCCAAAGGCAACTAGAGCATAGTGAGGGGCATCTCACGTTCTTTCATCAAATTCTTGTTAATATGGGAGAACTCTGTGTCTATGCTTAATGCACAACTTGCCTAAACAGGCAAGAGAGAATATACAACCTTAGAACACTTTCCCACCAGGAGATTCGAACCCTAACCAGCACAGAAGCCTTACAGCAACTGGCATAACTGGTACGCCTTTAGCCCACTGCACCACAGCTCAGACCCTTAAAAGAGATGGTAGCTTCGGAGTATTTCTCCTCCAAAGATCACCATCTCTCAAGGGCAACTAGAGCATAGTGAGTGGCTACTCACGTTCTTTCATCAAATTCCTGTTAATGTGGGAGAACTCTGTGTCTATGCTTAATGCACAACATGCCTAAACACGCAAGAGAGATTATACAACCTTAGAACACTTTCCTACCAGGAGATTCGAAGCCTAGCCAGCACAGAAGCCTTACAGCAACTGGCATAATTGGTACGCCTTTAACCCACTGCACCACAGCTCAGACCCTTAAAAGAGAAGGTAACTTCAGAGTATTTCAACTCCAAAGATCACCATCTCCCAAATGCAACTAGAGCATAGTGAGGGGCTACTCACGTTCTTTCATCAAATTCCTGTTAATATGGGAGAACTCTGTGTCTATGCTTAATGCACAACTTGCCTAAACACGCAAGAGAGATTATACAACATTAGAACACTTTCCCACCAGGAGATTCGAACCCTAGCCAGCACAGAAGCATTACAGCAACTGGCATAACTTTTACGCCTTTAGCCCACTGCACCACAGCTCAGACCCTTAAAAGAGATGGTAACTTCAGAGTATTTCTCCTCCAAAGATCCAAATCACCCAAGGGCAACTAGAGCATAGTGAGGGGCTACTCACGTTCTTTCATCAAATTCCTGTTAATATGGGAGAACTCTGTGTCTATGCTTAATGCACAACTTGCCTAAGTACGCAAGAGAGATTATACAACCTTAGAACACTTTCCTACCAGGAGATTCGAACCCTAGCCAGCACAGAAGCCTTACAGCAACTGGCATAACTGGTACGCCTCTAACCCACTGCATCACAGCTCAGGCCCTTAAAACAGATGGTAACATCTGAGTATTTCACCTCCAAAGATCACCATCTCCCAAGGGCAACTAGAGCATAGTGAGGGGCTACTCACGTTCTTTCATCAAATTCCTGTTAATGTGGGAGAACTCTGTGTCTATGCTTAATGCACAACATGCCTAAACACGCAAGAGAGATTATACAACCTTAGAACACTTTCCCACCAGGAGATTCGAAGCCTAGCCAGCACAGAAGCCTTACAGCAACTGGCATAACTGGTACGCCTTTAACCCACTGCACCACAGCTCAGACCCTTAAAAGAGATGGTAACTTCGGAGTATTTCTCCTCCAAAGATCACCATCTCTCAAGGGCAACTAGAGCTAAGTGAGGGGCTACTCACGTTCTTTCATCAAATTCCTGTTAATATGGGAGAACTCTGTGTCTATGTTTAATGCACAACTTGCCTAAACAGGCAAGAGAGATTATACAACCTTAGAACACTTTCCCACCAGGAGATTCGAAGCCTAGCCAGCACAGAAGCCTTACAGCAACTGGCATAACTGGTATGCCTTTAACCCACTGCACCACAGCTCAGACCCTCAAAAGAGTTGGTAACTTCGGAGTATTTCTCCTCCAAAGATCACCATCTCTCAAGGGCAACTAGAGCTAAGTGAGGGGCTACTCACGTTCTTTCATCAAATTCCTGTTAATATGGGAGAACTCTGTGTCTATATTTAATGCACAACTTGCCTAAACACGCAAAAGAGATTATACAACCTTAGAACACTTTCCCACCAGGAGGTTCGTACCCAAGCCAGCACAGAAGCCTTACAGCAAATGGCATAACTGGTACGCCTTAAACCCAAGGCACCACAGCTCAGACCCTTAAAGGAGATGGTAACTTCAGAGTATTTCACCTCCAAAGATCACCATCTCCCAAGGGCAACTAGAGCATAGTAAGGGGCTACTCACGGTCTTTCATCAAATTCCTGTTAATATGGGAGAACTCTGTGTTTATGCTTAATGCACAACTTGCCTAAACACGCTAGAGAGATTATACAACCTTAGAACACTTTCCCACTAGGAGATTCGAACCCTAGCCAGCACAGAAGCCTTACAGCAACTGGCATAACTGGTACGCCTTTAGCCCACTGCACCACAGCTCAAACCCTTAAAAGAGATGGAAACGTCGGATTATTTCACCTCCAAAGATCACCATCTCCCAAGCGCAAATAGAGCATAGTGAGGGGCTACTCACTTTCTTTCATCAAATTCCTGTTAATATGGGAGAACTCTGTGTCTATGATTAATGCACAACTTGCCTAAACAGGCAAGAGAGATTGTACAACCTTAGAGCACTTTCCCACCAGGAGATTCGAACCCAAGTCAGCACAGAAGCCTTACAGCAACTGGCATAACTGGTACGCCTTTAGCCCACTGCACCACAGCAAAGACCCTTAAAAGAGATGGTAACTTCGGAGTATTTCACCTCCAAAGATCACCATTTCCCAAGGGCAACTAGAGCATAGTGAGGGGCTACTCACGTTCTTTCATCAAATTCCTGTTAATATGGGAGAACTCTGTGTCTATGCTTAATGCACAACTTTCCTAAGCACGAAAGAGAGATTATACAACCTTAGAACACTTTCCTACCAGGAGATTCGAACCCTAGCCAGCACAGAAGCCTTACAGCAACTAGCATAACTGGTACGCCTTTAACCCACTGCATCACAGCTCAGACCCTTAAAACAGATGGTAAGATCGGAGTATTTCACCTCCAAAGATCACCATCTCCCAAGGGCAACTAGAGCATAGTGAGGGGCTACTCACATTCTTTCATCAAATTCCTGTTAATATATGAGAACTCTGTGTCTATGCTTAATGCACAACTTGCCTAAGCAGGCAAGAGAGATTATACAACCTTAGAACACTTTCCCACCAGGAGATTCGAACCCTAGCCAGCACAGAAGCCTTACAGCAACTGGCATAACTGGTACGCCTTTAACCCACTGCACCACAGCTCAGTCCCTTAAAAGAGATGGTAACTTCAGAGTATTTCACCTCCAAAGATCACCATCTCCCAAAGGCAACTAGAGCATAGTGAGGGGCATCTCACGTTCTTTCATCAAATTCTTGTTAATATGGGAGAACTCTGTGTCTATGCTTAATGCACAACTTGCCTAAACAGGCAAGAGAGAATATACAACCTTAGAACACTTTCCCACCAGGAGATTCGAACCCTAACCAGCACAGAAGCCTTACAGCAACTGGCATAACTGGTACGCCTTTAGCCCACTGCACCACAGCTCAGACCCTTAAAAGAGATGGTAACTTCGGAGTATTTCTCCTCCAAAGATCACCATCTCTCAAGGGCAACTAGAGCATAGTGAGTGGCTACTCACGTTCTTTCATCAAATTCCTGTTAATGTGGGAGAACTCTATGTCTATGCTTAATGCACAACATGCCTAAACACGCAAGAGAGATTATACAACCTTAGAACACTTTCCCAACAGGAGATTCGAAGCCTAGCCAGCACCCAAGCCTTACAGCAACTAGCATAACTGGTACGCCTTTAACCCACTGCACCACAGCTCAGACCCTTAAAAGAGAAGGTAACTTAAGAGTATTTCAACTTCAAAGATCACCATCTCCCAAATGCAACTAGAGCATAGTGAGGGGCTACTCACGTTCTTTCATCAAATTCCTGTTAATATGGGAGAACTCTGTGTCTATGCTTAATGCACAACTTGCCTAAACACGCAAGAGAGATTATACAACATTAGAACACTTTCCCACCAGGAGATTCGAACCCTAGCCAGCACAGAAGCATTACAGCAACTGGCATAACTGGTACGCCTTTAGCCCACTGCACCACAGCTCAGACCCTTAAAAGAGATGGTAACTTCAGAGTATTTCTCCTCCAAAGATCACCATCACCCAAGGGCAACTAGAGCATAGTGAGGGGCTACTCAAGTTCTTTCATCAAATTCCTGTTAATATGGGAGAACTCTGTGTCTATGCTTAATGCACAACTTGCCTAAGTACGCAAGAGAGATTATACAACCTTAGAACACTTTCCTACCAGGAGATTCGAACCCTAGCCAGCACAGAAGCCTTACAGCAACTGGCATAACTGGTACGCCTTTAACCCACTGCATCAGAGCTCAGGCCCTTAAAACAGATGGTAAGATCTGAGTATTTCACCTCCAAAGATCACCATCTCCCAAGGGCAACTAGAGCATAGTGAGGGGCTACTCACGTTCTTTCATCAAATTCCTGTTAATATATGAGAACTCTGTGTCTATGCTTAATGCACAACTTGCCTAAACACGCAAGAGAGATTATACAACCTTAGAACACTTTTCCACCAGGAGATTCGTACCCTAGCCAGCACAAAAGCCTTACAGCAAATGGCATAACTGGTACACCTTTAGCCCATTGCACCACAGCTCAGACCCTTAAAGGAGATGGTAACTTCGGAGTATTTCACCTCCAAAGATCACCATCTCCCAAGGGCAACTAGAGCATAGTGAGGGGCTACTCACGGTCTTTCATCAAATTCCTGTTAATATGGGAAAACTCTGTGTCTATGCTTAATGCACAACTTGCCTAAACACGCAAGAGAGATAATACAACATTAGAACACTTTCCCACCAGGAGATTCGAACCCTAGCCAGCACAGAAGCATTACAGCAACTGGCATAACTTTTACGCCTTTAGCCCACTGCACCACAGCTCAGACCCTTAAAAGAGATGGTAACTTCGGAGTATTTCTCCTCCAAAGATCCAAATCACCCAAGGGCAACTAGAGCATAGTGAGGGGCTACTCACGTTCTTTCATCAAATTCCTGTTAATGTGGGAGAACTCTGTGTCTATGCTTAATGCACAACTTGCCTAAGTACGCAAGAGAGATTATACAACCTTAGAACACTTTCCTACCAGGAGATTCGAACCCTAGCCAGCACAGAAGCCTTACAGCAACTGGCATAACTGGTACGCCTTTAACCCACTGCATCACAGCTCAGGCCCTTAAAACAGATGGTAACATCTGAGTATTTCACCTCCAAAGATCACCATCTCCCAAGGGCAACTAGAGCATAGTGAGGGGCTACTCACGTTCTTTCATCAAATTCCTGTTAATGTGGGAGAACTCTGTGTCTATGCTTAATGCACAACATGCCTAAACACGCAAGAGAGATTATACAACCTTAGAACACTTTCCCACCAGGAGATTCGAAGCCTAGCCAGCACAGAAGCCTTACAGCAACTGGCATAACTGGTATGCCTTTAACCCACTGCACCACAGCTCAGACCCTTAAAAGAGATGGTAACTTCGGAGTATTTCTCCTCCAAAGATCACCATCTCTCAAGGGCAACTAGAGCTAAGTGAGGGGCTACTCACGTTCTTTCATCAAATTCCTGTTAATATGGGAGAACTCTGTGTCTATGTTTAATGCACAACTTGCCTAAACAGGCAAGAGAGATTATACAACCTTAGAACACTTTCCCACCAGGAGATTCGAAGCCTAGCCAGCACAGAAGCCTTACAGCAACTGGCATAACTGGTATGCCTTTAACCCACTGCACCACAGCTCAGACCCTCAAAAGAGTTGGTAACTTCGGAGTATTTCTCCTCCAAAGATCACCATCTCCCAAGGGCAACTAGAGCAAAGTGAGGGGCTACTCACGTTCTTTCATCAAATTCCTGTTAATATGGGAGAACTCTGTGTCTATATTTAATGCACAACTTGCCTAAACACGCAAAAGAGATTATACAACCTTAGAACACTTTCCCACCAGGAGGTTCGTACCCAAGCCAGCCCAGAAGCCTTACAGCAAATGGCATAACTGGTACGCCTTAAACCCAAGGCACCACAGCTCAGACCCTTAAAGGAGATGGTAACTTCAGAGTATTTCACCTCCAAAGATCACCATCTCCCAAGGGCAACTACAGCATAGTAAGGGGCTACTCACGGTCTTTCATCAAATTCCTGTTAATATGGGAGAACTCTGTGTTTATGCTTAATGCACAACTTGCCTAAACACGCTAGAGAGATTATACAACCTTAGAACACTTTCCCACTAGGAGATTCGAACCCTAGCCAGCACAGAAGCCTTACAGCAACTGGCATAACTGGTACTCCTTTAGCCCACTGCACCACAGCTCAAACCCTTTAAAGAGATGGAAACGTCGGATTATTTCACCTCCAAAGATCACCATCTCCCAAGCGCAAATAGAGCATAGTGAGGGGCTACTCACTTTCTTTCATCAAATTCCTGTTAATATGGGAGAACTCTGTGTCTATGATTAATGCACAACTTGCCTAAACAGGCAAGAGAGATTGTACAACCTTAGAGCACTTTCCCACCAGGAGATTCGAACCCAAGTCAGCACAGAAGCCTTACAGCAACTGGCATAACTGGTACGCCTTTAGCCCACTGCACCACAGCTCAGACCCTGAAAAGAGATGGTAACTTCGGAGTATTTCTCCTCCAAAGATCACCATCTCTCAAGGGCAACTAGAGCATAGTGATTGGCTACTCACGTTCTTTCATCAAATTCCTGTTAATATGGGAGAACTCTGTGTCTATGCTTAATGCACAACATGCCTAAACACGCAAGAGAGATTATACAACCTTAGAACACTTTCCCACCAGGAGATTCGAACCCTAGCCAGCACAGAAGCCTTACAGCAACTGGCATAACTGGTACGCCTTTAACCCACTGCACCACAGCTCAGTCCCTTAAAAGAGATGGTAACTTCAGAGTATTTCACCTCCAAAGATCACCATCTCCCAAAGGCAACTAGAGCATAGTGAGGGGCATCTCACGTTCTTTCATCAAATTCTTGTTAATATGGGAGAACTCTGTGTCTATGCTTAATGCACAACTTGCCTAAACAGGCAAGAGAGAATATACAACCTTAGAACACTTTCCCACCAGGAGATTCGAACCCTAACCAGCACAGAAGCCTTACAGCAACTGGCATAACTGGTACGCCTTTAGCCCACTGCACCACAGCTCAGACCCTTAAAAGAGATGGTAGCTTCGGAGTATTTCTCCTCCAAAGATCACCATCTCTCAAGGGCAACTAGAGCATAGTGAGTGGCTACTCACGTTCTTTCATCAAATTCCTGTTAATGTGGGAGAACTCTGTGTCTATGCTTAATGCACAACATGCCTAAACACGCAAGAGAGATTATACAACCTTAGAACACTTTCCTACCAGGAGATTCGAAGCCTAGCCAGCACAGAAGCCTTACAGCAACTGGCATAACTGGTACGCCTTTAACCCACTGCACCACAGCTCAGACCCTTAAAAGAGAAGGTAACTTCAGAGTATTTCAACTCCAAAGATCACCATCTCCCAAATGCAACTAGAGCATAGTGAGGGGCTACTCACGTTCTTTCATCAAATTCCTGTTAATATGGGAGAACTCTGTGTCTATGCTTAATGCACAACTTGCCTAAACACGCAAGAGAGATTATACAACATTAGAACACTTTCCCACCAGGAGATTCGAACCCTAGCCAGCACAGAAGCATTACAGCAACTGGCATAACTTTTACGCCTTTAGCCCACTGCACCACAGCTCAGACCCTTAAAAGAGATGGTAACTTCAGAGTATTTCTCCTCCAAAGATCCAAATCACCCAAGGGCAACTAGAGCATAGTGAGGGGCTACTCACGTTCTTTCATCAAATTCCTGTTAATATGGGAGAACTCTGTGTCTATGCTTAATGCACAACTTGCCTATGTACGCAAGAGAGATTATACAACCTTAGAACACTTTCCTACCAGGAGATTCGAACCCTAGCCAGCACAGAAGCCTTACAGCAACTGGCATAACTGGTACGCCTCTAACCCACTGCATCACAGCTCAGGCCCTTAAAACAGATGGTAACATCTGAGTATTTCACCTCCAAAGATCACCATCTCCCAAGGGCAACTAGAGCATAGTGAGGGGCTACTCACGTTCTTTCATCAAATTCCTGTTAATGTGGGAGAACTCTGTGTCTATGCTTAATGCACAACATGCCTAAACACGCAAGAGAGATTATGCAACCTTAGAACACTTTCCCACCAGGAGATTCGAAGCCTAGCCAGCACAGAAGCCTTACAGCAACTGGCATAACTGGTACGCCTTTAACCCACTGCACCACAGCTCAGACCCTTAAAAGAGATGGTAACTTCGGAGTATTTCTCCTCCAAAGATCACCATCTCTCAAGGGCAACTAGAGCTAAGTGAGGGGCTACTCACGTTCTTTCATCAAATTCCTGTTAATATGGGAGAACTCTGTGTCTATGTTTAATGCACAACTTGCCTAAACAGGCAAGAGAGATTATACAACCTTAGAACACTTTCCCACCAGGAGATTCGAAGCCTAGCCAGCACAGAAGCCTTACAGCAACTGGCATAACTGGTATGCCTTTAACCCACTGCACCACAGCTCAGACCCTCAAAAGAGTTGGTAACTTCGGAGTATTTCTCCTCCAAAGATCACCATCTCTCAAGGGCAACTAGAGCTAAGTGAGGGGCTACTCACGTTCTTTCATCAAATTCCTGTTAATATGGGAGAACTCTGTGTCTATATTTAATGCACAACTTGCCTAAACACGCAAAAGAGATTATACAACCTTAGAACACTTTCCCACCAGGAGGTTCGTACCCAAGCCAGCACAGAAGCCTTACAGCAAATGGCATAACTGGTACGCCTTAAACCCAAGGCACCACAGCTCAGACCCTTAAAGGAGATGGTAACTTCAGAGTATTTCACCTCCAAAGATCACCATCTCCCAGGGGCAACTAGAGCATAGTAAGGGGCTACTCACGGTCTTTTATCAAATTCCTGTTAATATGGGAGAACTCTGTGTTTATGCTTAATGCACAACTTGCCTAAACACGCTAGAGAGATTATACAACCTTAGAACACTTTCCCACTAGGAGATTCGAACCCTAGCCAGCACAGAAGCCTTACAGCAACTGGCATAACTGGTACGCCTTTAGCCCACTGCACCACAGCTCAAACCCTTAAAAGAGATGGAAACGTCGGATTATTTCACCTCCAAAGATCACCATCTCCCAAGCGCAAATAGAGCATAGTGAGGGGCTACTCACTTTCTTTCATCATATTCCTGTTAATATGGGAGAACTCTGTGTCTATGATTAATGCACAACTTGCCTAAACAGGCAAGAGAGATTGTACAACCTTAGAGCACTTTCCCACCAGGAGATTCGAACCCAAGTCAGCACAGAAGCCTTACAGCAACTGGCATAACTGGTACGCCTTTAGCCCACTGCACCACAGCAAAGACCCTTAAAAGAGATGGTAACTTCGGAGTATTTCACCTCCAAAGATCACCATTTCCCAAGGGCAACTAGAGCATAGTGAGGGGCTACTCACGTTCTTTCATCAAATTCCTGTTAATATGGGAGAACTCTGTGTCTATGCTTAATGCACAACTTTCCTAAGCACGAAAGAGAGATTATACAACCTTAGAACACTTTCCTACCAGGAGATTCGAACCCTAGCCAGCACAGAAGCCTTACAGCAACTAGCATAACTGGTACGCCTTTAACCCACTGCATCACAGCTCAGACCCTTAAAACAGATGGTAAGATCGGAGTATTTCACCTCCAAAGATCACCATCTCCCAAGGGCAACTAGAGCATAGTGAGGGGCTACTCACATTCTTTCATCAAATTCCTGTTAATATATGAGAACTCTGTGTCTATGCTTAATGCACAACTTGCCTAAGCAGGCAAGAGAGATTATACAACCTTAGAACACTTTCCCACCAGGAGATTCGAACCCTAGCCAGCACAGAAGCCTTACAGCAACTGGCATAACTGGTACGCCTTTAACCCACTGCACCACAGCTCAGTCCCTTAAAAGAGATGGTAACTTCAGAGTATTTCACCTCCAAAGATCACCATCTCCCAAAGGCAACTAGAGCATAGTGAGGGGCATCTCACGTTCTTTCATCAAATTCTTGTTAATATGGGAGAACTCTGTGTCTATGCTTAATGCACAACTTGCCTAAACAGGCAAGAGAGAATATACAACCTTAGAACACTTTCCCACCAGGAGATTCGAACCCTAACCAGCACAGAAGCCTTACAGCAACTGGCATAACTGGTACGCCTTTAGCCCACTGCACCACAGCTCAGACCCTTAAAAGAGATGGTAACTTCGGAGTATTTCTCCTCCAAAGATCACCATCTCTCAAGGGCAACTAGAGCATAGTGAGTGGCTACTCACGTTCTTTCATCAAATTCCTGTTAATGTGGGAGAACTCTATGTCTATGCTTAATGCACAACATGCCTAAACACGCAAGAGAGATTATACAACCTTAGAACACTTTCCCAACAGGAGATTCGAAGCCTAGCCAGCACCCAAGCCTTACAGCAACTGGCATAACTGGTACGCCTTTAACCCACTGCACCACAGCTCAGACCCTTAAAAGAGAAGGTAACTTCAGAGTATTTCAACTTCAAAGATCACCATCTCCCAAATGCAACTAGAGCATAGTGAGGGGCTACTCACGTTCTTTCATCAAATTCCTGTTAATATGGGAGAACTCTGTGTCTATGCTTAATGCACAACTTGCCTAAACATGCAAGAGAGATTATACAACATTAGAACACTTTCCCACCAGGAGATTCGAACCCTAGCCAGCACAGAAGCATTACAGCAACTGGCATAACTGGTATGCCTTTAGCCCACTGCACCACAGCTCAGACCCTTAAAAGAGATGGTAACTTCAGAGTATTTCTCCTCCAAAGATCACCATCACCCAAGGGCAACTAGAGCATAGTGAGGGGCTACTCAAGTTCTTTCATCAAATTCCTGTTAATATGGGAGAACTCTGTGTCTATGCTTAATGCACAACTTGCCTAAGTACGCAAGAGAGATTATACAACCTTAGAACACTTTCCTACCAGGAGATTCGAACCCTAGCCAGCACAGAAGCCTTACAGCAACTGGCATAACTGGTACGCCTTTAACCCACTGCATCAGAGCTCAGGCCCTTAAAACAGATGGTAAGATCTGAGTATTTCACCTCCAAAGATCACCATCTCCCAAGGGCAACTAGAGCATAGTGAGGGGCTACTCACGTTCTTTCATCAAATTCCTGTTAATATATGAGAACTCTGTGTCTATGCTTAATGCACAACTTGCCTAAACACGCAAGAGAGATTATACAACCTTAGAACACTTTTCCACCAGGAGATTCGTACCCTAGCCAGCACAAAAGCCTTACAGCAAATGGCATAACTGGTACACCTTTAGCCCATTGCACCACAGCTCAGACCCTTAAAGGAGATGGTAACTTCGGAGTATTTCACCTCCAAAGATCACCATCTCCCAAGGGCAACTAGAGCATAGTGAGGGGCTACTCACGGTCTTTCATCAAATTCCTGTTAATATGGGAAAACTCTGTGTCTATACTTAATGCACAACTTGCCTAAACACGCAAGAGAAATTATACAACCTTAGAACACTTTCCCACCAGGATATTCGAACCCTAGCCAGCACAGAAGCCTTACAACAACTCGCATAACTGGTACACCTTTAGCCCACTGCACCACAGCTCAGACCCTTAAAGGAGATGGTAACTTCGGAGTTTTTCACCTCCAAAGATCACCATCTCCCAAGGGCAACTAGAGCATAGTGAGGGGCTACTCACGGTCTTTCATCAAATTCCTGTTAATATGGGAGAACTGTGTGTCTATGCTTAATGCACAACTTGCCTTAACAGGCAAGAGAGATTATACAACCTTAGAACACTTTTCCACCAGGAGATTCGAACCCTAACCAGCACAGAAGCCTTACAGCAACTGGCATAACTGGTACACCTTTAGCCCACTGCACCACAGCTCAGACCCTTAAAAGAGATGGTAACTTCGGAGTATTTCTCCTCCAAAGATCACCATCTCCAGAAGGCAACTAGAGCATAGTGAGGGGCTACTCACGTTCTTTCATCAAATTCCTGTTAATATGGGAGAACTCTGTGTCTATGCTTAATGCACAACTTGCCTAAACACGCAAGAGAGATTATACAACATTTGAACACTTTCCCACCAGGAGATTCGAACCCAAGCCAGCACAGAAGCATTACAGCAACTGGCATAACTGGTACCCCTTTAGCCCACTGCACCACAGCTCAGACCCTTAAAAGAGATGGTAACTTCAGAGTATTTCACCTCCAAAGATCCAAATCACCCAAGGGCAACTGGAGCATAGTGAGGGGCTACTCACGTTCTTTCATCAAATTCAAGTTAATATGGGAGAACTCTGTGTCTATGCTTAATGCACAACTTGCCTAAACAGGCAAGAGAGATTATACAACCTTAGAACATTTTCCCACCAGAAGATTCGAACCCTAGCCAGCACAGAAGCCTTACAGGAACTGGCATAACTGGTACGCCTTTAGCCCACTGCACCACAGCTCAGACCCTGAAAAGAGATGGTAACTTCGGAGTATTTCTCCTCCAAAGATCACCATCTCTCAAGGGCAACTAGAGCAAAGTGAGGTGCTACTCACGTTCTTTCATCAAATTCCTGTTAATATGGGAGAACTCTGTGTCTATGTTTAATGCACAACTTGCCTAAACACGCAAGAGAGATTATACAACCTTAGAACACTTTCCCACCAGGAGATTCGAAGCCTAGCCAGCACAGAAGCCTTACAGCAACTGGCATAACTGGTATGCCTTTAACCCACTGCACCACAGCTCAGACCCTGAAAAGAGATGGTAACTTCGGAGTATTTCTCCTCCAAAGATCACCATCTCTCAAGGGCAACTAGAGCATAGTGAGTGGCTACTCACGTTCTTTCATCAAATTCCTGTTAATATGGGAGAACTCTGTGTCTATGCTTAATGCACAACATGCCTAAACACGCAAGAGAGATTATACAACCTTAGAGCACTTTCCCACCAGGAGATTCGAACCCTAGCCAGCACAGAAGCCTTACAGCAACTGGCATAACTGGTACGCCTTTAACCCACTGCACCACAGCTCAGTCCCTTAAAAGATATGGTAACTTCAGAGTATTTCACCTCCAAAGATCACCATCTCCCAAATGCAACTAGAGCATAGTGAGGGGCTACTCACGTTCTTTCATCAAATTCCTGTTAATATGGGAGAACTCTGTGTCTATGCTTAATGCACAACTTGCCTAAACACGCAAGAGAGATTACACAACCTTAGAACACTTTCCCACCAGGAGATTCGAACCCTAGCCAGCACAGAAGCCTTACAACAACTGGCATAACTGGTACACCTTTAGCCCACTGCACCACAGCTCAGACCCTTAAAGGAGATGGTAACTTCGGTGTTTTTCACCTCCAAAGATCACCATCTCCCAAGGGCAACTAGAGCATAGTGAGGGGCTACTCACGTTCTTTCATCAAATTCAAGTTAATGTGGGAGAACTCTGTGTCTATGCTTAATGCACAACTTGCCTAAACAGGCAAGAGAGATTATACAACCTTAGAACATTTTCCCACCAGAAGATTCGAACCCTAGCCAGCACAGAAGCCTTACAGGAACTGGCATAACTGGTACGCCTTTAGCCCACTGCACCACAGCTCAGACCCTGAAAAGAGATGGTAACTTCGGAGTATTTCTCCTCCAAAGATCACCATCTCTCAAGGGCAACTAGAGCATAGTGAGGGGCTACTCACATTCTTTCATCAAATTCCTGTTAATATATGAGAACTCTGTGTCTATGCTTAATGCACAACTTGCCTAAACACGCAAGAGAGATTATACAACCTTAGAACACTTTTCCACCAGGAGATTCGAACCCTAGCCAGGACAGAAGCCTTACAGCAACTGGCATAACTGGTTCGCCTTTAACCCACTGCACCACAGCTCAGACCCTTAAAAGAGATGGTAACTTCAGAGTATTTCACCTCCAAAGATCACCATCTCCCGAAGGCAACTAGAGCATAGTGAGGGGTTACTCACGTTCTTTCATCAAATTCCTGTTAATATGGGAGAACTCTGTGTCTATGCTTAATGCACAACTTGCCTAAACAGGCAAGAGAGAATATACAACCTTAGAACACTTTCCCACCAGGAGATTCGAACCCTAACCAGCACAGAAGCTTTACAGCAACTGGCATAACTGGTACGCCTTTAACCCACTGCACCACAGCTCAGACCCTTAAAAGAGATGGTAACTTCGGAGTATTTCTCCTCCAAAGATCACCATCTCTCAAGGGCAACTAGAGCATAGTGAGTGGCTACTCACGTTCTTTCATCAAATTCCTGTTAATATGGGAGAACTCTGTGTCTATGCTTAATGCACAACATGCCTAAACACGCAAGAGAGATTATACAACCTTAGAACACTTTCCCACCAGGAGATTCGAACCCTAGCCAGAACAGAAGCCTTACAGCAACTGGCATAACTGGTACGCCTTTAACCCACTGCACCACAGCTCAGACCCTTAAAAGAGATGGTAACTTCAGAGTATTTCACCTCCAAAGATCACCATCTCCCAAAGGCAACTAGAGCATAGTGAGGGGCTACTCACGTTCTTTCATCAAATTCCTGTTAATATGGGAGAACTCTGTGTCTATGCTTAATGCACAACTTGCCTAAACACGCAAGAGACATTATACAACATTAGAACACTTTCCCACTAGGAGATTCCAACCCTAGCCAGCACAGAAGCATTACAGCAACTGGCATAACTGGTACCCCTTTAGCCCACTGCACCACAGCTCAGACCCTTAAAAGATATGGTAACTTCAGAGTATTTCACCTCCAAAGATCCAAATCACCCAAGGGCAACTAGAGCATAGTGAGGGGCTACTCCCGTTCTTTCATCAAATTCCTGTTAATATGGGAGAACTCTGTGTCTATGTTTAATGCACAGCTTGCCTAAGCACGCAAGAGAGATTATACAATCTTAGAACACTTTCCTACTAGGAGAATCGAACCCTAGCCAGCACAGAAGCCTTACAGCAACTGGCATAACTGGTACGCCTTTAGCCCACTGCACCACAGCTCAGACCCTTAAAAGAGATGGTAACTTCGGAGTATTTCACCTCCAAAGGTGTCCATCTCCCAAGGGCAACTAGAGCATATTGAGGGGCTACTCACGTTCTTTCATCAAATTCCCGTTAATATGGGAGAACTCTGTGTCTATGCTTAATGCACAACTTGCCTAAACACGCAAGAGAGATTATACAACCTTAGAACACTTTCCCACCAGGTGATTCGAACCCTAGCCAGCACAGAAGACTTTCAACAACTGGCATAACTGGTACCCCTTTAGCCCACTGCACCACAGCTCAGACCCTTAAAAGAGATGGTATCTTCAGAGTATTTCACCTCCAAAGATCCAAATCACCCAAGGGCAACTAGAGCATAGTGAGGGGCTACTCACGTTCTTTCATCAAATTCCTGTTAATATGGGAGAACTCTGTGTCAATGCTTAATGCACAACTTGCCTAAGCACGCAAGAGAGATTATACAACCTTAGAACACTTTCCTACTAGGAGAATCGAACTCTAGCCAGCACAGAAGCCTTACAGCAACTGGCATAACTGGTACGCCTTTAACCCACTGCATCACAGCTCAGACCCTTAAAACAGATGGTAACATCTGAGTATTTCACCTCCAAAGATCACCATCTCCAAGGGCAACTAGAGCATAGTGAGGGGCTACTAACGGTCTTTCATCAAATTCCTGTTAATATGGGAGAACTCTGTGTCTATGCTTAATGCACAACTTGCCTAAACACGCAAGAGTGATTATACAACCTTAGAACACTTTCCCACCAGGAGATTCGAACTCTAGCCAGCACAGAAGCCTTACAGCAACTGGCATAACTGGTATGCCTTTAACCCACTGCACCACAGCTCAGACCCTTAAAAGAGATGGTAACTTCGGAGTATTTCACCTATAAAGATCACCATCTCCCAAGGGCAACTAGAGCATAGTGAGGGGCTACTCACGCTCTTTCATCAAATTCCTGTTAATATGGGAGAACTCTATGTCTATGCTTAATGCACAACTTGCCTAAACAGGCAAGAGAGATTATACAACCTTAGAACATTTTCCCACCAGAAGATTCGAACCCCAGCCAGCACAGAAGCCTTACAGCAACTGGCATAACTGTTACGCCTTTGCCCACTGCACCACAGCTCAGACCCTTAAAAGAGATGGTAACTTCGGAGTATTTCTCCTCCAAAGATCACCATCTCTCAAGGGCAACTAGAGCAAAGTGAGGGGCTACTCACGTTCTTTCATCAAATTCCTGTTAATATGGGAGAACTCTGTGTCTATGTTTAATGTACAACTTGCCTAAACACGCAAGAGAGATTATACAACCTTAGAACACTTTCCCACCAAGAGATTCGAAGCCTAGCCAGCACAGAAGCCTTACAGCAACTGGCATAACTGGTATGCCTTTAACCCACTGCACCACAGCTCAGACCCTTAAAAGAGATGGTAACTTCGGAGTATTTCACCTCCAAAGATCACCATCTCCCAAGGGCAACTAGAGCATATTGAGGGGCTACTCACGTTCTTTCATCAAATTCCCGTTAATATGGGAGAACTCTGTGTCTATGCTTAATGCACAACTTGCCTAAACACGCAAGAGAGATTATACAACATTAGAACACTTTCCTACCAGGAGATTCGAACCCTAGCCATCACAGAAGCCTTACAGCAACTGGCATAACTGGTACGCCTTTAGCCCACTGCACCACAGCTCAGACAATTTAAAGAGATGGTAACTTCGGAGTATTTCACCTATAAAGATCATTATCTCCCAAGGGCAACTAGAGCATAGTGAGGGGCTACTCACGTTCTTTCATCAAATTGATGTTAATATGGGAGAACTCTGTGTCTATGCTTAATGCACAACTTGCCTAAACAGGCAAGAGAGATTATACAACCTTAGAACATTTTCCCACCAGAAGATTCGAACCCTAGCCAGCACAGAAGCCTTACAGCAACTGGCATAACGGGTACGCCTTTACCCACTGCACCACAGCTCAGACCCTTAAAAGAGATGGTAATTTCGGAGTATTTCTCCTCCAAAGATCACCATCTCTCAAGGGCAACTAGAGCAAAGTGAGGGGCTACTCACGTTCTTTCATCAAATTCCTGTTAATATGGGAGAACTCTGTGTCTATGTTTAATGCACAACTTGCCTAAACACGCAAGAGAGATTATACAACCTTAGAACACTTTCCCACCAGGAGATTCGAAGCCTAGCCAGCACAGAAGCCTTACAGCAACTGGCATAACTGGTATTCCTTTAACCCACTGCACCACAGATCAGACCCTTAAAAGAGATGGTAACTTCAGAGTATTTCACCTCCAAAGATCACCATCTCCCAAGGGCAACTAGAGCATAGTGAGGGGCTACTCACGTTCTTTCATCAAATTCCTGTTAATATGGGAGAACTCTGTGTCTATGCTAAATGCACAACTTGCCTAAACAGGCAAGAGAGATTATACAACCTTAGAACACTTTCCCACTAGGAGATTCGAACCCTAACCAGCACAGAAGCCTTACAGCAACTGGCATAACTGGTACGCCTTTAACCCACTGCATCACAGCTCAGACCCTTAAAACAGATGGTAACATCTGAGTATTTCACCTCCAAAGATCACCATCTCCCAAGGGCAACTAGAGCATAGTGAGGGGCTACTAACAGTCTTTCATCAAATTCCTGTTAATATGGGAGAACTCTGTGTCTATGCTTAATGCACAACTTGCCTAAACACGCAAGAGAGATTATACAACCTTAGAACACTTTCCCACCAGGAGATTCGAACTCTAGCCAGCACAGAAGCCTTACAGCAACTGGCATAACTGGTACGCCTTTAGCCCACTGCACCACAGCTCAGACCCTTAAAAGAGATGGTAATTTCGGAGTATTTCTCCTCCAAAGATCACCATCTCTCAAGGGCAACTAGAGCAAAGTGAGGGGCTACTCACGTTCTTTCATCAAATTCCTGTTAATATGGGAGAACTCTGTGTCTATGCTTAATGCACAACTTGCCTAAACACGCAAGAGAGATTATACAACATTAGAACACTTTACTACCAGGAGATTCGAACCCTAGCCATCACAGAAGCCTTACAGCAACTGGCATAACTGATACGCCTTTAGCCCACTGCACCACAGCTCAGACCCTTTAAAGAGATGGTAACTTCGGAGTATTTCACCTATAAAGATCACCATCTCCCAAGGGCAACTAGAGCATAGTGAGGGGCTACTCACGCTCTTTCATCAAATTCCTGTTAATATGGGAGAACTCTATGTCTATGCTTAATGCACAACTTGCCTAAACAGGCAAGAGAGATTATACAACCTTAGAACATTTTCCCACCAGAAGATTCGAACCCCAGCCAGCACAGAAGCCTTACAGCAACTGGCATAACTGGTACGCCTTTGCCCACTGCACCACAGCTCAGACCCTTAAAAGAGATGGTAACTTCGGAGTATTTCTCCTCCAAAGATCACCATCTCTCAAGGGCAACTAGAGCAAAGTGAGGGGCTACTCACGTTCTTTCATCAAATTCCTGTTAATATGGGAGAACTCTGTGTCAATGTTTAATGCACAACTTGCCTAAACACGCAAGAGAGATTATACAACCTTAGAACACTTTCCCACCAGGAGATTCGAAGCCTAGCAAGCACAGAAGCCTTACAGCAACTGGCATAACTGGTATTCCTTTAACCCACTGCACCACAGATCAGACCCTTAAAAGAGATGGTAACTTCAGAGTATTTCACCTCCAAAGATCACCATCTCCCAAGGGCAACTAGAGCATATTGAGGGGCTACTCACGTTCTTTCATCAAATTCCCGTTAATATGGGAGAACTCTGTGTCTATGCTTAATGCACAACTTGCCTAAACACGCAAGAGAGATTATACAACATTAGAACACTTTCCTACCAGGAGATTCGAACCCTAGCCATCACAGAAGCCTTACAGCAACTGGCATAACTGGTACGCCTTTAGCCCACTGCACCACAGCTCAGACAATTTAAAGAGATGGTAACTTCAGAGTATTTCACCTATAAAGATCATTATCTCCCAAGGGCAACTAGAGCATAGTGAGCGGCTACTCACGTTCTTTCATCAAATTGATGTTAATATGGGAGAACTCTGTGTCTATGCTTAATGCACAACTTGCCTAAACAGGCAAGAGAGATTATACAACCTTAGAACATTTTCCCACCAGAAGATTCGAACCCTAGCCAGCACAGAAGCCTTACAGCAACTGGCATAACGGGTACGCCTTTACCCACTGCACCACAGCTCAGACCCTTAAAAGAGATGGTAATTTCGGAGTATTTCTCCTCCAAAGATCACCATCTCTCAAGGGCAACTAGAGCAAAGTGAGGGGCTACTCACGTTCTTTCATCAAATTCCTGTTAATATGGGAGAACTCTGTGTCTATGTTTATTGCACAACTTGCCTAAACACGCAAGAGAGATTATACAACCGTAGAACACTTTCCCACCAGGAGATTCGAAGCCTAGCCAGCACAGAAGCCTTACAGCAACTGGCATAACGGGTATTCCTTTAACCCACTGCACCACAGATCAGACCCTTAAAAGAGATGGTAACTTCAGAGTATTTCACCTCCAAAGATCACCATCTCCCAAGGGCAACTAGAGCATAGTGAGGGGCTACTCACGTTCTTTCATCAAATTCCTGTTAATATGGGAGAACTCTGTGTCTATGCTAAATGCACAACTTGCCTAAACAGGCAAGAGAGATTATACAACCTTAGAACACTTTCCCACCAGGAGATTCGAACCCTAACCAGCACAGAAGCCTTACAGCAACTGGCATAACTGGTACGCCTTTAACCCACTGCATCACAGCTCAGACCCTGAAAAGATATGGTAACTTCGGAGTATTTCTCCTCCAAAGATCACCATCTCTCAAGGGCAACTAGAGCATAGTGAGTGGCTACTCACGTTCTTTCATCAAATTCCTGGTAATATGGGTGAACTCAGTGCCTATGCTTAATGCACAACATGCCTAAACACGCAAGAGAGATTATACAACCTTACAACACTTTCCCACCAGGAGATTCGAACCCTAGCCAGCACAGAAGCCTTACAGCAACTGGCATAACTGGTACGCCTTTAACCCACTGCACCACAGCTCAGACCCTTAAAAGAGATGGTAACTTCAGAGTATTTCACCTCCAAAGATCACCATCTCCCAAGGGCAACTAGAGCATAGTGAGGGGTTAATCACGTTCTTTCATCAAATTCCTGTTAATATGGGAGAACTCTGTGTCTATGCTTAATGCACAACTTGCCTAAACACGCAAGAGACATTATACAACATTAGAACACTTTCCCACTAGGAGATTCCAACCCTAGCCAGCACAGAAGCATTACAGCAACTGGCATAACTGGTACCCCTTTAGCCCACTGCACCACAGCTCAGACCCTTAAAAGAGATGGTAACTTCAGAGTATTTCACCTCCAAAGATCCAAATCACCCAAGGGCAACTAGAGCATAGTGAGGGGCTACTCCCGTTCTTTCATCAAATTCCTGTTAATATGGGAGAACTCTGTGTCTATGTTTAATGCACAGCTTGCCTAAGCACGCAAGAGAGATTATACAACCTTAGAACACTTTCCTACTAGGAGAATCGAACCCTAGCCAGCACAGAAGCCTTACAGCAACTGGCATAACTGGTACGCCTTTAGCCCACTGCACCACAGCTCAGACCCTTAAAAGAGATGGTAACTTCGGAGTATTTCACCTCCAAAGGTCACCATCTCCCAAGGGCAACTAGAGCATATTGAGGGGCTACTCACGTTCTTTCATCAAATTCCCGTTAATATGGGAGAACTCTGTGTCTATGCTTAATGCACAACTTGCCTAAACACGCAAGAGAGATTATACAACCTTAGAACACTTTCCCACCAGGTGATTCGAACCCTAGCCAGCACAGAAGACTTTCAACAACTGGCATAACTGGTACCCCTTTAGCCCACTGCACCACAGCTCAGACCCTTAAAAGAGATGGTATCTTCAGAGTATTTCACCTCCAAAGATCCAAATCACCCAAGGGCAACTAGAGCATAGTGAGGGGCTACTCACGTTCTTTCATCAAATTCCTGTTAATATGGGAGAACTCTGTGTCAATGCTTAATGCACAACTTGCCTAAGCACGCAAGAGAGATTATACAACCTTAGAACACTTTCCTACTAGGAGAATCGAACTCTAGCCAGCACAGAAGCCTTACAGCAACTGGCATAACTGGTACGCCTTTAACCCACTGCATCACAGCTCAGACCCTTAAAACAGATGGTAACATCTGAGTATTTCACCTCCAAAGATCACCATCTCCCAAGGGCAACTAGAGCATAGTGAGGGGCTACTAACGGTCTTTCATCAAATTCCTGTTAATATGGGAGAACTCTGTGTCTATGCTTAATGCACAACTTGCCTAAACTCGCAAGAGTGATTATACAACCTTAGAACACTTTCCCACCAGGAGATTCGAACTCTAGCCAGCACAGAAACCTTACAGCAACTGGCATAACTGGTACGCCTTTAGCCCACTGCACCACAGCTCAGACCCTTAAAAGAGATGGTAACTTCGGAGTATTTCACCTCCAAAGATCACCATCTCCCAAGGGTAACTAGAGCATATTGAGGGGCTACTCACGTTCTTTCAACAAATTCCTGTTAACACTTTCGCGCTTTAGATTAGAGATAACTCGTCGCCGTTTTTTCTTACGATTCCGCATAACAGCCTACTTTTCTCGTCCATCGAAAAAATATTTCTATAAATTCCATTTTTTAACCGAAATGGATGGGGATATTTTTGTTTTGTAGAGAATTTATTTGCGAATTTTTTGGTACCAGAATGAATATTATATCGCATAAACTTCTATGAGTAAAAAAAAAAATACACAAAGTATGTTTGGGGGTGTGGCGAGCGTGTGGCAGTGGGTTCCCTTTAGCCGTTGATATATCCAACACGTGGGAAATAGTTGTATGTGTTATGTATATGTCTGTGTAGGGAATTTTACTGCAATCACTGTCATACAAATTATAAAATGTTTCAACAAGTATAAACATGACAAACATCAAACGAACGAAAACAATACGTTCGTTTCTGCCGCGAACGCATACTGAGCGACGTGGTTCTATATTTGGCGCTTCTCTTACACATGCTTTGTACAAATGTTATACAGTTCATCTTATAGAAAATTTTATTGCGAACACATTGGTATAAAAAAGAAATACGTACATAGAAAAGTAGAGTCAGGAAACGTATAAACTTTCCAAGCATGATTTTTCCCCTGTGTTTTCGCCAGTGCGCTCGCGGCTAACTACTCTCCACTTCACACACTCCCGCGGGTGGGCAATTACCTATATTAAACATTCATATGCATATGTCCGTGTAGAGAATTTTATTGCGATTCCAATGATACCAAAATTAGCGATGTAGGACAACTGTAGGCTTCGCAACCATTAAGAGAGTGGAAACATTTTTTTGCTGTTTGGCGCTCTCGGCGAGTGATCTGCATAGTTTTTTATTTGGTGTTGATACTCCTTATGCTTGGGCGGCATTTTATAGGTATGCTCTTATAGACAATTTCATTGCGAACACAGTGATACAAAATTTAAATAGGTGCGCCTTCAATTATTGTCAGGACAATCAAAAGAGTGTACACTTTTTCGGTCTTACCGCGTAGGCGCGCAAAGTGCCGAAAGCATCTGGGGTATTGTTTTTTTTTGAGCGCCGAGAGCGCGAAAGTGTTAATATGGGAGAACTCTGTGTCTATGCTTAATGCACAACTTGCCTAAACACGCAAGAGAGATTATACAACATTAGAACACTTTACTACCAGGAGATTCGAACCCTAGCCATCACAGAAGCCTTACAGCAACTGGCATAACTGATACGCCTTTAGCCCACTGCACCACAGCTCAGACCCTTAAAAGAGATGGTAACTTCGGAGTATTTCACCTATAAAGATCACCATCTCCCAAGGGCAACTAGAGCATAGTGAGGTGCTACTCACGCTCTTTCATCAAATTCCTGTTAATATGGGAAAACTCTATGTCTATGCTTAATGCACAACTTGCCTAAACAGGCAAGAGAGATTATACAACCTTAGAACATTTTCCCACCAGCAGATTCGAACCCCAGCCAGCACAGAAGCCTTACAGCAACTGGCATAACTGGTACGCCTTTGCCCACTGCACCACAGCTCAGACCCTTAAAAGAGATGGTAACTTCGGAGTATTTCTCCTCCAAAGATCACCATCTCTCAAGGGCAACTAGAGCAAAGTGAGGGGCTACTCACGTTCTTTCATCAAATTCCTGTTAATATGGGAGAACTCTGTGTCTATGTTTAATGTACAACTTGCCTAAACACGCAAGAGAGATTATACAACCTTAGAACACTTTCCCACCAACAGATTTGAAGCCTAGCCAGCACAGAAGCCTTACAGCAACTGGCATAACTGGTATGCCTTTAACCCACTGCACCACAGCTCAGACCCTTAAAAGAGATGGTAACTTCGGAGTATTTCACCTCCAAAGATCACCATCTCCCAAGGGCAACTAGAGCATATTGAGGGGCTACTCACGTTCTTTCATCAAATTGATGTTAATATGGGAGAACTCTGTGTCTATGCTAAATGCACAACTTGCCTAAACAGGCAAGAGAGATTATACAACCTTAGAACACTTTCCCACCAGGAGATTCGAACCCTAACCAGCACAGAAGCCTTACAGCAACTGGCATAACTGGTACGCCTTTAGCCCACTGCACCACAGCTCAGACAATTTAAAGAGATGGTAACTTCGGAGTATTTCACCTATAAAGATCATTATCTCCCAAGGGCAACTAGAGCATAGTGAGGGGCTACTCACGTTCTTTCATCAAATTGATGTTAATATGGGAGAACTCTGTGTCTATGCTTAATGCACAACTTGCCTAAACAGGCAAGAGAGATTATACAACCTTAGAACATTTTCCCACCAGAAGATTCGAACCCTAGCCAGCACAGAAGCCTTACAGCAACTGGCATAACGGGTACGCCTTTACCCACTGCACCACAGCTCAGACCCTTAAAAGAGATGGTAATTTCGGAGTATTTCTCCTCCAAAGATCACCATCTCTCAAGGGCAACTAGAGCAAAGTGAGGGGCTACTCACGTTCTTTCATCAAATTCCTGTTAATATGGGAGAACTCTGTGTCTGTGTTTAATGCACAACTTGCCTAAACACGCAAGAGAGATTATACAACCTTAGAACACTTTCCCACCAGGAGATTCGAAGCCTAGCCAGCACAGAAGCCTTACAGCAACTGGCATAACTGGTATTCCTTTAACCCACTGCACCTCAGATCAGACCCTTAAAAGAGATGGTAACTTCAGAGTATTTCACCTCCAAAGATCACCATCTCCCAAGGGCAACTAGAGCATAGTGAGGGGCTACTCACGTTCTTTCATCAAATTCCTGTTAATATGGGAGAACTCTGTGTCTATGCTAAATGCACAACTTGCCTAAACAGGCAAGAGAGATTATACAACCTTAGAACACTTTCCCACCAGGAGATTCGAACCCTAACCAGCACAGAAGCCTTAAAGCAACTGGCATAACTGGTACGCCTTTAACCCACTGCATCACAGCTCAGACCCTTAAAACAGATGGTAACATCTGAGTATTTCACCTCCAAAGATCACCATCTCCCAAGGGCAACTAGAGCATAGTGAGGGGCTACTAACGGTCTTTCATCAAATTCCTGTTAATATGGGAGAACTCTGTGTCTATGCTTAATGCACAACTTGCCTAAACACGCAAGAGAGATTATACAACCTTAGAACACTTTCCCACCAGGAGATTCGAACTCTAGCCAGCACAGAAGCCTTACAGCAACTGGCATAACTGGTACGCCTTTAGCCCACTGCACCACAGCTCAGACCCTTAAAAGAGATGGTAATTTCGGAGTATTTCTCCTCCAAAGATCACCATCTCTCAAGGGCAACTAGAGCAAAGTGAGGGGCTACTCACGTTCTTTCATCAAATTCCTGTTAATTTGGGAGAACTCTGTGTCTATGCTTAATGCACAACTTGCCTAAACACGCAAGAGAGATTATACAACCTTAGAACACTTTCCCACCAGGAGATTCGAAGCCTAGCCAGCACAGAAGCCTTACAGCAACTGGCATAACTGGTATTCCTTTAACCCACTGCACCACAGATCAGACCCTTAAAAGAGATGGTAACTTCAGAGTATTTCACCTCCAAAGATCACCATCTCCCAAGGGCAACTAGAGCATATTGAGGGGCTACTCACGTTCTTTCATCAAATTCCCGTTAATATGGGAGAACTCTGTGTCTATGCTTAATGCACAACTTGCCTAAACACGCAAGAGAGATTATACAACATTAGAACACTTTCCTACCAGGAGATTCGAACCCTAGCCATCACATAAGCCTTACAGCAACTGGCATAACTGGTACGCCTTTAGCCCACTGCACCACAGCTCAGACAATTTAAAGAGATGGTAACTTCGGAGTATTTCACCTATAAAGATCATTATCTCCCAAGGGCAACTAGAGCATAGTGAGGGGCTACTCACGTTCTTTCATCAAATTGATGTTAATATGGGAGAACTCTGTGTCTATGCTTAATGCACAGCTTGCCTAAACAGGCAAGAGAGATTATACAACCTTAGAACATTTTCCCACCAGAAGATTCGAACCCTAGCCAGCACAGAAGCCTTACAGCAACTGGCATAACGGGTACGCCTTTACCCACTGCACCACAGCTCAGACCCTTAAAAGAGATGGTAATTTCGGAGTATTTCTCCTCCAAAGATCACCATCTCTCAAGGGCAACTAGAGCAAAGTGAGGGGCTACTCACATTCTTTCATCAAATTCCTGTTAATATGGGAGAACTCTGTGTCTATGTTTAATGCACAACTTGCCTAGACACGCAAGAGAGATTATACAACCTTAGAACACTTTCCCACCAGGAGATTCGAAGCCTAGCCAGCACAGAAGCCTTACAGCAACTGGCATAACTGGTATTCCTTTAACCCACTGCACCACAGATCAGACCCTTAAAAGAGATGGTAACTTCAGAGTATTTCACCTCCAAAGATCACCATCTCCCAAGGGCAACTAGAGCATAGTGAGGGGCTACTCACGTTCTTTCATCAAATTCCTGTTAATATGGGAGAACTCTGTGTCTATGCTAAATGCACAACTTGCCTAAACAGGCAAGAGAGATTATACAACCTTAGAACACTTTCCCACCAGGAGAATCTAACCCTAACCAGCACAGAAGCCTTACAGCAACTGGCATAACTGGTACGCCTTTAACCCACTGCATCACAGCTCAGACCCTTAAAACAGATGGTAACATCTGAGTATTTGACCTCCAAAGATCACCATCTCCCAAGGGCAACTAGAGCATAGTGAGGGGCTACTAACGGTCTTTCATCAAATTCCTGTTAATATGGGAGAACTCTGTGTCTATGCTTAATGCACAACTTGCCTAAACACGCAAGAGAGATTATACAACCTTAGAACACTTTCCCACCAGGAGATTCGAACTCTAGCCAGCACAGAAGCCTTACAGCAACTGGCATAACTGGTACGCCTTTAGCCCACTGCACCACAGCTCAGACCCTTAAAAGAGATGGTAATTTCGGAGTATTTCTCCTCCAAAGATCACCATCTCTCAAGGGCAACTAGAGCAAAGTGAGGGGCTACTCACGTTCTTTCATCAAATTCCTGTTAATATGGGAGAACTCTGTGTCTATGTTTAATGCACAACTTGCCTAAACACGCAAGAGAGATTATACAACCTTAGAACACTTTCCCACCAGGAGATTCGAAGCCTAGCCAGCACAGAAGCCTTACAGCAACTGGCATACCTGGTATGCCTTTAACCCACTGCACCACAGCTCAGACCCTTAAAAGAGATGGTAACTTCAGAGTATTTCACCTCCAAAGATCACCATCTCCCAAGGGCAACTAGAGCATAGTGAGGGGCTACTCACGTTCTTTCATCAAATTCCTGTTAATATGGGAGAACTCTGTGTCTATGCTAAATGCACAACTTGCCTAAACAGGCAAGAGAGATTATACAACCTTAGAACACTTTCCCACCAGGAGATTCGAACCCTAACCAGCACAGAAGCCTTACAGCAACTGGCATAACTGGTACGCCTTTAGCCCACTGCACCACAGCTCAGACCCTGAAAAGAGATGGTAACTTCGGAGTATTTCTCCTCCAAAGATCACCATCTCTCAAGGGCAACTAGAGCATAGTGAGTGGCTACTCACGTTCTTTCATCAAATTCCTGTTAATATGGGAGAACTCTGTGTCTATGCTTAATGCGCAACTTGCCTAAACACGCAAGAGAGATTATACAACCTTAGAACACTTTCCCACTAGGTGATTCGAACCCTAGCCAGCACAGAAGACTTTCAACAACTGGCATAACTGGTACCCCTTTAGCCCACTGCACCACAGCTCAGACCCTTAAAAGAGATGGTATCTTCAGAGTATTTCACCTCCAAAGATCCAAATCACCCAAGGGCAACTAGAGCATAGTGAGGGGCTACTCACGTTCTTTCATCAAATTCCTGTTAATATGGGAGAACTCTGTGTCAATGCTTAATGCACAACTTGCCTAAGCACGCAAGAGAGATTATACAACCTTAGAACACTTTCCTACTAGGAGAATCGAACTCTAGCCAGCACAGAAGCCTTACAGCAACTGGCATAACTGGTATGCCTTTAACCCACTGCATCACAGCTCAGACCCTTAAAACAGATGGTAACATCTGAGTATTTCACCTCCAAAGATCACCATCTCCCAAGGGCAACTAGAGCATAGTGAGGGGCTACTAACGGTCTTTCATCAAATTCCTGTTAATATGGGAGAACTCTGTGTCTATGCTTAATGCACAACTTGCCTAAACACGCAAGAGAGAGATTATACAACCTTAGAACACTTTCCCACCAGGAGATTCGAACTCTAGCCAGCACAGAAGCCTTACAGCAACTGGCATAACTGGTACGCCTTTAGCCCACTGCACCACAGCTCAGACCCTTAAAAGAGATGGTAACTTCGGAGTATTTCACCTCCAAAGATCACCATCTCCTAAGGGTAACTAGAGCATATTAAGGGGCTACTCACGTTCTTTCATCAAATTCCTGTTAATATGGGAGAACTCTGTGTCTATGCTTAATGCACAACTTGCCTAAACACGCAAGAGAGATTATACAACATTAGAACACTTTACTACCAAGAGATTCGAACCCTAGCCATCACAGAAGCCTTACAGCAACTGGCATAACTGATACGCCTTTAGCCCACTGCACCACAGCTCAGACCCTTAAAAGAGATGGTAACTTCGGAGTATTTCACCTATAAAATCACCATCTCCCAAGGGCAACTAGAGCATAGTGAGGGGCTACTCACGCTCTTTCATCAAATTCCTGTTAATATGGGAGAACTCTATGTCTGTGCTTAATGCACAACTTGCCTAAACAGGCAAGAGAGATTATACAACCTTAGAACATTTTCCCACCAGAAGATTCGAACCCCAGCCAGCACAGAAGCCTTACAGCAACTGGCATAACAGGTACGCCTTTGCCCACTGCACCACAGCTCAGACCCTTAAAAGAGATGGTAACTTCGGAGTATTTCTCCTCCAAAGATCACCATCTCTCAAGGGCAACTAGAGCAAAGTGAGGGGCTACTCACGTTCTTTCATCAAATTCCTGTTAATATGGGAGAACTCTGTGTCTATGTTTAATGCACAACTTGCCTAAACACGCAAGAGAGATTATACAACCTTAGAACACTTTCCCACCAAGAGATTCGAAGCCTAGCCAGCACAGAAGCCTTACAGCAACTGGCATAACTGGTATGCCTTTAACCCACTGCACCACAGCTCAGACCCTTAAAAGAGATGGTAACTTCAGAGTATTTCACCTCCAAAGATCACCATCTCCCAAGGGCAACTAGAGCATAGTGAGGGGCTACTCACGTTCTTTCATCAAATTCAAGTTAATATGGGAGAACTCTGTGTCTATGCTTAATGCACAACTTGCCTAAACAATCAAGAGAGATTATACAACCTTAGAACACTTTCAGACCAGGAGATTCGAACCCTAACCAGCACAGAAGCCTTACAGCAACTGGCATAACTGGTACGCCTTTAGCCCACTGCACCACAGCTCAGACCCTGAAAAGAGATGGTAACTTCGGAGTATTTCTCCTCCAAAGATCACCATCTCTCAAGGGCAACTAAAGCATAGTGAGTGGCTACTCACGTTCTTTCATCAAATTCCTGTTAATATGGGAGAACTCTGTGTCTATGCTTAATGCACAACATGGTTAAACACGCAAGAGAGATTATACAACCTTAGAACACTTTCCCACCAGGAGATTCGAACCCTAGCCAGCACAGAAGCCTTACAGCAACTGGCATAACTGGTACGCCTTTAACCCACTGCACCACAGCTCAGACCCTTAAAAGAGATGGTAACTTCAAAGTATTTCACCTCCAAAGATCACCATCTCCCAAAGGCAACTAGAGCATAGTGAGGGGTTACTCACGTTCTTTTATCAAATTCCTGTTAATATGGGAAAACTCTGTGTCTATGCTTAATGCACAACTTGCCTTAACAGGCAAGAGAGATTATACAACCTTAGAACACTTTCCCACCAGGAGATTCGAACCCTAACCAGCACAGAAGCCTTACAGCAACTGGCATAACAGGTATGCCTTTAGCCCACTGCACCACAGCTCAGACCCTTAAAAGAGATGGTAACTTCGGAGTATTTCTCCTCCAAAGATCACCATCTCTCAAGGGCAACTAGAGCATAGTGAGTGGCTACTCACGTTCTTTCATCAAATTCCTGTTAATATGGGAGAACTGTGTCTATGCTTAATGCACAACATGCCTAAACATGCAAGAGAGATTATACAACCTTAGAACACTTTCCCACCAGGAGATTCGAACCCTAGCCAGCACAGAAACCTTACAGCAACTGGCATAACTGGTACGCCTTTAACCCACTGCACCACAGCTCAGACCCTTAAAAAAAAAGGTATCTTCAGAGTATTTCACCTCCAAAGATCACCATCTCCCAAGCGCAAATAGAGCATAGTGAGGGGCTACTCACTTTCTTTCATCAAATTCCTGTTAATATGGGAGAACTCTGTGTCTATGCTTAATGCACAACTTGCCTAAACAGGCAAGAGAGATTATACAACCTTAGAGCACTTTCCCACCAGGAGATTCGAATCCAAGTCAGCACAGAAGCCTTACAGCAACTGGCATAACTGGTACTCCTTTAACCCACTGCACCACAGCTCAGACCCTTAAAAGAGATGGTAACTTTGCAGTATTTCACCTCAAAAGATCACCATCTCCCAAGGGCAACTACAGCATAGTGAGGGGCTACTCACATTCTTTCATCAAATTCCTGTTAATATATGAGAACTCTGTGTCTATGCTTAATGCACAACTTGCCTAAATACGCAAGAGAGATTAAACAACCTTAGAACACTTTCCCACTAGGAGATTCGTACCCTAGCCAGCACAGAAGCCTTACAGCAAATGGCATAACTGGTACACTGTAAACCCACTGCACCACAGCTCAGATCCTTAAAAGAGATGGTAACTTCGCAGTATTTCACCTCCAAAGATCATTATCTCCCAAGGGCAACTAGAGCATAGTGAGGGGCTACTCACGTTCTTTCATCAAATTCCTGTTAATATGGGAGAACTCTGTGTCTATGCTTAAGGCACAACTTGCCTAAACAGGCAAGCGAGATTATACAACCTTAGAACACTTTCCCACCAGGAGATTCGAACCCTAACCAACAAAGAAGCCTTACAGCAACTGGCATAACTGGTACGCCTTTAGCCCACTGCACCACAGCTCAGATCCTTAAAAGAGATGGTAACTTCGGAGTATTTCTCCTCCAAAGATCACCATCTCCAGAAGGCAACTAGAGCATAGTGAGGGGCTACTCACGTTCTTTCATCAAATTCCTGTTAATATGGGAGAACTCTGTGTCTATGCTTAATGCACAACTTGCCTAAACACGCCAGAGAGATTATACAACATTAGAACACTTTCCCACTAGGAGATTCGAACCCTAGCCAGCACAGAAGCATTACAGCAACTGGCATAACTGGTACCCCTTTAGCCCACTGCACCACAGCTCAGACCCTTAAAAGAGATGGTAACTTCAGAGTATTTCACCTCCAAAGATCCAAATCACCCAAGGGCAACTAGAGCATAGTGAGGGGCTACTCACGTTCTTTCATCAAATTCCTGTTAATATGGGAGAACTCTGTGTCTATGCTTAATGCGCAACTTGCCTAAACACGCAAGAGAGATTATACAACCTTAGAACACTTTCCCACTAGGTGATTCGAACCCAAGCCAGCACAGAAGACTTTCAACAACTGGCATAACTGGTACCCCTTTAGCCCACTGCACCACAGCTCAGACCCTTAAAAGAGATGGTATCTTCAGAGTATTTCACCTCCAAAGATCCAAATCACCCAAGGGCAACTAGAGCATAGTGAGGGTCTACTCACGTTCTTTCATCAAATTCCTGTTAATATGGGAGAACTCTGTGTCAATGCTTAATGCACAACTTGCCTAAGCACGCAAGAGAGATTATACAACCTTAGAACACTTTCCTACTAGGAGAATCGAACTCTAGCCAGCACAGAAGCCTTACAGCAACTGGCATAACTGGTACGCCTTTAGCCCACTGCACCACAGCTCAGACCCTTAAAAGAGATGGTAACATCTGAGTATTTCACCTATAAAATCACCATCTCCCAAGGGCAACTAGAGCATAGTGAGGGGCTACTCACGCTCTTTCATCAAATTCCTGTTAATATGGGAGAACTCTATGTCTGTGCTTAATGCACAACTTGCCTAAACAGGCAAGAGAGATTATACAACCTTAGAACATTTTCCCACCAGAAGATTCGAACCCCAGCCAGCACAGAAGCCTTACAGCAACTGCCATAACGGGTACGCCTTTGCCCACTGCACCACAGCTCAGACCCTTAAAAGAGATGGTAACTTCGGAGTATTTCTCCTCCAAAGATCACCATCTCTCAAGGGCAACTAGAGCAAAGTGAGGGGCTACTCACGTTCTTTCATCAAATTCCTGTTAATATGGGAGAACTCTGTGTCTATGTTTAATGAACAACTTGCCTAAACACGCAAGAGAGATTATACAACCTTAGAACACTTTCCCAACAAGAGATTCGAAGCCTAGCCAGCACAGAAGCCTTACAGCAACTGGCATAACTGGTATGCCTTTAACTCACTGCACCACAGCTCAGACCCTTAAAAGAGATGGTAACTTCAGAGTATTTCACCTCTAAAGATCACCATCTCCCAAGGGCAACTAGAGCATAGTGAGGGGCTACTCACGTTCTTTCATCAAATTCAAGTTAATATGGGAGAACTCTGTGTCTATGCTTAATGCACAACTTGCCTAAACAGGCAAGAGAGATTATACAACCTTAGAACACTTTCAGACCAGGAGATTCGAACCCTAACCAGCACAGAAGCCTTACAGCAACTGGCATAACTGGTACGCCTTTAGCCCACTGCACCACAGCTCAGACCCTTAAAAGAGATGGTAACTTCAGAGTATTTCACCTCCAAAGATCACCATCTCCCAAGGGCAACTAGAGCATAGTGAGTGGCTACTCACGTTCTTTCATCAAATTCCTGTTAATATGGGAGAACTCTGTGTCTATGCTTAATGCACAACATGGTTAAACACGCAAGAGAGATTATACAACCTTAGAACACTTTCCCACCAGGAGATTCGAACCCTAGCCAGCACAGAAGCCTTACAGCAACTGGCATAACTGGTACGCCTTTAACCCACTGCACCACAGCTCAGACCCTTAAAAGAGATGGTAACTTCAAAGTATTTCACCTCCAAAGATCACCATCTCCCAAAGGCAACTAGAGCATAGTGAGGGGTTACTCACGTTCTTTTATCAAATTCCTGTTAATATGGGAAAACTCTGTGTCTATGCTTAATGCACAACTTGCCTTAACAGGCAAGAGAGATTATACAACCTTAGAACACTTTCCCACCAGGAGATTCGAACCCTAACCAGCACAGAAGCCTTACAGCAACTGGCATAACAGGTATGCCTTTAGCCCACTGCACCACAGCTCAGACCCTTAAAAGAGATGGTAACTTCGGAGTATTTCTCCTCCAAAGATCACCATCTCTCAAGGGCAACTAGAGCATAGTGAGTGGCTACTCACGTTCTTTCATCAAATTCCTGTTAATATGGGAGAACTGTGTCTATGCTTAATGCACAACATGCCTAAACATGCAAGAGAGATTGTACAACCTTAGAACACTTTCCCACCAGGAGATTCGAACCCTAGCCAGCACAGAAACCTTACAGCAACTGGCATAACTGGTACGCCTTTAACCCACTGCACCACAGCTCAGACCCTTAAAAAAAAAGGTATCTTCAGAGTATTTCACCTCCAAAGATCACCATCTCCCAAGCGCAAATAGAGCATAGTGAGGGGCTACTCACTTTCTTTCATCAAATTCCTGTTAATATGGGAGAACTCTGTGTCTATGCTTAATGCACAACTTGCCTAAACAGGCAAGAGAGATTATACAACCTTAGAGCACTTTCCCACCAGGAGATTCGAATCCAAGTCAGCACAGAAGCCTTACAGCAACTGGCATAACTGGTACTCCTTTAACCCTCTGCACCACAGCTCAGACCCTTAAAAGAGATGGTAACTTTGCAGTATTTCACCTCAAAAGATCACCATCTCCCAAGGGCAACTACAGCATAGTGAGGGGCTACTCACATTCTTTCATCAAATTCCTGTTAATATATGAGAACTCTGTGTCTATGCTTAATGCACAACTTGCCTAAACACGCAAGAGAGATTATACAACCTTAGAACACTTTCCCACTAGGAGATTCGTACCCTAGCCAGCACAGAAGCCTTACAGCAAATGGCATAACTGGTACACTGTAAACCCACTGCACCACAGCTCAGATCCTTAAAAGAGATGGTAACTTCGCAGTATTTCACCTCCAAAGATCATTATCTCCCAAGGGCAACTAGAGCATAGTGAGGGGCTACTCACGTTCTTTCATCAAATTCCTGTTAATATGGGAGAACTCTGTGTCTATGCTTAAGGCACAACTTGCCTAAACAGGCAAGCGAGATTATACAACCTTAGAACACTTTCCCACCAGGAGATTCGAACCCTAACCAACAAAGAAGCCTTACAGCAACTGGCATAACTGGTACGCCTTTAGCCCACTGCACCACAGCTCAGATCCTTAAAAGAGATGGTAACTTCGGAGTATTTCTCCTCCAAAGATCACCATCTCCAGAAGGCAACTAGAGCATAGTGAGGGGCTACTCACGTTCTTTCATCAAATTCCTGTTAATATGGGAGAACTCTGTGTCTATGCTTAATGCGCAACTTGCCTAAACACGCAAGAGAGATTATACAACCTTAGAACACTTTCCCACTAGGTGATTCGAACCCTAGCCAGCACAGAAGACTTTCAACAACTGGCATAACTGGTACCCCTTTAGCCCACTGCACCACAGCTCAGACCCTTAAAAGAGATGGTATCTTCAGAGTATTTCACCTCCAAAGATCCAAATCACCCAAGGGCAACTAGAGCATAGTGAGGGGCTACTCACGTTTTTTCATCAAATTCCTGTTAATATGGGAGAACTCTGTGTCAATGCTTAATGCACAACTTGCCTAAGCACGCAAGAGAGATTATACAACCTTAGAACACTTTCCTACTAGGAGAATCGAACTCTAGCCAGCACAGAAGCCTTACAGCAACTGGCATAACTGGTACCCCTTTAACCCACTGCATCACAGCTCAGACCCTTAAAACAGATGGTAACATCTGAGTATTTCACCTCCAAAGATCACCATCTCCCAAGGGCAACTAGAGCATAGTGAGTGGCTACTCACATTCTTTCATCAAATTCCTGTTATTATATTAGAACTCTGTGTCTATGCTTAATGCACAACTTGCCTAAACACGCAAGAGAGATTATACAACCTTATAACACTTTCCCACCAGGAGATTCGTACCCTAGCCAGCAGAGAAGCCTTACAGCAAATGGCATAACTGGTACACCGTAAACCCACTGCACCACAGCTCAGACCCTTAAAGGAGATGGTAACTTCGGAGTATTTCACCTCCAAAGATCACCATCTCCCAAGGGCAACTAGAGCATAGTGAGGGGCTACTCACGGTCTTTCATCATATTCCTGTTAATATGGGAGAACTCTGTGTCTATGCTTAATGCACAACTTGCCTAAACACGCAAGAGAGATTATACAACCTTAGAACACTTTCCTACCAGGAGATTCGAACTCTAGCCAGCACAGAAGCCTTACAGCAACTAGCATAACTGGTACGCCTTTAGCCCACTGCACCACAGCTCAGACCCTTAAAAGAGATGGTAACCGGAGTATTTCACCTCCAAAGATCACCATCTCCCAAGGGCAACTAGAGCATAATGAGGGGCTACTCACGGTCTTTCATCAAATTCCTGTTAATATGGGAGAACTCTGTGTCTATGCTTAATGCACAACTTGCCTAAACACGCAAGAGAGATTATACAACCTTAGAACACTTTCCTACTAGGAGAATCGAACCCTAGCCAGCACAGAAGCCTTACAGCAACTGGCATAACTGGTACGCCTTTAACCCACTGCATCACAGCTCAGACCCTCAAAAGAGATGGTAACTTCGGAGTATTTCACCTCCAAAGATCACCATCTCCCAACGGCAACAAGAGCATATTGAGGGGCTACTCACGTTCTTTCATCAAATTCCTGTTAATATGGGAGAACTCTGTGTCTATGCTTAATGCACAACTTGCCTAAACTTGCAAGAGAGATTATACAACATTAGAACACTTTCCTACAAGGAGATTCGAACCCTAGCCATCACAGAAGCCTTACAGCAACTGGCATAACTGGTACGCCTTTAACCCACTGCACCACAGCTCAGACCCTCAAAAGAGATGGTAACTTCGGAGTATTTCACCTCCAAAGATCACCATCTCCCAAGGGCAACTAGAGCATATTAAGGGGCTACTCACGTTCTTTCATCAAATTCCAGTTAACATGGGAGAACTCTGTGTAAATGCTTAATGCACAACTTGCCTAAACACGCAAGAGAGATTATACAACATTAGAACACTTTCCTACCAGGAGATTCGAACCCTAGCCATCACAGAAGCCTTACAGCAACTGGCATAACTGGTACGCCTTTAGCCCACTGCACCACAGCTCAGACCCTTAAAAGAGATGGTAACTTCGGAGTATTTCACCTATAAAGATCACCATCTCCCTAGGGCAACTAGAGCATAGTGAGGGGCTACTCACGTTCTTTCATCAAATTCCTGTTAATATGGGAGAACTCTGTGTCTATGCTTAATGCACAACTTGCCTAAACTGGCAAGAGAGATTATACAACCTTAGAACATTTTCCCACCAGAAGATTCGAACCCTAGCCAGCACAGAAGCCTTACAGCAACTGGCATAACGGGTACGCCTTTACCCACTGCACCACAGCTAAGACCCTTAAAAGAGATGGTAACTTCGGAGTATTTCTCCTCCAAAGATCACCATCTCTCAAGGGCAACTAGAGCAAAGTGAGGGGCTACTCACGTTCTTTCATCAAATTCCTGTTAATATGGGAGAACTCTCTGTCTGTGTTTAATGCACAACTTGCCTAAACACGCAAGAGAGATTATACAACCTTAGAACACTTTCCCACCAGGAGATTCGAAGCCTAGCCAGCACAGAAGCCTTACAGCAACTGGCATAACTGGTATGCCTTTAACCCACTGCACCACAGCTCAGACACTTAAAAGAGATGGTAACTTCAGAGTATTTCACCTCCAAAGATCACCATCTCCAAAGGGCAACTAGAGCATAGTGAGGGGTTACTCACGTTCTTTCATCAAATTCCTGTTAATATGGGAGAACTCTGTGTCTATGCTTAATGCACAACTTACCTAAACAGGCAAGACAGATTATACAACCTTAGAACACTTTCCCACCAGGAGATTCGAACCCTAACCAGCACAGAAGCCTTACAGCAACTGGCATAACTGGTACGCCTTTAGCCCACTGCACCACAGCTCAGACCCTTAAAAGAGATGGTAACTTCAGAGTATTTCACCTCCAAAGATCCAAATCACCCAAGGGCAACTAGAGCATAGTGAGGGGCTACTCACGTTCTTTCATCAAATTCCTGTTAATATGAGAGAACTCTGTGTCTATGCTTAATGCACAACTTGCCTAAGCACGCAAGAGAGATTATACAATCTTAGAACACTTTCCTACTAGGAGAATCGAACCCTAGCCAGCACAGAAGCCTTACAGCAACTGGCATAACTGGTACGCCTTTAACCCACTGCATCACAGCTCAGACCCTTAAAACAGATGGTAACATCTGAGTATTTCACCTCCAAAGATCACCATCTCCCAAGGGCAACTAGAGCATAGTGAGGGGCTACTAACGATCTTTCATCAAATTCCTGTTAATATGGGAGAACTCTGTGTCTATGCTTAATGCTCAACTTGCCTAAACACACAAGAGAGATTATACAACCTTAGAACACTTTCCCACCAGGAGATTCGAACTCTAGCCAGCACAGAAGCCTTACAGCAACTGGCATAACTGGTACGCCTTTAGCCCACTGCACCACAGCTCAGACCCTTAAAAGAGATGGTAACTTCGGAGTATTTCACCTCCAAAGATCACCAACTCCCAAGGGCAACTAGAGCATATTGAGGGGCTACTCACGTTCTTTCATCAAATTCCTGTTAATATGGGAGAACTCTGTGTCTATGTTTAATGAACAACTTGCCTAAACACGCAAGAGAGATTATACAACCTTAGAACACTTTCCCACCAAGAGATTCGAAGCCTAGCCAGCACAGAAGCCTTACAGCAACTGGCATAACTGGTATGCCTTTAACCCACTGCACCACAGATCAGACCCTTAAAAGAGATGGTAACTTCAGAGTATTTCACCTCCAAAGATCACCATCTCCCAAGGGCAACTAGAGCATAGTGAGGGGCTACTCACGTTCTTTCATCAAATTCAAGTTAATATGGGAGAACTCTGTGTCTATGCTTAATGCACAACTTGCCTAAACAGGCAAGAGAGATTATACAACCTTAGAACACTTTCAGACCAGGAGATTCGAACCCTAACCAGCACAGAAGCCTTACAGCAACTGGCATAACTGGTACGCCTTTAGCCCACTGCACCACAGCTCAGACCCTGAAAAGAGATGGTAACTTCGGAGTATTTCTCCTCCAAAGATCACCATCTCTCAAGGGCAACTAAAGCATAGTGAGTGGCTACTCACGTTCTTTCATCAAATTCCTGTTAATATGGGAGAACTCTGTGTCTATGCTTAATGCACAACATGGTTAAACACGCAAGAGAGATTATACAACCTTAGAACACTTTCCCACCAGGAGATTCAACCCTAGCCAGCACAGAAGCCTTACAGCAACTGGCATAACTGGTACGCCTTTAACCCACTGCACCACAGCTCAGACCTTTAAAAGAGATGGTAACTTCAAAGTATTTCACCTCCAAAGATCACCATCTCCCAAAGGCAACTAGAGCAAAGTGAGGGGCTACTCACGTTCTTTCATCAAATTCCTGTTAATATGGGAGAACTCTGTGTCTATGCTTAATGCACAACTTGCCTTAACAGGCAAGAGAGATTATACAACCTTAGAACACTTTCCCACCAGGAGATTCGAACCCTAACCAGCACAGAAGCCTTACAGCAACTGGCATAACAGGTATGCCTTTAGCCCACTGCACCACAGCTCAGACCCTTAAAAGAGATGGTAACTTCGGAGTATTTCTCCTCCAAAGATCACCATCTCTCAAGGGCAACTAGAGCATAGTGAGTGGCTACTCACGTTCTTTCATCAAATTCCTGTTAATATGGGAGAACTCTGTGTCTATGCCTAATGCACAACATGCCTAAACATGCAAGAGAGATTATACAACCTTAGAACACTTTCCCACCAGGAGATTCGAACCCTAGCCAGCACAGAAACCTTACAGCAACTGGCATAACTGGTACGCCTTTAACCCACTGCACCACAGCTCAGACCCTTAAAAAAAAAGGTATCTTCAGAGTATTTCACCTCCAAAGATCACCATCTCCCAAGCGCAAATAGAGCATAGTGAGGGGCTACTCACTTTCTTTCATCAAATTCCTGTTAATATGGGAGAACTCTGTGTCTATGCTTAATGCACAACTTGCCTAAACAGGCAAGAGAGATTATACAACCTTTGAGCACTTTCCCACCAGGAGATTCGAATCCAAGTCAGCACATTAGCCTTACAGCAACTGGCATAACTGGTACTCCTTTAACCCACTGCACCACAGCTCAGACCCTTAAAAGAGATGGTAACTTTGCAGTATTTCACCTCAAAAGATCACCATCTCCCAAGGGCAACTAGAGCATAGTGAGGGGCTACTCACGTTCTTTCATCAAATTCCTGTTAATGTATGAGAACTCTGTGTCTATGCTTAATGCACAACTTGCCTAAACACGCAAAAGAGATTATACAACCTTAGAACACTTTCCCACTAGGAGATTCGTACCCTAGCCAGCACAGAAGCCTTACAGCAAATGGCATAACTGGTACACTGTAAACCCACTGCACCACAGCTCAGATCCTTAAAAGAGATGGTAACTTCGCAGTATTTCACCTCCAAAGATCACCATCTCCCAAGGGCAACTAGAGCATAGTGAGGGGCTACTCACGTTCTTTCATCAAATTCCTGTTAATATGGGAGAACTCTGTGTCTATGCTTAAGGCACAACTTGCCTAAACAGGCAAGCGAGATTATACAACCTTAGAACACTTTCCCACCAGGAGATTCGAACCCTAACCAGCAAAGAAGCCTTACAGCAACTGGCATAACTGGTACGCCTTTAGCCCACTGCACCAAAGCTCAGATCCTTAAAAGAGATGGTAACTTCGGAGTATTTCTCCTCCAAAGATCACCATCTCCAGAAGGCAACTAGAGCATAGTGAGGGGCTACTCACGTTCTTTCATCAAATTCCTGTTAATATGGGAGAACTCTGTGTCTATGCTTAATGCACAACTTGCCTAAACATGCCAGAGAGATTATACAACATTAGAACACTTTCCCACTAGGAGATTCGAACCCTAGCCAGCACAGAAGCATTACAGCAACTGGCATAACTGGTACCCCTTTAGCCCACTGCACCACAGCTCAGACCCTTAAAAGAGATGGTAACTTCAGAGTATTTCACCTCCAAAGATCCAAATCACCCAAGGGCAACTAGAGCATAGTGAGGGGCTACTCACGTTCTTTCATCAAATTCCTGTTAATATGGGAGAACTCTGTGTCTATGCTTAATGCGCAACTTGCCTAAACACGCAAGAGAGATTATACAACCTTAGAACACTTTCCCACTAGGTGATTCGAACCCTAGCCAGCACAGAAGACTTTCAACAACTGGCATAACTGGTACCCCTTTAGCCCACTGCACCACAGCTCAGACCCTTAAAAGAGATGGTATCTTCAGAGTATTTCACCTCCAAAGATCCAAATCACCCAAGGGCAACTAGAGCATAGTGAGGGGCTACTCACGTTTTTTCATCAAATTCCTGTTAATATGGGAGAACTCTGTGTCAATGCTTAATGCACAACTTGCCTAAGCACGCAAGAGAGATTATACAACCTTAGAACACTTTCCTACTAGGAGAATCGAACTCTAGCCAGCACAGAAGCCTTACAGCAACTGGCATAACTGGTACGCCTTTAACCCACTGCATCACAGCTCAGACCCTTAAAACAGATGGTAACATCTGAGTATTTCACCTCCAAAGATCACCATCTCCCAAGGGCAACTAGAGCATAGTGAGTGGCTACTCACATTCTTTCATCAAATTCCTGTTATTATATTAGAACTCTGTGTCTATGCTTAATGCACAACTTGCCTAAACACGCAAGAGAGATTATACAACCTCATAACACTTTCCCACCAGGAGATTCGTACCCTAGCCAGCAGAGAAGCCTTACAGCAAATGGCATAACTGGTACACCGTAAACCCACTGCACCACAGCTCAGACCCTTAAAACAGATGGTAACATCTGAGTATTTCACCTCCAAAGATCACCATCTCCCAAGGGCAACTAGAGCATAGTGAGGGGCTACTAACGATCTTTCATCAAATTCCTGTTAATATGGGAGAACTCTGTGTCTATGCTTAATGCACAACTTGCCTAAACACACAGGAGAGATTATACAACCTTAGAACACTTTCCCACCAGGAGATTCGAACTCTAGCCAGCACAGAAGCCTTACAGCAACTGGCATAACTGGTACGCCTTTAGCCCACTGCACCACAGCTCAGACCCTCAAAAGAGATGGTAACTTCGGAGTATTTCACCTCCAAAGATCACCATCTCCCAACGGCAACAAGAGCATATTGAGGGGCTACTCACGTTCTTTCATCAAATTCCTGTTAATATGGGAGAACTCTGTGTCTATGCTTAATGCACAACTTGCCTAAACTTGCAAGAGAGATTATACAACATTAGAACACTTTCCTACCAGGAGATTCGAACCCTAGCCATCACAGAAGCCTTACAGCAACTGGCATAACTGGTACGCCTTTAACCCACTGCACCACAGCTCAGACCCTCAAAAGAGATGGTAACTTCGGAGTATTTCACCTCCAAAGATCACCATCTCCCAAGGGCAACTAGAGCATATTGAGGGGCTACTCACGTTCTTTCATCAAATTCCAGTTAACATGGGAGAACTCTGTGTAAATGCTTAATGCACAACTTGCCTAAACACGCAAGAGAGATTATACAACATTAGAACACTTTCCTACCAGGAGATTCGAACCCTAGCCATCACAGAAGCCTTACAGCAACTGGCATAACTGGTACGCCTTTAGCCCACTGCACCACAGCTCAGACCCTTAAAAGAGATGGTAACTTCGGAGTATTTCACCTATAAAGATCACCATCTCCCTAGGGCAACTAGAGCATAGTGAGGGGCTACTCACGTTCTTTCATCAAATTCCTGTTAATATGGGAGAACTCTGTGTCTATGCTTAATGCACAACTTGCCTAAACTGGCAAGAGAGATTATACAACCTTAGAACATTTTCCCACCAGAAGATTCGAACCCTAGCCAGCACAGAAGCCTTACAGCAACTGGCATAACGGGTACGCCTTTACCCACTGCACCACAGCTAAGACCCTTAAAAGAGATGGTAACTTCGGAGTATTTCTCCTCCAAAGATCACCATCTCTCAAGGGCAACTAGAGCAAAGTGAGGGGCTACTCACGTTCTTTCATCAAATTCCTGTTAATATGGGAGAACTCTCTGTCTATGTTTAATGCACAACTTGCCTAAACACGCAAGAGAGATTATACAACCTTAGAACACTTTCCCACCAGGAGATTCGAAGCCTAGCCAGCACAGAAGGCTTACAGCAACTGGCATAACTGGTATGCCTTTAACCCACTGCACCACAGCTCAGACACTTAAAAGAGATGGTAACTTCAGAGTATTTCACCTCCAAAGATCACCATCTCCAAAGGGCAACTAGAGCATAGTGAGGGGCTACTCACGTTCTTTCATCAAATTCCTGTTAATATGGGAGAACTCTGTGTCTATGCTTAATGCACAACTTGCCTAAACAGGCAAGACAGATTATACAACCTTAGAACACTTTCCCAACAGGAGATTCGAACCCTAACCAGCACAGAAGCCTTACAGCAACTGGCATAACTGGTACGCCTTTAGCCCACTGCACCACAGCTCAGACCCTTAAAAGAGATGGTAACTTCAGAGTATTTCACCTCCAAAGATCCAAATCACCCAAGGGCAACTAGAGCATAGTGAGGGGCTACTCACGTTCTTTCATCAAATTCCTGTTAATATGAGAGAACTCTGTGTCTATGCTTAATGCACAACTTGCCTAAGCACGCAAGAGAGATTATACAATCTTAGAACACTTTCCTACTAGGAGAATCGAACCCTAGCCAGCACAGAAGCCTTACAGCAACTGGCATAACTGGTACGCCTTTAACCCACTGCATCACAGCTCAGACACTTAAAAGAGATGGTAACTTCAGAGTATTTCACCTCCAAAGATCACCATCTCCCAAGGGCAACTAGAGCATAGTGAGGGGCTACTAACGATCTTTCATCAAATTCCTGTTAATATGGGAGAACTCTGTGTCTATGCTTAATGCTCAACTTGCCTAAACACACAAGAGAGATTATACAACCTTAGAACACTTTCCCACCAGGAGATTCGAACTCTAGCCAGCACAGAAGCCTTACAGCAACTGGCATAACTGGTACGCCTTTAGCCCACTACACCACAGCTCAGACCCTTAAAAGAGATGGTAACTTCGGAGTATTTCACCTCCAAAGATCACCAACTCCCAAGGGCAACTAGAGCATATTGAGGGGCTACTCACGTTCTTTCATCAAATTCCTGTTAATATGGGAGAACTCTGTGTCTATGCTTAATGCACAACTTGCCTAAACAGGCAAGAGAGATTATACAACCTAAGAACACTTTCCCACCAGGAGATTCGAACCCTAACCAGCAAAGAAGCCTTACATCAACTGGCATAACTGGTACGCCTTTAGCCCACTGCACCACAGCTCAGACCCTGAAAAGAGATGGTAACTTCGGAGTATTTCTCCTCCAAAGATCACCATCTCTCAAGGGCAACTAGAGCATAGTGAGTGGCTACTCACGTTCTTTCATCAAATTCCTGTTAATATGGGAGAACTCTGTGTCTATGCTTAATGCACAACATGCCTAAACACGCAAGAGAGATTATACAACCTTACAACATTTTCCCACCAGGAGATTCGAACCCTAGCCAGCACAGAAGCCTTACAGCAACTGGCATAACTGGTACGCCTTTAACCCACTGCACCACAGCTCAGACCCTTAAAAGAGATGGTAACTTCAGAGTATTTCACCTCCAAAGATCACCATCTCCCAAAGGCAACTAGAGCATAGTGAGGGGTTACTAACGTTCTTTCATCAAATTCCTGTTAATATGGGAGAACTCTGTGTGTATGCTTAATGCACAACTTCCCTAAACACACAAGAGTAATTATACAACCTTAGAGCACTTTCCCACCAGGAGATTCGAACCCTAGCAAGCACAGAAACCTTACAGCAACTGGCACAACTGGTACGCCTTTAGCCCACTGCACCACAGCTCAGACCCTTAAAAGAGATGGTAACTTCGGAGTATTTCACCTCCAAAGATCACCATCTCCCAAGAGCAACTAGAGCATAGAGAGGGGCTACTCACGTTCCTTCATTAAATTCCTATTAATATGGGAGAACTTTGTGTCTATGCTTAATGCACAACTTGCCTAAACACGCAAGAGAGATTATACAACCTTAGAACACTTTCCCACCTGGAGATTCGAACCCAAGCAAGCACAGAAGCCTTACCGCAACTGGCATAACTGGTACGCCTTTAACCCACTGCACCACAGCTCAGACCCTTAAAAGAGATGGTAACTTCGCAGTATTTCACCTCAAAAGATCACAATCTCCCAAGGGCAACTAGAGCATAGTGAGGGGCTTCTCACATTCTTTCATCAAATTCCTGTTATTATATTAGAACTCTGTGTCTATGCTTAATGCACAACTTGCCTAAACACGCAAGAGAGATTATACAACCTTAGAACACTTTCCCACCAGGAGATTCGTACCCTAGCCAGCAGAGAAGCCTTACAGCAAATGGCATAACTGGTACACCGTAAACCCACTGCACCACAGCTCAGACCCTTAAAGGAGATGGTAACTTCGGAGTATTTCACCTCCAAAGATCACCATCTCCCAAGGGCAACTAGAGCAGAGTGAGGGGCTACTAACGATCTTTCATCAAATTCCTGTTAATATGGGAGAACTCTGTGTCTATGCTTAATGCACAACTTGCCTAAACAGACAAGAGAGATTATACAACCTTAGAACACTTTCCCACCAGGAGATTCGAACTCTAGCCAGCACAGAAGCCTTACAGCAACTGGCATAACTGGTACGCCTTTAGCCCACTGCACCACAGCTCAGACCCTTAAAAGAGATGGTAACTTCGGAGTATTTCACCTCCAAAGATCACCATCTCCCATGGGCAACTAGAGCATATTGAGGGGCTACTCACGTTCTTTCATCAAATTCCTGTTAATATGGGAGACCTCTGTGTCTATGCTTAATGCACAACTTGCCTAAACATGCAAGAGAGATTATACAACATTAGAACACTTTCCTACCAGGAGATTCGAACCCTAGCCATCACAGAAGCCTTACAGCAACTGGCATAACTGGTACGCCTTTAGCCCACTGCACCACAGCTCAGACCCTTAAAAGAGATGGTAACTTCGGAGTATTTCACCTATATAGATCACCATCTCCCAAGGGCAACTAGAGCATAGTGAGGGGCTACTCACGCTCTTTCATCAAATTCCTGTTAATATGGGAGAACTCTGTGTCTATGCTCAATGCACAACTTGCCTAAACAGGCAAGAGAGATTATACAACCTTAGAACATTTTCCCACCAGAAGATTCGAACCCTAGCCAGCACAGAAGCCTTTCAGCAACTGGCATAACTGGTACGCCTTTACCCACTGCACCACAGCTCAGACCCTTAAAAGAGATGGTAACTTCGGAGTATTTCTCCTCCAAAGATCACCATCTCTCAAGGGCAACTAGAGCAAAGTGAGGGGCTACTCACGTTCTTTCATCAAATTCCTGTTAATATGGGAGAACTCTGTGTCTATGTTTAATGCACAACTTGCCTAAACACGCAAGAGAGATTATACAACCTTAGAACACTTTCCCACCAGGAGATTCGAAGCCTAGCCAGCACAGAAGCCATACAGCAACTGGCATAACTGGTATGCCTTTAACCCACTGCACCACAGCTCAGACCCTTAAAAGAGATGGTAACTTCAGAGTATTTCACCTTCAAAGATCACCATCTCCCAAGGGCAACTAGAGCATAGTGAGGGGCTACTCACGTTCTTTCATCAAATTCCTGTTAATATGGGAGAACTCTGTGTCTATGCTTAATGCACAACTTGCCTAAACAGGCAAGAGAGATTATACAACCTTACAACACTTTCCCACCAGGAGATTCGAACCCTAGCCAGCACAGAAGCCTTACAGCAACTGGCATAACTGGTACGCCTTTAACCCACTGCACCACAGCTCAGACCCTTAAAAGAGATGGTAACTTCAGAGTATTTCACCTCCAAAGATCACCATCTCCCAAAGGCAACTAGAGCATAGTGAGTGGCTACTCACGTTCTTTCATCAAATTCCTGTTAATATGGGAGAACTCTGTGTCTATGCTTAATGCACAACTTGCCTAAACAGGCAAGAGAGATTATACAACCTTAGAGCACTTTCCCACCAGGAGATTTGAACCCTAGCCAGCACAGAAGCCGTACAGCAACTGGCACAACTGGTACGCCTTTAACCCACTGCACCACAGCTCAGACCCTTAAAAGAGATGGTAACTTCAGAGTATTTTACCTCCAAAGATCACCATCTCCCAAGGGCATCTAGAGCATAGTGAGGGGCTACTCACATTCATTCATCAAATTCCTGTTAATATATGAGAACTCTGTGTCTATGCTTAATGCACAACTTGCCTAAACACGCAAGAGAGATTATACAACCTTAGAACACTTTAACACCAGGAGATTCGAACCCTAGCCAGCACAGAAGCCTTACAACAACTGGCATAACTGGTACACCTTTAGCCCACTGCACCACAGCTCAGACCCTTAAAGGAGATGGTAACTTCGGAGTTTTTCACCTCCAAAGATCACCATTTCCCAAGGGCAACTAGAGCATAGTGAGGGGCTACTCACGGTCTTTCATCAAATTCCTGTTAATATGGGAGAACTCTGTGTCTATGCTTAATGCACAACTTGCCTAAACACGCAGGAGTAATTATACAACCTTAGAGCACTTTCCCACCAGGAGATTCGAACCCTAGCCAGCACAGAAGCCTTACAGCAATTGGCACAACTGGTACCCCTTTAGCCCACTGCACCTCAGCTCAGACCCTTAAAAGAGATGGTAACTTCGGAGTATTTCACCTCCAAAGATCACCATCTCCCAAGGGCAACTAGAGCATAGAGAGGGGCTACTCACGTTCTTTCATCAAATTCCTGTTAATATGGGAGAACTTTGTGTCTATGCTTAATGCACAACTTGCCTAAACACGCAAGAGAGATTATACAACCTTAGAACACTTTCCCACCTGGAGATTCGAACCCAAGCAAGCACAGAAGCCTTACAGCAACTGGCATAACTGGTACGCCTTTAACCCGCTGCACCACAGCTCAGACCCTTAAAAGAGATGGTAACTTCGCAGTATTTCACCTCAAAAGATCACAATCTCCCAAGGGCAACTAGAGCATAGTGAGGGGCTATTCACATTCTTTCATCAAATTCCTGTTATTATATTAGAACTCTGTGTCTATGCTTAATGCACAACTTGCCTAAACACGCAAGAGAGATTATACAACCTTATAACACTCCCACCAGGAGATTCGTACCCTAGCCAGCAGAGAAGCCTTACAGCAAATGGCATAACTGGTACACCGTAAACCCACTGCACCACAGCTCAGACCCTTAAAGGAGATGGTAACTTCGGAGTATTTCACCTCCAAAGATCACCATCTCCCAAGGGCAACTAGAGCATAGTGAGGGGCTACTCACGGTCTTTCATCAAATTCCTGTTAATATGGGAGAACTCTGTGTCTATGCTTAATGCACAACTTGCCTAAACACGCAAGAGAGATTATACAACATTAGAACACTTTCCTACCAGGAGATTCGAACCCTAGCCAGCACAGAAGCCTTACAGCAACTGGCATAACTGGTACGCCTTTAGCCCACTGCACCACAGCTCAGACCCATAAAAGAGATGGTAACTTCGGAGTATTTCACCTATAAAGATCACCATCTCCCTAGGGCAACTAGAGCATAGTGAGGGGCTACTCACGTTTTTTCATCAAATTCCTGTTAATATGGGAGAACTCTGTGTCTATGCTTAATGCACAACTTGCCTAAACAGGCAAGAGAGATTATACAACCTTAGAACATTTTCCCACCAGAAGATTCGAACCCTAGCCAGCACAGAAGCCTTACAGCAACTGGCATAACGGGTACGCCTTTACCCACTGCACCACAGCTAAGACCCTTAAAAGAGATGGTAACTTCGGAGTATTTCTCCTCCAAAGATCACCATCTATCAAGGGCAACTAGGGCAAAGTGAGGGGCTACTCACGTTCTTTCATCAAATTCCTGTTAATATGGGAGAACTCTGTGTCTATGTTTAATGCACAACTTGCCTAAACACGCAAGAGAGATTATACAACCTTAGAACACTTTCCCACCAGGAGATTCGAAGCCTAGCCAGCACAGAAGCCTTACAGCAACTGGCATAACTGGTATGCCTTTAACCCACTGCACCACAGCTCAGACCCTTAAAAGAGATGGTAACTTCAGAGTATTTCACCTCCAAAGATCACCATCTCCAAAGGGCAACTAGAGCATAGTGAGGGGCTACTCACGTTCTTTCATCAAATTCCTGTTAATATGGGAGACCTCAGTGTCTATGCTTAATGCACAACTTGCCTAAACAGGCAAGAGAGATTATACAACCTTAGAACACTTTCCCACCAGGAGATTCGAACCCTAACCAGCACAGAAGCCTTACAGCAACTGGCATAACTGGTACGCCTTTAGCCCACTGCACCACAGCTCAGACCCTTAAAAGAGATGGTAACTTCAGAGTATTTCACCTCCAAAGATCCAAATCACCCAAGGGCAACTAGAGCATAGTGAGGGGCTACTCACGTTCTTTCATCAAATTCCTGTTAATATGGGAGAACTCTGTGTCTATGCTTAATGCACAACTTGCCTAAGCATGCAAGAGAGATTATACAATCTTAGAACACTTTCCTACTAGGAGAATCGAACCCTAGCCAGCACAGAAGCCTTACAGCAACTGGCATAACTGGTACGCCTTTAACCCACTGCATCACAGCTCAGACCCTTAAAACAGATGGTAACATCTGAGTATTTCACCTCCAACGATCACCATCTCCCAAGGGCAACTAGAGCATAGTGAGGGGCTACTAACGATCTTTCATCAAATTCCTGTTAATATGGGAGAACTCTGTGTCTATGCTTGATGCAAAACTTGCCTAAACACACAAGAGAGATTATACAACCTTAGAACACTTTCCCACCAGGAGATTCGAACCCTAGCCAGCACAGAAGCCTTACAGCAACTGGCATAACTGGTACGCCTTTAGCCCACTGCACCACAGCTCAGACCCTTAAAAGAGATGGTAACTTCGGAGTATTTCACCTCCAAAGATCACCATCTCCCAAGGGCAACTAGAGCATATTGAGGGGCTACTCACGTTCTTTCATCAAATTCCTGTTAATATGGGAGAACTCTGTGTCTATGCTTAATGCACAACTTGCCTAAACAGGCAAGAGAGATTATACAACCTTAGAACACTTTCCCACCAGGAGATTCGAACCCTAACCAGCACAGAAGCCTTACAGCAATTGGCATAACTGGTATGCCTTTAACCCACTGCACCACAGCTCAGACCCTTAAAAGAGATGGTAAATTCAGAGTATTTCACCTCCAAAGATCACCATCTCCAAAGGGCAACTAGAGCATAGTGAGGGGCTACTCACGTTCTTTCATCAAATTCCTGTTAATATGGGAGACCTCTGTGTCTATGCTTAATGCACAACTTGCCTAAACAGGCAAGAGAGATTATACAACCTTAGAACACTTTCCCACCAGGAGACTCGAACCCTAACCAGCACAGAAGCCTTACAGCAACTGGCATAACTGGTACGCCTTTAGCCCACTGCACCACAGCTCAGACCCTTAAAAGAGATGGTAACTTCAGAGTATTTCACCTCCAAAGATCCAAATCACCCAAGGGCAACTAGAGCATAGTGAGGGGCTACTCACGTTCTTTCATCAAATTCCTGTTAATATGGGAGAACTCTGTGTCTATGCTTAATGCACAACTTGCCTAAGCACGCAAGAGAGATTATACAATCTTAGAATACTTTCCTACTAGGAGAATCGAACCCTAGCCAGCACAGAAGCCTTACCGCAACTGGCATAACTGGTACGCCTTTAACCCACTGCATCACAGCTCAGACCCTTAAAACAGATGGTAACATCTGAGTATTTCACCTCCAAAGATCACCATCTCCCAAGGGCAACTAGAGCATAGTGAGGGGCTACTAACGTTCTTTCATCAAATTCCTGTTAATATGGGAGAACTCTGTGTCTATGCTTAATGCACAACTTGCCTAAACAGGCAAGAGAGATTATACAACCTTACAACACTTTCCCACCAGGAGATTCGAACCCTAGCCCGCACAGAAGCCTTACAGCAACTGGCATAACTGGTACGCCTTTAACCCACTGCACCACAGCTCAGACCCTTAAAAGAGATGGTAACTTCAGAGTATTTCACCTCCAAAGATCACCATCTCCCAAAGGCAACTAGAGCATAGTGAGGGGTTACTCACGTTCTTTCATAAAATTCCTGTTAATATGGGAGAACTCTGTGTCTATGCTTAATGCACAACTTGCCAAAACAGGCAAGAGAGATTATACAACCTTAGAGCACTTTCCCACCAGGAGATTCGAACCCTAGCCAGCACAGAAGCCTTACAGCAACTGGCACAACTGGTACGCCTTTAGCCCACTGCATCACAGCTCAGACCCTTAAAACAGATGGTAACATCTGAGTATTTCACCTCCAAAGATCACCATCTCCCAAGGGCAACTACAGCATAGTGAGGGGCTACTCACATTCATTCATCAAATTCCTGTTAATATATGAGAACTCTGTGTCTATGCTTAATGCACATCTTGCCTAAACACGCAAGAGAGATTATACAACCTTAGAAAACTTTCCCACCAGGAGATTCGAACCCTAGCCAGCACAGAAGCCTTACAACAACTGGCATAACTGGTACACCTTTAGCCCACTGCACCACAGCTCAGACCCCTTAAAGGAGATGGTAACTTCGGAGTTTTTCACCTCCAAAGATCACAATCTCCCAAGGGCAACTAGAGCATAGAGAGGGGCTACTCACGTTCTTTCATCAAATTCCTGTTAATATGGGAGAACTCTGTGTCAATGCTTAATGCACAACTTGCCTAAGCACGCAAGAGAGATTATACAATCTTAGAACACTTTCCTACTAGGAGAATCGAACTCTAGCCAGCACAAAAGCCTTACAGCAACTGGCATAACTGGTATGCCTTTAACCCACTGCATCACAGCTCAGACCCTTAAAACAGATGGTAACTTCGCAGTAATTCACCTCAAAAGATCACAATCTCCCAAGAGCAACTAGAGCATAGTGAGGGGCTACTAACGGTCTTTCATCAAATTCCTGTTAATATGGGAGAACTCTGTGTCTATGCTTAATGCACATCTTGCCTAAACACGCAAGAGAGATTATACAACCTTAGAAAACTTTCCCACCAGGAGATTCGAACCCTAGCCAGCACAGAAGCCTTACAACAACTGGCATAACTGGTACACCTTTAGCCCACTGCACCACAGCTCAGACCCCTTAAAGGAGATGGTAACTTCGGAGTTTTTCACCTCCAAAGATCACAATCTCCCAAGGGCAACTAGAGCATAGAGAGGGGCTACTCACGTTCTTTCATCAAATTCCTGTTAATATGGGAGAACTCTGTGTCAATGCTTAATGCACAACTTGCCTAAGCACGCAAGAGAGATTATACAACCTTAGATCACTTTCCTACTAGGAGAATCGAACTCTAGCTAGCACAGAAGCCTTACAGCAACTGGCATAACTGGTACGCCTTTAACCCACTGCATCACAGCTCAGACCCTTAAAACAGATGGTAACATCTGAGTATTTCACCTCCAAAGATCACCATCTCCCAAGGGCAACTAGAGCATAGTGAGGGGCTACTAACGATCTTTCATCAAATTCCTGTAATATGGGAGAACTCTGTGTCTATGCTTAATGCACAACTTGCCTAAACACACAAGAGAGATTATACAACCTTAGAACACTTTCCCACCAGGAGATTCGAACTCTAGCCAGCACAGAAGCCTTACAGCAACTGGCATAACTGGTACGCCTTTAGCCCACTGCACCACTGCTCAGACCCTTAAAAGAGATGGTAACTTCGGAGTATTTCACCTCCAAAGATCACCATCTCCCAAGGGCAACTAGAGCATATTGAGGGGCTACTCACGTTCTTTCATCAAATTCCTGTTAATATGGGAGAACTCTGTGTCTATGCCTAATGCACAACTTGCCTAAACACGCAAGAGAGATTATACAACATTAGAACACTTTCCTACCAGGAGATTCGAACCCTAGCCATCAGAGAAGCCTTACAGCAACTGGCATAACTGGTATGCCTTTAGCCCACTGCACCACAGCTCAGACCCTTAAAAGAGATGGTAACTTCGGAGTATTTCACCTATAAAGATCACCATCTCCCAAGGGCAACTAGAGCATAGTGAGGGGCTACTCACGTTCTTTCATCAAATTCCTGTTAATATGGGAGAACTCTGTGTCTATGCTTAATGCACAACTTGCCTAAACAGGCAAGAGATATTATACAACCTTAGAACATTTTCCCACCAGAAGATTCGAACCCAAGCAAGCACAGAAGCCTTACAGCAACTAGCATAACTGGTACGCCTTTAACCCACTGCACCACAGCTCAGACCCTTAAAAGAGATGGTAACTTCGCAGTATTTCACCTCAAAAGATCACAATCTCCCAAGGGCAACTAGAGCATAGTGAGGGGCTACTCACATTCTTTAATCAAATTCCTGTTATTATATTAGAACTCTGTGTCTATGCTTAATGCACAACTTGCCTAAACACGCAAGAGAGATTATACAACCTTAGAACACTTTCCCACCAGGAGATTCGAAGCCTAGCCAGCACAGAAGCCTTACAGCAACAGGCATAACTGGTACGCTTTTAACCCACTGCACCACAGCTCAGACCCTTAAAAGAGATGGTAACATCAGAGTATTTCACCTCCAAAGATCAACATCTCCCAAAGGCAACTTGAGCATAGTGAGGGGTTACTCACGTTCTTTCATCAAATTCCTGTTAATATGGGAGAACTCTGTGTCTATGCTTAATGCACAACTTTCCTAAACAGGCAAGAGAGATTATACAACCTTAGAGCACTTTCCCACCAGGAGATTCGAACCCTAGACAGCACAGAAGCCTTACAGCAACTGGCACAACTGGTACGCCTTTAGCCCACTGCATCACAGCTCAGACCCTTAAAACAGATGGTAACATCTGAGTATTTCACCTCCAAAGATCACCATCTCCCAAGGGCAACTAGAGCATAGTGAGGGGCTACTCACATTCATTCATCAAATTCCTGTTAATATATGAGAACTCTGTGTCTATGCTTAATGCACAACTTGCCTAAACACGCAAGAGAGATTATACAACCTTAGAACACTTTCCCACCAGGAGATTCGAACCCTAGCCAGCACAGAAGCCTTACAACAACTGGCATAACTGGTACACCTTTAGCCCACTGCACCACAGCTCAAACCCTTAAAGGAGATGGTAACTTCGGAGTTTTTCACCTCCAAAGATCACCATCTCCCAAGGGCAACTAGAGCATAGTGAGGGGCTACTCACGGTCTTTCATCAAATTCCTGTTAATATGGGAGAACTCTGTGTCTATGCTTAATGCACAACTTGCCTAAACACGCAAGAGTAATTATACAACCTTAGAGCACTTTCCCACCAGGAGATTCGAACCCTAGCCAGCACAGAAGCCGTACAGCAACTGGCACAACTGGTACGCCTTTAGCCCACTGCACCACAGCTCAGACCCTTAAAAGAGATGGTAACTTCGGAGTATTTCACCTCCAAAGGTCACCATCTCCCAAGGGCAACTAGAGCATAGAGAGGGGCTACTCACGTTCTTTCATCAAATTCCTGTTAATATGGGAGAACTTTGTGTCTATGCTTAATGCACAACTTGCCTAAACACGCAAGAGAGATTATACAACCTTAGAACACTTTCCCACCAGGAGATTCGAACCCAAGCAAGCACAAAAGCCTTACAGCAACTGGCACAACTGGTACGCCTTTAACCCACTGCACCACAGCTCAGACCCTTAAAAGAGATGGTAACTTCGCAGTATTTCACCTCAAAAGATCACAATCTCCCAAGGGCAACTAGAGCATAGTGAGGGGCTACTCACATTCTTTCATCAAATTCCTGTTATTATATTAGAACTCTGTGTCTATGCTTAATGCACAACTTGCCTAAACACGCAAGAGAGATTATACAACCTTAGAACACTTTCCCACCAGGAGATTCGTACCCTAGCCAGCAGAGAAGCCTTACAGCAAATGGCATAACTGGTACACCGTAAACCCACTGCACCACAGCTCAGACCCTTAAAGGAGATAGTAACTTCGGAGTTTTTCAGCTCCAAAGATCACCATCTCCCAAGGGCAACTAGAGCATAGTGAGGGGCTACTCATGTTCTTTCATCAAATTCCTGTTAATATAGGAGAACTTTGTGTCTATGCTTAATGCACAACTTGCCTAAACACGCAAGAGAGATTATACAACCTTAGAACACTTTCCCACCTGGAGATTCGAACCCAAGCAAGCACAGAAGCCTTAGAGCAACTGGCATAACTGGTACGCCTTTAACCCACTGCACCACAGCTCAGACCCGTAAAAGAGATGATAACTTCACAGTATTTCACATCAAAAGATCATAATCTCCCAAGGGCAACTAGAGCATAGTGAGGGGCTACTCACATTCTTTCATCAAATTCCTGTTATTATATTAGAACTCTGTGTCTATGCTTAATGCACAACTTGCCTAAACACGCAAGAGAGATTATACAACCTTAGAACACTTTCCCACCAGGAGATTCGTACCCTAGCCAGCAGAGAAGCCTTACAGCAAATGGCATAACTGGTACACCGTAAACCCACTGCACCACAGCTCAGACCCTTAAAGGAGATGTTAACTTCGGAGTATTTCACCTCCAAAGATCACCATCTCCCAAGGGCAACTAGAGCATAGTGAGGGGCTACTCACGGTCTTTCATCAAATTCCTGTTAATATGGGAGAACTCTGTGTCTATGCTTAATGCACAACTTGCCTAAACACGCAAGAGAGATTATACAACCTTAGAACACTTTCCTACCAGGAGATTCGAACTCTAGCCAGCACAGAAGCCTTACAGCAACTAGCATAACTGGTACACCTTTAGCCCACCGCACCACAGCTCAGACCCTTAAAAGAGATGGTAACCGGAGTATTTCACCTCAAAAGATCACCATCTCCCAAGGGCAACTAGAGCATAGTGAGGGGCTACTCACGGTCTTTCATCAAATTACTGTTAATATGGGAGAACTCTGTGTCTATGCTTAATGCACAACTTGCCTAAACACGCAAGAGTAATTATACAACCTTAGAACACTTTCCTACTAGGAGAATCGAACCCTAGCCAGCACAGAAGCCTTACAGCAACTGGCATAACTGGTACGCCTTTAACCCACTGCATCACAGCTCAGACCCTTAAAACAGATGGTAACATCTGAGTATTTCACCTCCAAAGATCACCATCTCCCAAGGGCAACTAGAGCATAGTGAGGGGCTACTAACGATCTTTCATCAAATTCCTGTTAATATGGGAGAACTCTGTGTCTATGCTTAATGCACAACTTGCCTAAACACACAAGAGAGATTATACAACCTTAGAACACTTTCCCACCAGGAGATTCGAACTCTAGCCAGCACAGAAGCCTTACAGCAACTGGCATAACTGGTACGCCTTTAGCCCACTGCACCACAGCTCAGACCCTTAAAAGAGATGGTAACTTCGGAGTTATTCACCTCCAAAGATCACCATCTCCCAAGGGCAACTAGAGCATATTGAGGGGCTACTCACGTTCTTTCATCAAATTCCTGTTAATATGGGAGAACTCTGTGTCTATGCTTAATGCACAACTTGCCTAAACACGCAAGAGAGATTATACAACATTAGAACACTTTCCTACCAGGAGAATCGAACCCTAGCCATCACAGAAGCCTTACATCAACTGGCATAACTGGTACGCCTTTAGCCCACTGCACCACAGCTCCGACCCTTAAAAGAGATGGTAACTTCGGAGTATTTCACCTATAAAGATCACCATCTCCCAAGGGCAACTAGAGCATAGTGAGGGGCTACTCACGTTCTTTCATCAAATTCCTGTTAATATGGGAGAACTCTGTGTCTATGCTTAATGCACAACTTGCTTAAACTGGCAAGAGAGATTATACAACCTTAGAACATTTTCCCACCAGGAGATTCGAACCCAAGCAAGCACAGAAGCCTTACAGCAACTGGCATAACTGGTACGCCTTTAACCCACCTGCACCACAGCTCAGACCCTTAAAAGAGATGGTAACTTCGCAGTATTTCACCTCAAAAGATCACAATCTCCCAAGGGCAACTAGAGCATAGTGAGGGGCTACTCACATTCTTTCATCAAATTCCTGTTATTATATTAGAACTCTGTGTCTATGCTTAATGCACAACTTGCCTAAACACGCATGAGAGATTATACAACCTTAGAACACTTTCCCACCAGGAGATTCGAAGCCTAGCCAGCACAGAAGCCTTACAGCAACTGGCATAACTGGTACGCCTTTAACCCACTGCACCACAGCTCAGACCCTTAAAAGAGATGGTAACATCAGAGTATTTCACCTCCAAAGATCACCATCTCCCAAAGGCAACTTGAGCATAGTGAGGGGTTACTCACATTCATTTATTAAATTCCTGTTAATATATGAGAACTCTGTGTCTATGCTTAATGCACAACTTGCCTAAACACGCAAGAGAGATTATACAACCTTAGAACACTTTCCCACCAGGAGATTCGAACCCTAGCCTGCACAGAAGCCTTACAACAACTGGCATAACTGGTACACCTTTAGCCCACTGCACCACAGCTCAGACCCTTAAAGGAGACGGTAACTTCGGAGTTTTTCACCTCCAAAGATCACCATCTCCCAAGGGCAACTAGAGCATAGTGAGGGGCTACTCACGGTCTTTCATCAAATTCCTGTTAATATGGGAGAACTCTGTGTCTATGCTTAATGCACAACTTGCCTAAACACGCATGAGTAATTATACAACCTTAGAGCACTTTCCACCAGGAGATTCGAACCCTAGCCAGCACAGAAGCCGTACAGCAACTGGCACAACTGGTACGCCTTTAGCCCACTGCACCACAGCTCAGACCCTTAAAAGAGATGGTAACTTCGGAGTATTTCACCTCCAAAGATCACCATCTCCCAAGGGCAACTAGAGCATAGAGAGGGGCTACTCACGTTCTTTCATCAAATTCCTGTTAATATGGGAGAACTCTGTGTCTATGCTTAATGCACAACTTGCCTAAACACGCAAGAGAGATTATACAACCTTAGAACACTTTCCCACCAGGAGATTCGAACCCAAGCAAGCACAGAAGCCTTACAGCAACTGGCATAACTGGTACGCCTTTAACCCACTGCACCACAGCTCAGACCCTTAAAAGAGATGGTAACTTCGCAGTATTTCACCTCAAAAGATCACAATCTCCCAAGGGCAACTAGAGCATAGTGAGGGGCTACTCACATTCTTTCATCAAATTCCTGTTATTATATTAGAACTCTGTGTCTATGCTCAATGCACAACTTGCCTAAACACGCAAGAGAGATTATACAACCTTAGAACACTTTCCCACCAGGAGATTCGTACCCTAGCCAGCACAGAAGCCTTACAGCAAATGGCATAACTGGTACACCGTAAACCCACTGCACCACAGCTCAGACCCTTAAAGGAGATGGTAACTTCGGAGTATTTCACCTCCAAAGATCACCATCTCCCAAGGGCAACTAGAGCATAGTGAGGGGCTACTCACGGTCTTTCATCAAATTCCTTTTAATATGGGAGAACTCTGTGTCTATGCTTAATGCACAACTTGCCTAAACACGCAAGAGAGATTATACAACCTTAGAACACTTTCCTACCAGGAGATTCGAACTCTAGCCAGCACAGAAGCCTTATAGCAACTAGCATAACTGGTACGCCTTTAGCCCACTGCACCACAGCTCAGACCCTTAAAAGAGATGGTAACCGGAGTATTTCACCTCCAAAGATCACCATCTCCCAAGGGCAACTAGAGCATAGTGAGGGGCTACTCACTGTCTTTCATCAAATTCCTGTTAATATGGGAGAACTCTGTGTCTATGCTTAATGCACAACTTGCCTAAACACGCATGAGAGATAATACAACATTAGAACACTTTCCTACCAGGAGATTCGAACCCTAGCCATCACAGAAGCCTTACAGCAACTGGCATAACTGGTACGCCTTTAGCCCACTGCACCACAGCTCAGACCCTTAAAAGAGATGGTAACTTCGGAGTATTTCACCTATAAAGATCACCATCTCCCAAGGGCAACTAGAGCATAGTGAGGGGCTACTCACGTTCTTTCATCAAATTCCTGTTAATATGGGAGAACTCTGTGTCTATGCTTAATGCACAACTTGCCTAAACAGGCAAGAGAGATTATACAACCTTAGAACATTTTCCCACCAGAAGATTCGAACCCTAGCCAGCACAGAAGCCTTACAGCAACTGGCATAACGGATACGCCTTTACCCACTGCACCACAGCTCAGACCCTTAAAAGAGATGTTAACTTCGGAGTATTTCTTCTCCAAAGATCACCATCTCTCAAGGGCAACTACAGCAAAGTGAGGGGCTACTCACGTTCTTTCATCAAATTCCTGTTAATATGGGAGAACTCTGTGTCTATGTTTAATTCACAACTTGCCTAAACACGCAAGAGAGATTATACAACCTTAGAACACTTTCCCACCAGGAGATTTGAAGCCTAGCCAGCACAGAAGCCTTACAGCAACTGGCATAACTGGCATGCCTTTAACCCACTGCACCACAGCACAGACCCTTAAAAGAGATGGTAACTTCAGAGTATTTCACCTCCAAAGATCACCATCTCCCAAGGGCAACTAGAGCATAGTGAGGGGTTACTCACGTTCTTTCATCAAATTCCTGTTAATCTGGGAGAACTCTGTGTCTATGCTTAATGCACAACTTGCCTAAACAGGCAAGAGAGATTATACAACCTTAGAACACTTTCCCACCAGGAGATTCGAACCCTAACCAGCACAGAAGCCTTACAGCAACTGGCATAACTGGTACGCCTTTAGCCCACTGCACCACAGCTCAGACCCTGAAAAGAGATGGTAACTTCGGAGTATTTCTCCTCCAAAGATCACCATCTCTCAAGGGCAACTAGAGCATAGTGAGTGGCTACTCACGTTCTTTCATCAAATTCCTGTTAATATGGGAGAACTCTGTGTCTATGCTTAATGCACAACATGCCTAAACACGCAAGGGAGATTATACAACCTTACAACACTTTCCCACCAGGAGATTCGAACCCTAGCCAGCACAGAAGCCTTACAGCAACTGGCATAACTGGTACGCCTTTAACCCACTGCACCACAGCTCAGACCCTTAAAAGAGATGGTAACTTCAGAGTATTTCACCTCCAAAGATCACCATCTCCCAAAGGCAACTAGAGCATAGTGAGGGGTTACTCACGTTCTTTCATCAAATTCCTGTTAATATGGGAGAACTCTGTGTCTATGCTTAATGCACAACTTGCCTAAACAGGCAACAGAGATTATACAACCTTAGAGCACTTTCCCACCAGGAGATTCGAACCCTAGCCAGCACAGAAGCCTTACAGCAACTGGCACAACTGGTACGCATTTAGCCCACTGCATCACAGCTCAGACCCTTAAAACAGATGGTAACATCTGAGTATTTCACCTCCAAAGATCACCATCTCCCAAGGGCAACTAGAGCATAGTGAGGGGCTACTCACATTCATTCATCAAATTCCTGTTAATATATGAGAACTCTGTGTCTTTGCTTAATGCACAACTTGCCTAAACACGCAAGAGAGATTATACAACCTTAGAACACTTTCCCACCAGGAGATTCGAACTCTAGCCAGCACAGAAGCCTTACAACAACTGGCATAACTGGTACACCTTTAGCCCACTGCACCACAGCTCAGACCCTTAAAGGAGATGGTAACTTCGGAGTTTTTCACCTCCAAAGATCACCATCTCCCAAGGGCAACTAGAGCATAGTGAGGGGCTACTCATGGTCTTTCATCAAATTCCTGTTAATATGGGAGAACTCTGTGTCTATGCTTAATGCACAACTTGCCTAAACATGCAAGAGTAATTATACAACCTTAGAGCACTTTCCCACCAGGAGATTCGAACCCTAGCCAGCATAGAAGCCTTACAGCAACTGGCACAACTGGTACGCCTTTAGCCCACTGCACCACAGCTCAGACCCTTAAAAGAGATGGTAACTTCGGAGTATTTCACCTCCAAAGATCACCATCTCCCAAGGGCAACTAGAGCATAGTGAGGGGCTACTCACGGTCTTTCATCAAATTCCTGTTAATATGGGAGAACTTTGTGTCTATGCTTAATGCACAACTTGCCTAAACACGCAAGAGAGATTATACAACCTTAGAACACTTTCCCACCAGGAGATTCGTACCCTAGCCAGCACAGAAGCCTTACAGCAAATGGCATAACTGGTACACTGTAAACCCACTGCACCACAGCTCAGACCCTTAAAAGAGATGGTAACTTCGGACTATTTTTCCTCCAAAGATCACCATTTCTCAAGGGCAACTAGAGCATAGTGAGGGGCTACTCACGTTCTTTCATCAAATTCCTGTTAATATGGGAGAACTCTGTGTCTTTGTTTAATGCACAACTTGCCTAAACACGCAAGAGGGATTATACAACCTTAGAACACTTTCCCACCAGGAGATTCGAAGCCTAGCCAGCACAGAAGCCTTACAGCAACTGGCATAACTGGTAAGCACCAGACCGTCCCGGACTGTGTCAAGCACCAGAACGTCCCGGACTGTGTCAAGCACCAAACCTTCCCGGACTGTGTCAAGCACCAGACTGTCATGGACTGTGTCAGGTACCAGACCGTCCCGGACTGTTTCGAGCACCAGACCGTACCGGACTGTGTACACCACCAGACCGTCTCGGACTGTGTCAAGCACCAGACCGTCCCGGACTGTTTCAAGCACCAGATCGTCCCGAACTATGTCAAGCACTAGACCGTCCCGGACTGTGTCGAGCACCAGACCGTCCCGGACTGTGTCAAGCCCCAGACCGTCCAGGACTGTGACAAGCTCCAGACCGTCATAGACTGTGACAAGCACCAGACCGTCATGGACTGTGTCAAGCACCAGACCGTCCCGAATTGTGTCACGCACCAGACCGTCATGGATTGTGACAATCACCGGACTGTCATGAACTGTGACAAGCACCAGACCGTCCCGGGCTGTTTCACGCACCAGACCGTCCCGGACTGTGACAAGCACCTGACCGTCATGGACTGTGAAAAGAACCAGACCGTCCCGGACTATGTCAAGCACCAGACCGTCCCGGACTGTGTCACGCACCAGACCGTCATGGACTGTGAAAAGCACCAGACCGTCATGGACTGTGAAAAGCACAAGCATGTCCCGGACTGTGTCACGCACCGGACCATCCCGGACTTTGTGAAGCAGCAAACCGTCATGGACTGTGTCAAGCTCCAGATCGTCATGGACTGTCACAAGCACCAGACCGTCCCGGACTGTGTCAAGCACCAGATCGTCGCGGACTGTGTCAACCATCAGACCGTCCAGGACTGTGTCAAGCACCAGCCCGTCCAGGACTGTGTCAAGCACCATACCGTCCCGGACTGTGTCAAGCACCAGACCGTCCTGGACTGTGACAAGCACCAGACCGACCCGAATTGTGTCAAGCACCAGACCGTCCCGGACTGTGTCAAGCACCAGACCGTCCCAGACTGTGTCGAGCAGCAAACTGTCCAGGACTGTGTCAAGCACCAGACCGTCCCGGACAGTCTCAAACACCAGACTGTCCCGGACTGTGTCAAGCACCAGACCGTCCTGGACTTTGTCAAGCACCAAACCGTCCCGGACTCTGTCAAGCAGCAGACTGTCCCGGACTGTGTCAAGCATCAGACCGTCATGGACTGTGTCAAGCTCCGGACCGTCCCACAATGTGTCAAGCACCAGACCGTCATGGACTGTGTCAAGCATCAGACCATCATGGACTGTGTCAAGCACCAGTCCGTTCCGGACTGTGTCAAGCACCATACCGTCCCGGACTGTGTCAAGCACCAGACCGTCATGGACTGTATTAAGCACCAGACCGTCTTGGACTGTGTTCAGCACCAGACCGTTCCGGACTGTGTCATGCACCAGACCGTCCCGGACTGTGTCAAGCACTAGACCGTCCCGGACTGTGTCAAGCAGCAGACCGTCATGGACTATGTTAAGCACCAGACCGTCATCGACTGTGTCAAGCATCAGACCGTCATGGACTGTGTCAAGCACCAGACCGTCCCAGACTGTGCCAAACACCAGACTGTTCTGGACTGTTTCAAGCACCAGACCGTCCCGGACTGTGTCAAGCACCAGACCGTCATGGACTGTGTCAAGCACCAGACCGTCATGGACTGTGTCAAGCACCAGACCGTCCCAGACTGTGGCAAGCACCAGACCGTCATGGACTGTCAAGCACCAGACCGGCTCGAAAGGTGTCAAGCACCAGACCGTCATAGACTGTGTCAAGCACCAGACAGTCCCGGACTGTGTCAAGCACAAGACAGTCCCGGACTGTGTCAAGCAACAGACCGTCCCATACTGTGTCAAGCATAAGACTGTCAGGGACTGTGTCAAGCACCAGACCGTCCCGGACTGTGTCAAGCACCTTTAGTCCATCATGGACTGTGTCAAGCACCAGACCGTTCCGAACTGTGTTAAGCACCAGACCGTCAGAGACTGTGTCAAGCACCAGACCGGCTCGGACGGTGTCAAGCACAAGACCGTCCCGGACTGTGTGAAGCATCAGACCGTCATTGACTGTGTCAAGCAGCAGACCGTCATGGACTGTGTCAAGCACCAGACCGTCATGTACTGTTTCAAGCACCAGACCGTCATGGACTGTGTCAAGCACCAGACCGTCCCAGACTGTGTCAAGCACCAGACCGTTCCGGACTGTGTCAAGCACCAGACCATCATTGCCTGTGTCAAGCACGAGACCGTCCCGGACTGTGTCAAGCACCAGACCGTCCAAGACTGTGTCGAGAAGCAAACTGTCCCGGACTGTGTCTAGCACCAGACCGTCCCGGACTGTGTCAAACACCAGACTGTCCCGAACTGTGTCAAGCGCCTGACCGACCTGGACTTTGTCAAGCACCAAACCGACCCGGACTCTGTCAAGCAGCAGACTGTCCCGGACTGTGTCAAGCATCAGACCGTCATGGACTGTGTCAAGCTCCGGACCGTCCCACACGGTGTCAAGCACCAGACCGTCATGGACTGTGTCAAGCATCAGACCATCATGGACTGTGTCAAGCACCAGTCCGTTCCGGACTGTGTCAAGCACCAGACCGTCATGGACTGTGACAAGCACCAGACCGTCATGGACTGTGAAAAGAACCAGACCGTCCCGGACTGTGTCAAGCATCAGACTGTCAGGGACTGTGTCAAGCACCAGACCGTCCCGGACTGTGTCAAGCACCTTTAGTCCATCACGGACTGTGTCAAGCACCAGACTGTTCCGAACTGTGTTAAGCACCAGACCGTCAGAGACTGTGTCAAGCACCAGACCGGCTCGGACGGTGTCAAGCACCAGACCGTCCCGGACTGTGTGAAGCATCAGACCGACATTGACTGTGTCAAGCAGCAGACCGTCATGGACTGTGTCAAGCACCAGACTGTCATGTACTGTGTCAAGCACCAGACCGTCATGGATTGTGTCAAGCACCAGACCGTCCCAGACTGTGTCAAGCACCAGACCGTTCCGGACTGTGTCAAGCACCAGACCATCATGGCCTGTGTCAAGCACCAGACCGTCCTGGACTGTTACAAGCTCCTGAGCCTCTTGGGCTGTGTCAAGCACCAAATCGTCCCGGTCTGTGTCAACCACCAGACGGTCCCGGACTCTGTCAAGCTCCAGACCGTCCCGGAGTGTGTCAACCTCCAGACCATCATCGACTGTGACAAGCACCAGACATTAATGGACTGTGTCAAGCACCAGGCAGTCCCGGAATGTGTCAAGCACCAGACCGTCCCGGACTGTTTCAAGCACCAGACCATCCTGGACTGTCACAAGCACCAGACCGTCATGGACTGTGTCAAACACCAGACCATCATGGACTCTGTCAAGCTCCAGACCGTTATGGACTGTGCCAGGCACCATACCGTCATTAACTGTGTCAAGCACCAGACCCTTATGGACTGTGTCAAGCACCAGACCGTCATGGACTGTGTCAAGCACCTGACCGTCTTGGAATGTGTCAAGCACCAGACCGTCATGGACTGTGTCAAGCTCCAGACCGTCATTGACTGTGTCAAGCACCAGACCGTCCCGGACTGTGACAAGGTCCAGACCATCATGGACTGTGACAAGCACTAGACCGTCATGGACTGTGTCAAGTATCAGACCGTCATGGACTGTGTCAAGCACCAGACCGTTATGGACTGTGTCTAGCACCAGACCGTTCCGGACTGTGTCAAGCACCAGACCGTTCCGACTGTGTCAAGCACCAGACCGTCCCAGACTGTGTCAAGCACTAGACCGTCATGGACTGTGTCAAGCACCAGGCCGTCCCGGACTGTGTCAAGCCCCTGACCGTCATGAACTGTGTCAAACACCAGACCGTCCCTGACCGTGTCAAGCACCTGACTGTCATGAACTGTGTCAAACACCAGACCGTCCCGGACTGTGTCAAGCACCAGACCGTCATGGACTGTTTCAAGCACCAAACCGTCATGGACTGTGTCAAGCACCAGACCGTCATGGACCGTATTATGCACCAGACCGTCATGGACTGTGTCAAGCACCAGACCATCATGTACAGTGACAAGCACTAGACCGTCATGGACTGTGTCAAGCACCAAACCGTCATGGACTGTGTCAAGCACCAGACCGACATTGACATTGTCAAGCACCAGACCGTCATGGACTGTGTCAAGCACCAGAGCGTCATGGACTGTGTCAAGCACCAGAGCGTCATGGACTGTGTCAAGCACCAGACCGTCATGGACTGTGTCAAACACCAGACCGTCATGGACCGTATTATGCACAAGACCGTCATGGACTGTGTCAAGCACCAGACCGTCATGGACCGTATTATGCACCAGACCGTCATGGACTGTGTCAAGCACCAGACCGTCACGGACTGTGTCAAGCACCAGATCGTCATGGACCGTATTATGCACCAGACCGTCATGGACTGTGTCAAGCACCAGACCGTCATGGACTGTGTCAAGCACCAAACCGTCATGGACTGTGTCAAGCACCAGATCGTCATGGACCGTATTATGCACCAGACCGTCATGGACTGTGTCAAGCACCAGACCGTCATGGACCGTATTATGCACAAGACCGTCATGGACTGTGTCTAGCACCAGACCGTCCCGGACTGTGACAAGCTCCAGACCATCACGGACTGTGACAAGCACTAGACCGTCGTGGACTCTGTCAAGCACCAGACCGTCCCGGACTGTGTCAAGCTCCAGACTGTCATGGACTGTGTCAAGCACCGGACCGTCATTGACTGTGCCAAGCACCAGACCGTCCCGGACTGTGAAAAGCTCCAGACCATCATGGACTGTGACGAGCAGCAGACCGTCATGGACTGTGTCAAGCACCAGACCGTCATGGACTGTGTCAAGCACCAAACCGTCATGGACTGTGTCAAGCACCAGACCGTCATGGACCGTATTATGCACCAGACCGTCATGGACTGTGTCAAGCACCAGACCGTGATGGACCGTATTATGCACAAGACCGTCATGGACTGTGTCTAGCACCAAACCGTCCCGGACTGTGACAAGCTCCAGACCATCACGGACTGTGACAAGCACCTGACTGTCCCAGACTGTGTCAAGCACCAGACCGTCCCAGATTGTGTCAAGCACCAGACCGTCCCAGACTGTGTCAAGCACCTGACTGTCCCAGACTGTGTCAAGCACCAGACCGTCCCAGACTGTGTCAAGCACCAGGCCGTCCCAGACTGTATCAAGCACCAGACCGTCGCGGACTGTGACAAGCACCGGACCGTCATGGACTGTGTCAAGCACCAGACCGTATTTTGCACCAGACCGTCATGGACTGTGTCAAGCACCAGACCGTCCCGGACTGTGAAAAGCTCCAGACAGTCATGGACTGTGACGAGCACCAGACCGTCATAGACTGTGTCAAGCACCAGACCGTCACGGACTGTGTCAAGCACCAGACCGTCACGGACTGTGTCAAGCACCAGACCGTCATGGACTGTGACGAGCACCAGACCATCGTAGACTGTGTCAAGCACCAGACCGTCACGGACTGTGTCAAGCACCAGACCGTCATGGACTGTGTCAAGCACCAGACCGTTCCGGACTGTGTCAAGCACCAGACCGTCCCGGAATGTTTCAGGGACCAGACCGTAATGGACTGTGTCAAACACCAGACCGTCATGGACTCTGTCAAGCACCAGACCGTCCCGGACTGTGTCAAGCACCAGACCGTCCCGGACTGTGTCAAGCACCAAACCGTCCCGGAATGTGTCAACACTAGACCGTCATGGACTGTGTTAAGCACCAGACCGTCCCGGACTGTGTCAAGCACCAGACCGTTCCGCACTGTATCAAGCAGCAGACCGTCATGGACTGTGTCAAGCACCAGAACGTCATGGACTGTGTCAAGCACCAGACCGTCCCGGACTGTGTCAAGCACCAGACCGTCCCGGACTGTGTCAAGCACCAGACCGTCCCGGACTGTGTCAAGCACCAGTCCGTCCCTTACTGTGTCAAGCACCTGACCGTCATGAACTGTGTCAAACACCAGACCGTCCCGGACTCTGTCAAGCACCTGATCGTCACGAACTGTGTCAAGCACCAGACCGGCCTTGACTGTGTCAAGCACCAGACCGTCATGGACTGTGTCAAGCACTAGACCATCCCGGACTATGTCAAGCACCAGACCGTCATGGACTGTGTCAAGCACCAGACCGTCCCCGGACTGTGTCAAGCACCAGACCGTCATGGACTGTGTCAAGCACCAAACCGTCCTGAACTGTGTCAAGCACCAGACCGTCATGGACTGTGTCAAGCACCAAACCGTCCTGAACTCTGTCAAGCACCAGACCGTCCCGAACTGTCATGCACCAGACCGTCATGGACTGTGTCAAGCACCAGATCGTTTTGGACTGTGTCAAGCACCAGACCGTCCTGGACTGTGTCAAGCACGAGACGTCGTGGAATGTGTCAAGCACGAGACCCTCCCGGACTGTGTCAAGCACGAGACGTCATGGACTGTGTCAAGCACCAGACCGTCTCGCACTGTGTCAAGCACCAGACCCTCCCGGACTGTGTCAAGCACTAGACCGTCATGGACTGTGACAAGCACTAGACCATCATGAACTGTGTCAAGCACCAGACCGTCTCGGACTGTGTCAAGCACCAAACCGTCCCCGGACTGTGTCAAGCACCAGACCGTCATGGACTGTGTCAAGCACCAAACCGTCCTGAACTGTGTCAAGCACCAGACCGTCATGGACTGTGTCAAGCACCAAACCGTCCTGAACTGTGTCAAGCACCAGACCGTCCCGAACTGTCATGCACCAGACCGTCATGGACTGTGTCAAGCACCAGATCGTCCCGGACTGTGTCAAGCACCAGACCGTCCTGGACTGTGTCAAGCACGAGACCGTCCCGAACTGTCAAGCACCAGACCGTCTCGGACTGTGTCAAGCACCAAACCGTCCCCGGACTATGTCAGGCACCAGACCGTCCCGGACTGTTTCAAGCACCAGACCGCACCGAACTGTGTACACCACCAGACCGTCTCGGACTGTGTCAAGAACCAGACCGTCCCGGACTGTTTCAAGCACCAGATCGTCCCGAACTGTGTCAAGCACTAGACCGTCCCGGACTGTGTCAAGCACCAGACCGTCCAGGACTGTGACAAGCTCCAGACCGTCATGGACTGTGTCAAGCCCCAGACCGTCCAGGATTGTGACAAGCTCCAGACCGTCATGGACTGTGACAAGCACCAGACCGTCATGGACTGTGTCAAGCACCAGACCGTCATGGATTGTGACAATCACCGGACTGTCATGAACTGTGACAAGCACCAGACCGTCCCGGACTCAGTCAAGCACCAGACCGTCATGGACTGTTACAAGCAGCAGACCGTCTCGGACTGTGTCAAACACCAGACCGTCCCGGGCTGTTTCACGCACCAGACCGTCCCGGACTGTGTCAAGCACCACACCGTCATGGACTGTGTGAAGCACCAAACCGTCATGGACTGTGACAAGCACCAGACCGTCATGGACTGTGAAAAGAACCAGACCGTACCGGACTGTGTCAAGCACCAGACCGTCCCGGACTGTGTCACGCACCAGACCGTCATGCACTGTGAAAAGCACCAGACCGTCATCGACTGTAAAAAGCACAAGCCCGTCCCGGACTGTGTCACGCACCGGACCGTCCCGGACTTTGTCAAGCAGCAGACCGTCATGGACTGTGTCAATCTCCAGATCGTCAAGGACTGTCACAAGCACCAGACCGTCCCGGACTGTGTCAAGCACCAGATCGTCGGGGACTGTGTCAAGCATCAGACAGTCCAGGACAGTGTCAAGCACCAGACCGTCCAGGACTGTGTCAAGCACCATACCGTCCCGGACTCTGTCAAGCACCAGACCGTCCTGGAAATTGACAAGCACCAGACCGACCCAAATTGTGTCAAGCACCTGACCGTCCCGGACTGTGTCAAGCACCACACCGTCCCAGACTGTGTCGAGCAGCAAACTGTCCCGGACTGTGTCAAGCACCAGACCGTCCCGGACTGTGTCAAACACCAGACTGTCCCGGACTGTGTCAAGCACCAGACCGTCCTGGACTTTGTCAAGCACCAAACCGTCTCGGACTCTGTCAAGCAGCAGACTGTCCCGGACTGTGTCAAGCACCAGACCGGCCTGGACTGTGTCAAGCACCAGACCGTCATGGACTGTGTCAAGCATCAGACCATCATGGACTGTGTCAATCACCAGTCCGTTCCGGACTGTGTCAAGCACCATACCGTCCCGGACTGTGTCAAGCACCAGACCGTCATGGACTGTTAAGCACCAGACCGTCATGGACTGTGTTCAGCACCAGACCGTTCCGGACTGTGTCAAGCACCAGACCGTCCCGGACTGTGTCAAGCACCAGACCGTCCCGGACTGTGTCAAGCAGCAGACCGTCATTGACTGTGTTAAGCACCAGACCGTCATCGACTGTGTCAAGCATCAGACCGTCATGGACTGTGTCAAGCACCAGACCGTCCCAGACTGTGGCAAGCACAAGACCGTCATGGACTGTGTCAAGCACCAGACCGGCTCGAAAGGTGTCAAGCATCAGACTGTCAGGGACTGTGTCAAGCACCAGACCGTCCCGGACTGTGTCAAGCACCTTTAGTCCATCATGGACTGTGTCAAGCACCAGACCGTTCCGAACTGTGTTAAGCACCAGACCGTCAGGGACTGTGTCAAGCACCAGACCAACTCAGACGGTGTCACGCACCAGACCGTCCCGGACTGTGTCAAGCATCAGACCGTCATTGACTGTGTCAAGCAGCAGACCGTCATGGACTGTGTCAAGCACCAGACCGTCATGTACTGTGTCAAGCACCAGACCGTCATGGACTGTGTCAAGCACCAGACCGTCCCGGACTGTGTCAAGCACCAGACCGTCCCAGACTGTGTCAAGCACCAGACTGTTCCGGACTGTGTCAAGCACCAGACCATCATGGCCTGTGTCAAGCACCAGACCGTCCTGGACTGTGACAAGCTCCTGAGGTTCTTTGGCTGTGTCAAGCACCAGACCGTCATGGACTGTGTCAAGCACCAGACCGTCCCGGACTGTGTCAAGCACCAGACCGTCCCAGACTGTGTCAAGCACCAGACTGTTCCGGACTGTGTCAAGCACCAGACCGTCATGGACTGTGTCAAGCACCAGACCGTCCCGGACTGTGTCAAGCACCAGACCGTCCCAGACTGTGTCAAGCACCAGACTGTTCCGGACTGTGTCAACCTCCAGACCATCATTGACTGTGACAAGCACCAGACATTAATGGACTGTGTCAAGCACCAGACCGTCCCGGAATGTGTCAAGCATCAGACCGTCCCGGACTGTGTCAAGCACCAGACCATCCTGGACTGTCACAAGCACCAAACCGAACCGGACTGTGTCAAACACCAGACCATCATGGACTATGTCAAGCTCCAGACCGTTATGGACTGTGTCAAGCACCAGACCCTTATGGACTGTGTCAAGCACCAGACCGTCATGGACTGTGTCAAGCACCTGACCGTCATGGAATGTGTCAAGCACCAGACCGTCATGGACTGTGTCAAGCTCCAGACCGTCATTGACTGTGTCAAGCACCAGACCGTCCCGGACGGTGACAAGGTCCAGACCATCATGGACTGTGACAAGCACTAGACCGTCATGGACTGTGTCAAGTACCAGACCGTCATGGACTGTGTCAAGCACCAGACCGTTATGGACTGTGTCTAGCACCAGACCGTTCCGGACTGTGTCAAGCACCAGACCGTTCCGGACTGTGTCAAGCACCAGACCGTTCCAGACTGTGTCAAGAACTACACCGTCATGCACTGTGTCAAGCATCAGGCCATCCCGGACTGTGTCAAGCTCCTGACCGTCATGAACTGTGTCAAGCACCAGACCGTCATGGACTGTGTCAAACACCAGACCTTCCCGGACTGTGTCAAGCACCTGACCGTCATGAACTGTGTCAAACACCAGACCGTCCCGGACTGTGTCAAGCACCAGAACGTCATGGACTGTGTCAAGCCCCAAACATTCATGGACTGTGTCAAGCACCAGACTGTCATGGACCGTATTATGCACCAGACCGTCATGGACTGTGTCAAGCACTAGACCATCATGTACAGTGACAAGCACTAGACCGTCATGGACTGTGTCAAGCACCAAACCGTCATAGACTGTGTCAAGCACCAGACCGACATTGACATTGTCAAGCACCAGACCGTCATGGACTGTGTCAAGCACCAGAGCGTCATGGACTGTGTCAAGCACCAGACCGTCATGGACTGTGTCAAGCACCAAACCGTCAGGGACTGTGTCAAGCACCAGACCGTCATGAACCGTATTATGCACCAGACCGTCATGGACTGTGTCAAGCACCAGACCGTCATGGACTGTGTCAAGCATCAGACCGTCATGGACCGTATTATGCACCAGACCGTCATGGACTGTGTCAAGCACCAGTCCGTCATGGACCGTATTATGCACCAGACCGTCATGGACTGTGTCAAGCACCAGTCCGTCATGGACCGTATTATGCACAAGACCGTCATGGACTGTGTCAAGCACCAGACCGTCATGGACCGTATTATGCACCAGACCGTCATTGACTGTGTCAAGCACCAGACCGTCATGGACTGTGTCAAGCACCAGACCGTCATGGACCGTATTATGCACCAGACCGTCATGGACTGTGTCAAGCACCAGACCGTCATGTACTGTGTCAAGCACCAGACCGTCATAGACTGTGTCAAGCACCAGACCGACCCAGACTGTGTCAAGCACCAGACCGTTCCGGACTGTGTCAAGCACCAGACCATCATGGCCTGTGTCAAGCACCAGACCGTCCTGGACTGTGACAAGCTCCTGAGGTTCTTTGGCTGTGTCAAGCACCAAATCGTCCCGGTCTGTGTCAAACACCAGACGGTCCCGGACTCTGTCAAGCTCCAGACCGTCCCGGAATGTGTCAATCTCCAGACCATCATTGACTGTGACAAGCACCAGACATTAATGGACTGTGTCAAGCACCAGACCGTCCCGGAATGTGTCAAGCATCAGACCGTCCCGGACTGTGTCAAGCACCAGACCATCCTGGACTGTCACAAGCACCAGACCGAACCGGACTGTGTCAAACACCAGACCATCATGGACTATGTCAAGCTCCAGACCGTTATGTACTGTGCCAGGCACCATACCGTCATTAACTGTGTCAAGCACCAGACCCTTATGGACTGTGCCAAGCACCAGACCGTCATGGACTGTGTCAAGCACCTGACCGTCATGGAATGTGTCAAGCACCAGACCGTCATGGACTGTGTCAAGATCCAGACCGCCATTGACTGTGTCAAGCACCAGACCGTCCCAGACTGTGACAAGGTCCAGACCATCATGGACTGTGACAAGCACTAGACCGTCATGGACTGTGTCAAGTACCAGACCGTCATGGACTGTGCCAAGCACCAGACCGTTATGGACTGTGTCTAGCACCAGACCGTTCCGGACTGTGTCAAGCACCAGACCGTTCCGGACTGTGTCAAGCACCAGACCGTTCCAGACTGTGTCAAGCACTAGACCGTCATGGACTGTGTCAAGCACCAGGCCGTCCCGGACTGTGTCAAGCCCCTGACCGTCATGAACTGTGTCAAACACCAGACCGTCCCGGACTGTGTCAAGCACCAGACCGTCATGGACTGTGTCAAGCCCCAAACATTCATGGACTGTGTCAAGCACCAGACTGTCATGGACCGTATTATGCACCAGACCGTCATGGACTGTGTCAAGCACCAGACCATCATGTACAGTGACAAGCACCAGACCGTCATGGACTGTGTCAAGCACCAAACCGTCATGGAATGTGTCAAGCACCAGACCGACATTGACATTGTCAAGCACCAGACCGTCATGGACTGTGTCAAGCACCAGAGCGTCATGGACTGTGTCAAGCACCAGACCGTCATGGACTGTGTTCAGCACCAGACCGTTCCGGACTGTGTCAAGCACCAGACCGTCCCGGACTGTGTCAAGCACCAGACCGTCCCGGACTGTGTCAAGCAGCAGACCGTCATTGACTGTGTTAAGCACCAGACCGTCATCGACTGTGTCAAGCATCAGACCGTCATGGACTGTGTCAAGCACCAGACCGTCCCAGACTGTGTCAAGCAACAAACTGTTCTGGACTGTTTCAAGCACCAGACCGTCCCGGACTGTGTCAAGCACCAGACCGTCATGGACTGTGTCAAGCATCAGACCGTCATGGACTGTGTCAAGCACCAGACCGTCCCAGACTGTGGCAAGCACCAGACCGTCATGGACTGTGTCAAGCACCAGACCGGCTCGAAAGGTGTCAAGCTCCAGACCGGCTCGAAAGGTGTCAAGCACCAGACCGTCATAGACTGTGTCAAGCACCAGACAGTCCCGGACTGTGTCAAGCACAAGACAGTCCCGGACTGTGTCAAGCACCAGACCGTCCCGGACTGTGTCAAGCATCAGACTGTCAGGGACTGTGTCAAGCACCAGACCGTCCCAGACTGTGTCAAGCACCTTTAGTCCATCATGGACTGTGTCAAGCACCAGATCGTTCCGAACTGTGTTAAGCACCAGACCGTCAAGGACTGTGTCAAGCACCAGACCGGCTCGGACGGTGTCAAGCACCAGACCGTCCCGGACTGTGTCAAGCATCAGACCGTCATTGACTGTGTCAAGCAGCAGACCGTCATGGACTGTGTCAAGCACCAGACCGTCATGTATTGTGTCAAGCACCAGACCGTCATGGACTTTGTCAAGAACCAGACCGTCCCGGACTGTGTCAAGAACCAGACCGTCCCAGACTGTGTCAAGCACCAGACCGTTCCGGACTGTGTCAAGCACCAGACCGTCCTGGACTGTGACAAGCTCTTGAGCCTCATGGGCTGTGTCAAGCACCAAACCGTCCCGGTCTGTTTCAAACACCAGACGGTCCCGGACTCTGTCAAGCTCCAGACCGTCCCGGAGTGTGTCAACCTCCAGACCATCATTGACTGTGACAAGCACCAGACATTAATGGACTGTGTCAAGCACCAGACCGTCCCGGAATGTGTCAAGCACCAGATCGTCCCGGACTGTGTCAAGCACCAGACCATCCAGGACTGTCACAAGCACCAGACCGACCCGGACTGTGTCAAACACCAGACCATCATGGACTATGTCAAGCTCCAGACCGTTATGGACTGTGTCAGGCACCATACCGTCATTAACTGTGTCAAGCACCAGACCCTTATGGACTGTGTCAAGCACCAGATCGTCATGGATAGTGTCAAGCACCTGACCGTCATGGACTGTGTCAAGCACCAGACCGTCATGGACTGTGTCAAGCTCCAGAACGTCATTGACTGTGTCAAGCACCAGACCGTCCCGGACTGTGACACGGTCCAGACCATCATGGACTGTGACAAGCACTAGACCGTCATGGACTGTGTCAAGTACCAGACCGTCATGGACTGTGTCAAGCACCAGACCGTTATGGACTGTGTCTAGCACCAGACCGTTCCGGACTGTGTCAAGCACCAGACCGCCCCGGACTGTGTCAAGCACCAGACCGCCCCGCACTGTGTCAAGCCCTTGACCGTCATGAACTGTGTCAAACACCAGACCGTCCCGGACTGTGTCAAGCACCTGATCGTCACGAACTGTGTCAAGCACCAGACCGTCATGGACTGTGTCAAGCACCAGACGGTCATGGACTGTGTCAAGCACCAATCCGTCAAGGACCGTATTATGCACCAGACCGTCATGGACTGTGTCAAGCACCAGACCATCATGTACAGTGACAAGCACTAGACCCTCATGGACTGTGTCAAGCACCAAACCGTCATGGACTGTGTCAAGCACCAGACCGACATTGACTGTGTCAAGCACCAGACCGTCATGGACTGTGTCAAGCACCAGACCATCATGGACTGTGTCAAGCACCAGACCGTCATGGACTGTGTCAAGCACCAGACCGTCATGGACCGGATTATGCACCAGACCGTCATGGACTGTGTCAAGCACCAGACCGTCATGGACCGTATTATGCACAAGACCGTCATGGACTGTGTCAAGCACCAGACCGTCCCGGACTGTGAAAAGCTCCAGACCATCATGGACTGTGACGAGCACCAGACCGTCATGGACTGTGTCAAGCACCAAACCGTCATGGACTGTGTCAAGCACCAGACCGACATTGACTGTCTCAAGCACCAGACCGTCATGGACTGTGTCAAGCACCAGACCGTTCCGGACTGTGTCAAGCACCAGACCGTCATGGACTGTGTCAAGCACCAGACCGTCCCGGACTGTGACGAGCACCAGACCGTCCCGGACTGTGTCAAGCACCAAACCGTCATGGACTGTGTCAAGCACCAGACCGACATTGACTGTTACAAGCACCAGACCGTCATGGACTGTGTCAAGCACCAGACCGTCATGGACTGTGTCAAGCACCAGACCGTCCCGGACTGTGTCAAGCACCAAACCGTCATGGACTGTGTCAAGCACCAGACCGACATTGACTGTGTCAAGCACCAGACCGTCATGGACTGTGTCAAGCACCAGACCGACATTGACTGTGTCAAGCTCCAGACCATCATGGACTGTGACGAGCTCCAGACCTTCATGGACTTTGTCAAGCACCAAACCGTCATGGACTGTGTCAAGCACCAGACCGTCATGGACCGTATTATGCACCAGACCGTCATGGACTGTGTCAAGCACCAGACCGGCATGGACCGTATTATGCACAAGACCGTCATGGACTGTGTCTAGCACCAGACCGTCCCGGACTGTGACAAGTTCCAGACCATCACGGACTGTGACAAGCACCGAACCGTCATGGACTCTGTCAAGCACCAGACCGTCCCAGACTGTGTCAAGCACCAGACCGTCCCAGACTGTGTCAAGCACCAGACCGTCCCAGACTGTGTCAAGCACCAGACAGTCCCAGACTGTGTCAAGCACCAGACCGTCGCGGACTGTGACAAGCACCGGACCGTCATGGACTGTGTCAAGCACCAGACCGTCATTGACCGTATTTTGCACCAGACCGTCATGGACTGTGTCAAGCACCAGACCGTCCCAGACTGTGTCAAGCACCAGACTGTCCCGGACTGTATCAAGCACCAGACCGTCCCGGACTGTGTCAAGCACCAGACCGTCCCGGACTCTGTCGAGCACCAGACCGTCATGGACTGTGACAAGCAGCAGACCGTCACGGACTGTGTCAAGCACCAGACTGTCAAGAACTTCTTAAGCTCCAGACCGTCATGAAATGTGTCAAGCACTAGACTGTCATGGTCTGTAACAAGCACCAGACCGTCCCGGACTGTGTCTAGCACTAGACCGTCCCGGACTGTGTCAAGCACCAGACCGTCCCGGACTGTATCAAGCATCAGACCGTCCCGGACTGTGTCAAGAACTAGACCGTCATGGACTGTGTCAAGCACCAGACCGTCCCGGACTGTGTCAAGCACCAGATCATCCCGGACTGTGTAAAGCACCAGACCGTCATGGACTGTGTCAAGCACCAGACCGTTCCGGACTGTGTCAAGCACCAGACCGTCCCGGAATGTTTCAGGGACCAGACCGTAATGGACTGTGTCAAACACCAGACCGTCATGGACTCTGTCAAGCACCAGACCGTCCTGGAATGTTTCAGGGACCAGACCGTAATGGACTGTGTCAAACACCAGACCGTCATGGACTCTGTCAAGCACCAGACCGTCCCGGAATGTGTCAAGCACCAAACCGTCCCGGAATGTGTCAACACTAGACCGTCATGGACTGTGTCAAGCACCAGACCGTCCCGGACTGTGTCAAGCACCAGACCGTTCCGCACTGTATCAAGCAGCAGACCGTCATGGACTGTGTCAAGCACCAGACCGTCATGGACTGTGTCAAGCACCAGACCGTCCCGGACTGTGTCAAGCACCAGACCGTCCCGGACTGTGTCAAGCACCAGACTGTCCCGGACTGTGTCAAGCACCAGACCGTCCCGTACTGTGTCAAGCACCAGACCGTCCCGGACTGTGTCAAGAGGTGGCACGAGCTTTTAAACCGGGAGTCCGATTCTGCAATATAAAGCTAGAGAGAGAACGTGAGGTGACGCAAGGTGATGTAACGCAAGGTGAGGTGACGCAAGGTGATGTAACGCAAGGTGAGGTGACGCAAGGTGATGTAACGCAAGGTGAGGAGACGCAAGGTGAGGTGACGCAAGGTGAGGTGACGCAAGGTAAGGTGACGCAAGGTGATGTAACGCAAGGTGAGGTGACGCAAGTGATGTGACGCAAGGTAAGGTGACGCGAGGTGAGGTGACGTGAGATAAGGTGACGAAAGGTGAGGTGACGCAAGGTTAGGTGACGCCAGGTGAGGTGACGAAAGGTGAGGTGACGCAAGGTGAGGTGACGCCAGGTGAGGTGACGTGAGATAAGGTGACGAAAGGTGAGGTGACGCCAGGTGAGGTTACGTGAGATAAGGTGACGAAAGGTGAGGTGACGTGAGATAAGGTGACGAAAGGTGAGGTGAGGCAAGGTGAGATGACGCAATTTGAGGTGACGCAAGGGGAGGTGACGCAAGGTGAGGTTGCGTCTCTGGCTGGCCCAATAATTTGTTCTCGTTTCTTACTCGGGCGGAGTGTTAATATTTATGACTCGTGTGGTCGCTGCTCTAAGGTTATGTCCCGTGTGTTTAACACCTGCTCTCTTGTCCCGTGTGTTTAACACCTGCTGCTCTCTTGTACCGTGTGTTTAACACCTGCTGCTCTCTTGTCCCGTGTGTTTAACACCTGCTGCTCTCTTGTCCCGTGTGTTTAACACCTGCTCTCTTGTCCCATGTGTTTAACACCTTCTGCTCTCTTGTCCCGTGTGTTTAACACCTGCTCTCTTGTCCCGTGTGTTTAACACCTGCTGCTCTCTTGTCCCATGTGTTTAACACCTGCTACTCTCTTGTCCCGTGTGTTTAACACCTGCTCTCTTGTCCCGTGTGTTTAACGCCTGCTGCTCTCTTGTCCCGTGTGTTTAACACCTGCTGCTCTCTTGTCCCGTGTGTTTAACGCCTGCTGCTCTCTTGTCCCGTGTGTTTAACACCTGCTGCTCTCTTGTCCCGTGTGTTTAACACCTGCTGCTCTCTTGTCCCGTGTGTTTAACACCTTCTGCTCTCTTGTCCCGTGAGTTTAACACCTGCTGCTCTCTTGTCCCGTGTGATTAACACCTGCTCTCTTGTCCCATGTGTTTAACACCTGCTGCTCTCTTGTCCCGTGTGTTTAACACCTGCTGCTCTCTTGTCCCGTGTGTTTAACACCTGCTGCTCTCTTGTCCCGTGTGTTTAACACCTTCTGCTCTCTTGTCCCGTGTGTTTAACACCTTTTGCTCTCTTGCCCCGTGTGTTTAACACCTGCTGCTCTCTTGTCCCGTGTGTTTAACACCTGCTGCTCTCTTGTCCCGTGTGTTTAACACCTGCTGCTCTCTTATCCCGTGTGTATAACACCTGCTCTCTTGTCCCATGTGTTTAACACCTTCTGTTCTCTTGTCCCATGTGTTTAACACCTTCTGCTCTCTTGTCCTATGTGTTTAACACCTGCTCTCTTGTCCCGTGTGTTTAACACCTGCTCTCTTGTCCCGTGTGTTTAACACCTTCTGCTCTCTTGTCCCGTGTGTTTAACACCTGCTGCTCTCTTGTCCCGTGTATTTAACACCTGCTGCTCTCTTGTCCCGTGTATTTAACACCTGCTGCTCTCTTGTTCCGTGTATTTAACACCTGCTGCTCTTTTGTTTCGTGTCGTGTGTTTAATACCTTCTGCTCTCTTGGCCCATGTGTTTAACACCTTCTGCTCTCTTGTCCCATGTGTTTAACACCTGCTCTCTTGTCCCGTGTGTTTAACACCTGCTCTCTTGTCCCATGTGTTTAACACCTTCTGCTCTCTTGTCCCATGTGATTAACACCTTCTGCTCTCTTGTCCCATGTGTTTAACACCTGCTCTCTTGTCCCGTGTGTTTAACACCTGCTCTCTTGTCCCGTGTGTTTAACACCTTCTGCTCTCTTGTCCCGTGTGTTTAACACCTGCTCTCTTGTCCCGTGTGTTTAACACCTGCTGCTCTCTTGTCCTGTGTGTTTAACACCTGCTCTCTTGTCCCGTGTATTTAACACCTGCTGCTCTCTTGTCCCGTGTGTTTAACACTTTCTGCTCTCTTCACTCTCAGTTCAACTCTTAATGGGGTTATAACTCTGCACTGTGTTAGATTATGTACCAGTGGTCTGTTGTGTTTGTAACTGTGCACTGTGTTAGATAATGTTCAAGTGGTCTGTTGTGTTTGTAACTGTGCACTGTGTTAGATAATGTTCAAGTGGTCTGTTGTGTTTGTAACTGTGCACTGTGTTAGATAATGTTCAAGTGGTCTGTTGTGTTTGTAACTGTGCACTGTGTTAGATAATGTTCCAGTGGTCTGTCGGGCATTTTTCCACAGTGCTGACATTTACTCTCATCTCAGCCTATTTCCCATGCACATGGGTATCCAAGCCTGATGCGATGCAAGTGCACTTCTCTTGTTCTACTGCTCCCTTTCATCAAACTAAGTGGTTCGTAGTTGATCAAGTGTTTGATGTATATAAATCACACTTGTCACGGCCCTGGGAACAATACAAGAAATTAAGACCACACTGTTGTTCACTCCACAATAATCATTGCCAGGAATCACTGACGTTACACACACACTAACCTGAGCGCTCAGTGTTGGAATTCCACACCTGCAAGACTACACATGGAAATGTTATTACTCCATCCCACGGACGATCAAAAATGATTAATTACCACAATGGAATAATATAATTATTACATGGACATCCTCTCAATCCTTGGCTAATCTATGTATACTCTGTTCCCGTGTGTACCCACACACACACACACACACCGTACGTCTGTGTACACAAGACGTAAGTCCCTCTGGACTGACAAGATGACAACAAGGGTGATTATCTCCTCGTCCACACTTCACTTCACCTGAACAGGTGCTGTGTGACAATGTGACGGAACACTTGACCTCGAATTCAAGTTTTTAGAGACTAACTGATCACCAGAAATACACACATAGGTACTTACTCATTCATACTGCCGGCTTACACACCATTCCCATACATCAGGCACCCCGCTACGGGTGGCTGGCTCGCTCACGGCAGTGGTAGGTGGCGTAGGCGATGGTAGTACCTCACGTGGTATTTTACATACAATTGGCGCACACTCGAACCCCTCCCACTCACAACACGGCTCGGTTCGCACCCTCGACCCACCGGTGAAGTGAAGCGTTCGTACCCAGGTGACGCGCACAACGATAGCGTCTTACACAAACATGAGAAATCTGCCTTAAAACACTGACACGAATTTCCCCATTCCCATCGACTGCTACAGAGCCCTAGCAAGTCTAATCATCACTGGTCTGGGATCTACGAGTCTGTTACTGCTCGTATGCACATTACCCCACGATCCCAGATCACAAGAGCTTCTCTACCCACTGTACACAATGTCTTTCTCCCCTCCAAGCGACGACTTCGGCCGGATTCTGTGACGACCGCTGTCGTTGGTGAAGCAGTTGAGTAGTCAAGCCACCACGACGCCCTATACTCAATTTGGCCGAATTGAGTACAGAGAGCGTCTTGACAAAGTGGCAGCTATGTTCAGAATGAAGCTTACACCGGCGATTCCCGCGTCCTCCTCGAAATAACCAATGAGAGGAAGGCATACAGCGGCCTACCCCTCTCAACCAATCAGCGACGGGGTAGCATGGACCCTAGGGCAACTCCAAGAAGGCCGACCAACATGGCGGCTCAAGATGTTTACTAAGATGGCGGCTGTTTCCATGACGACGACTCAAGTGGCCAGCGAGCGCGGGAGGCCCACAGCTCACCCCACGCCTGTGGCCTCGCTGTTCCCGCGCAAAGTCGAGTCTCGCTTCAAGCCATACAATAAGAACATATAAGAACATAAGAACAAAGGTAACTGCAGAAGGCCTATTGGCCCATACGAGGCAACTCCTATCTATAACCACCCAATCCCACTCATATACTTGTCCAACCCGCGCTTGAAACAATCGAGGGACCCCACCTCCACCACGTTACGCGGCAATTGGTTCCACAAATCAACAACCCTGTTACTGAACCAGTATTTACCCAAGTCTTTCCTAAATCTAAACTTATCCAATTTATACCCATTGTTTCGTGTTCTGTCTTGTGTATATACTTTTAATACCCTATTAATATCCCCCCCTGTTATGTCCATTCATCCACTTGTAAACCTCTATCATGTCACCCCTAACTCTTCGCCGTTCCAGTGAATGCAACTTAAGCTTTGTTAATCTGTCTTCATATGAAAGATTTCTAATTTGGGGAATTAACTTAGTCATCCTACGTTGGACACATTCAATTGAATTTATATCCATTCTATAATACGGCGACCAAAACTGAACTGCATAATCTAAATGGGGTCTAACCAGAGCAAGATATAGCTTAAGAACCACACCAGGTGTCTTGTTACTAACGCTTCGATTAATAAATCCGAGTGTCCTATTTGCTTTATTACGAACATTCATACATTGATCCTTTTGTTTTAAATTCTTATTAATTATAACTCCCAGATCCCTTTCACCATCCGACTTCCCAATCTCAACACCATCTAGCTCGTATCTTGTAACTCTATCATCATTACCTAGCCTCAGAACTTTACATTTATCAGCATTAAACTGCATTTGCCAATCCTTTGACCATTTCAAATCCCTATCTAACTTGAAGTGATAGTGAGTCCTCCTCCGAATTAATTTCCCTACCGATTTTCGTATCATCGGCAAATTTGCAAATGTTGCTACTCAAACCTGAATCTAAATCATTTATATATATAATAAACAACAGAGGTCCCAGGACAGAGCCCTGAGGTACTCCACTAACAACATTATCCCACTCTGACTTAACCCGATTTATACTAACCCTCTGTTTCCTTTGGAATAGCCATGCCCTAATCCAACTTAATATAGCACCCCCAATACCATGAGCTTCTATTTTTTTAATTAGTCTTTCATGTGGCACTGCATCAAAAGCTTTGCTAAAGTCAAGGTACACAACATCACAATCCTTACCACTATCAACTGCCTCAACTATGCTGGAATAAAAAGTTAGCAAATTTGTTAAACATGAACGGCCGTTTGTAAAATCATATTGCGACTCATTTATTAATTTATGTTTTTCAAGATGGAGACGAATTGTATTTGCAATTATTGATTCAAAAAACTTTCCCCACAATAGACGTTAGGCTAATTGGCTGATAGTTTGACGCAAGTGATCTATCTCCTTTCTTAAAAATTGGTACCACATTAGCTACATTCCATGACTCTGGCACTCTGCCTAACTCTATTGATTTATTAAATATGGTAGACAGTGGCTCGGAAAGCTCCTCTTGGCATTCTTTAAGCACCCTGGCAAACACTTCATCCGGCCCTGGGGATTTGTTTGGTTTTAGTTTTACTAATTATTTAATTACATCTTCCCTGGTAACTGCTAAACTAGTCAACCTGTCCTCATCCCCACCCACATAGACTTGTTCGGCTGAAGGCATATTGTTAAGTTCTTCTTTAGTAAATACATATATAAAATATTTGTTAAAAATACTACTCATCTCCTTGTCATTATCCGTTATTTGACCTGTCTCAGATTTTAATGGAACTATCCTTTCCCTAGTCTTAGTTCGATATAACTGAAAAATCCCTTTAGGATTTGACTTTGCTTGCTCTGCTATGCGAACTTTATAGTTTCTTTTTGCTTTCCTAATCTCTTTTTTAACATTTCTAACCAGTTGTATGAATTCCTGTTCTAAACTGACTTCCATATTCTTAATCCTTTTGTACTAAGCTCTCTTTTTACCTATAAGGTTCTTCAAATTCTTTGTTATCCACTTTGGGTCATTAGTATTCGATCTATTCAATTTGTATGGTATACTACGTTCCTGTTCTTTGTTTAGAATATTCTTAAATAAGTTATATATTAAACCACATCAAAATCCCCTTTTACGTCACCTGTCGCTGGGTTCATGTCTCGCTCCAAGACCGGCCCACACCCCATACCCAAGACTTTCCAATCTATTTGACCCAAAAAATTTCTTAGCCAATTAAAATCAGCTTTTCAAAAATCTGGCATTTTAACAGAATTTTCTCCTACAGGTCTATTCTATTCTATGCTTAATCTGATTTCTTTGTGATCACTGTTCCCTAGCTCACTCCCTATTTCGATGTCATTAATTTGTGTTTCCCTGTTAGTTAACACTAAATCTAAAATATTATTTTCCCGCGTTGGTTCCTTAATGTGTTGCGTAAGAAAGCAATCGTCAATTAGTTCTAGAAAATCTTCTGCTTCACTATTCCCTGTTTTGTTCAACCAGTTTATTCCACTAAAATTAAAGTCACCCATGACATAAATACTGTTAGATCTAGATGCTCTAGATATTTCATCCCATAGATGCTTTGCTTCCATTCTGTCTAAATTTGGTGGCCTATATATAACTCCTATTATAATATTATTTGCTTTTTCGTTTAATTCTATCCAAATAGTTTTTGTGTGTGGCTCAGTTTTGATTCCCTCTTTGAGACAACATTTGAACTTAACAATATGCCTTCAGCCGAACAAGTCTATGTGGGTGGGGACGAGGACAGGTTGACGAGTTTAGCAGTTACCAGGGAGGATGTTCTTAAACAAATAGTAAAACTCAAACCAAACAAATCCCCAGGGCCGGATGAAGTGTTTGCTAGGGTGCTTAAAGAATGCAAAGAGGAGCTTTGTGACCCACTGTCAACCATATTTAATAAATCAATAGAGTCAGGCAGAGTGCCAGAGTTTTGGAAAGTTGCTAATGTGATACCAGTTTTTAAGAAAGGAGATAGATCACTTGCGTCTAACTATCGACCAATTAGCCTAACGTCTATTGTGGGAAAGTTACTCGAATCTATAATAGCAAATAAAATTCGTCTTCATCTTGAAAAACATAAATTAATAATTGAGTCGCAACATGGTTTTATAAATGGCCGTTCATGTTTAACAAATTTGTTATCTTTTTATTCTAGCATTGTTGAGGCAGTTGATAGTGGTAAGGATTGCGATGTTGTATACCTTGACTTTAGCAAAGCTTTTGATACAGTGCCACATGAAAGACTGATTAAAAAAATAGAGTCTCATGGTATTGGGGGTGCTATATTAAGCTGGATTAGGGCATGGCTATACCAAAGGAAACAGAGAGTTAGTATAAATGGAATCAAGTCAGAGTGGGAAAATGTTGTAAGTGGAGTGCCTCAAGGCTCTGTCCTGGGACCTCTGTTCTTTATAATATATATAAATGATTTAGATTCAGGTTTGAGTAGCAACATTTGCAAATTTGCCGATGATACGAAAATCGGTAGGGAAATTAATTCGGAGGAGGACTCACTATCACTTCAAGTTGATCTAGATAGGGTTTTGAAATGGTCAAAGGATTGGCAGATGCAGTTTAATGCTGATAAATGTAAAGTCCTGAGGTTAGGTAATGATGATAGAGTTACAAGATACGAGCTAGATGGTGTTGTGATTGCGAAGTCGGATTGCGAAAGGGATCTGGGAGTTATGATTAGTAAGAATTTAAAACAAAAGGATCAATGCATAAATGTTCGTAATAAGGCAAATCGGACACTTGGATTTATTAATCGCAGCGTTAGTAACAAGACACCTGGTGTGGTTCTCAAGCTATATCTTGCTCTAGTTAGGCCCCATTTAGATTATGCAGTTCAGTTTTGGTCGCCATATTATAGAATGGATATAAATTCACTTGAACGTGTCCAGCGTAGGATGACTAAGTTAATTCCCCAAATTAGAAATCTTTCATATGAAGAAAGATTAACAAAGCTTAAGTTGCATTCACTGGAAAGGCGAAGAGTTAGGGGTGACATGATAGAGGTTTACAAGTGGATGAATGGACATAACCGGGGGGATATTAATAGGGTATTAAAAGTATCAACACAGGACAGAACACGAAACAATGGATATAAATTGGATAAGTTTAGATTTAGGAAAGACTTGGGTAAATACTGGTTCAGTAACAGGGTTGTTGATTTGTGGAACCAATTGCCGCGTAACATTGTGGAGGTGGGGTCCCTCGATTGTTTCAAGCACGGGTTGGACAAGTATATGAGTGGGATTGGGTGGTTATAGAATAGGAGCTGCCTCGTATGGGCCAATAGGCCTTCTGCAGTTACCTTTGTTCTTATGTTCTTATGTTCTTAACATTTCAAATTGTCCCTAACATATATGGCTACTCCCCCTCCTCGTCTAATATATCTATCTTTGTTAAATAGTTTAAATCCATTTATTTGATATTCAGCTAATAGTTCTCTATTTTCTACATTCATCCACGTTTCGGTAAGTGCAATAATATCTATTTTTTCTGTGCAGACAAGAGCATTTAATTCGTTAATTTTATTTCTTAGACTTCTACTGTTAGTGTAATATACCCTAAGTGAATTGTTATTTCGAGGCCCTTTTCTTTCCCTGATCATTTTGCCAATTCTTTTCTCCCACGAACACATACTTTTATTACCTCCTTCCTCCAAATCAATTCCCATACCACTATCTACTAACAGTTTAAACCCAAACAAACACCTTTAACCACTGGTTCCAACGAGTTCGCAACAGCAACAACCCCAGCCCTCGATAGATGCACCTCATCACGAGCATACATTTCATTTCTTCCGTAGAAGTTTTCCCAGTTGTCTATGAAAGATATTGCATTTGATTTGCAATATCTTTCCAGCCGCCAATTGACACCAAGTGCCCTCGTCATCCATTCATTACCCACTCCCTTTCTTGGAAGAATGCCACATATGATTGGGATTCCTCCCTTGCTCCTAACTAATTCAATGGCTGTCCTGAATCTCTGTATTAGTTCCTCACTCCTAACTCGTCCAACATCATTACCCCCCTGCACTAATACAAATAATGGGTTTGTTCCCATTTCCCATCATAATATCATTCATGTTTCCAACAATATCACCAATTCCAGCTCCCGGATAGCAAACCCTTAACCTGTTCTACCTATCTCTGGCACAAAACGGTCTGTCTAAATATCTCACCTGGGAATCTTCCACAACCAAAATTCGCTTCGGTGCCTCCTTAACTTTTTGAGCAGCCTGAGGGGCCTGCGCTCCGCCGCTCCTCGCTGATTTCCGTGATTTGATTCCGCTGATTCCGATTTCCAAATCGGAATCGCTGATTCCGATTTGATAGATGATGCTATCGGCATATCTCTGTCCACAGACGTGCTACCCCGGCCAGGGTAACATTTCTGGACTGCTGATGACTGGGGCTCTCACATGAGCCCAAACACTAGATGTTTCGGTTGCTGGTTACCAAACTTAAGTCCGCCCACTTAACAAGTGCACTTAACAAGTGTACTGGCTCCCACAGGCATAAGAACACTATTGTAAGTGAGCTGGTGAACCATCTCCTCACAGATAACATGTCAGTGTTCAGCAAGAGCATGTTCCAAAGCCTTCTGATTGGTTAGCATGTCTTTTTGTAAAGTCGAACACCCGTTTGAGTCTCCAACTAACTACAAAATTTCCTGCCTTAACTGCAGCTCCGGATACTGGCTCATGCTGGTGTGCAGGTCTCTATGTGACCAAATGTTATTTATTTATTTATTTATTTATTTATTTATTTATTTATTTATTTATTTATTTATTTATTTATTTATTTATTTATTTATTTATATTTAAGAAGGTACATTGGGTTTGTGAGAATACATAGCATAGTATTTACAATCTTGTAAAGCCACTAGTACGCACAGCGTTTCGGGCAGGTCCTTAATCTAACAGATAATTTTAAGTAGGTGAATTTTAGCAGAATTAATAAAATGAAAACATAGTTTGCAAGAAAAAATGAGATGAGAGAGTTTAGTAAGTATATTAAAGCACATTGGAATATTAAAGCTCTGGTTGATTACATTGACAGCTTGATTAGTAATTTAAACAAGATTAATAGACACCATACAGCAGATTGATAGCACATATAAGAAGACAGCAATGATCACAATGGTAAAGATGTTCGGATTGGGTACGTAAAGATTGGGAGATTGGGTAGCAATAGATACAGTGCAATTTTAAAGCAAAAGGTAAATAACTATGAAGATGAAATTAGGTACTTTTTGTTTTTGTTTTTGTTTTTGAATGACGCAAAAGTTGGACAGCTTTTCAATTCATTAGGGAGTGAGTTCCATAGACTGGGTCCCTTTATTTGCATAGAGTGTTTACACAGATTAAGCTTGACCCTGGGGATATCAAAGATATATTTATTTCTGGTATGGTGAATATGAGTCCTATTACATCTGTCCAGGGAGAGTTTCAGAGCAGGATTTGCATTTAAGAACAGGGTTTTGTACATGTAGTTGACACAAGAGAATTTGTGGAGTGAGATTATGTTTAGCATGTTTAGGGAGTTTAAACAAGGGGGCAGAGTGTTGCCTGAAAGCAGAATTTGTTATTATTCTGATAGCAGATTTTTGCTGGGCGATGATGGACTTGAGGTGGTTTGCAGTGGTTGAACCCCATGCACAGATACCATAATGAAGATAGGGATAGATTAGTGCATAATATTGAGAGATGAGAGCAGAGTTAGGTACATAATATCTGATTTTAGAGAGTATACCAACTGTTTTAGAGACTTTCTTAGTTATGTGTTGTATGTGGGTGCTGAAGTTGAGTCTCTTGTCTAGGAATAGGCCAAGAAACTTGCCATCATTTTTATTGCTAATGTTTACAATGTCTATCTGAAGCTGAATTGCATTTGTAGATTTGCTTCCAAATAAAATGTAGTAGGTCTTTTCTCTGTTAAGTGTTAGTTTGTTGGTTGACATCCATAAGTGGACTTTTTTCAGTTCATTATTAACATTATTTAGTGTATGTGGGTTGGGGTTAGCGTAGATGAGGATAGTATCATCAGCAAACAAAATTGGTTTTAGAATGTTAGAATGTGAGGTGACTTGAGAGGTGACATGTGAGGTGACTTGAGAGGTGACATGTGAAGTGACTTGAGAGGTGACATGTGAGGTGACTTGAGAGGTGACATGTGAGGTGACTTGAGAGGTGACATGTGAGGTGACTTGAGAGGTGACATGTGAAGTGACTTGAGAGGTGACATGTGAGGTGACTTGAGAGGTGACATGTGAGGTGACTTGAGAGGTGACATGTGAGGTGACTTGAGAGGTGACATGTGAGGTGACTTGAGAAGTGACATGTGAAATGACTTGAGATTTGACATGTGAAGTGACTTGAGAGGTGACATGTGAGGTGACTTGAGAGGTGACATGTGAGGTGACTTGAGAGGTGACATGTGAGGTGACATGTGAGGTGACTTGAGAGGTGACATGTGAGGTGATTTGAGAGGTGACATGTGAGGTGACTTGAGAGGTGACTTGAGAGGTGACATGTGAGGTGACTTGAGAGGTGACATGTGAGGTGACATGTGAGGTGACTTGAGAGGTGACATGTGAGGTGACTTGAGAGGTGACATGTGAGGTGACTTGAGAGGTGACATGTGAGGTGACTTGAGAAGTGACATGTGAGGTGACTTGAGAGGTGACTTGAGAGGAGACATGTGAAGTGACTTGAGAGGTGACATGTGAGGTGACTTGAGAGGTGACATGTGAGGGTTACATGAGAGGTGACACGAGGTGAGGTAACAGCTTACCCTCTCACCTTACACTGAAAAAAACACTATTTACATTCTCCAAATAAGCGAATAGTTCAGGGTGACATGACAGAAGTGTACAAGTTATGACATGACTAAAGTGTAAAAACTATGACATGACTAAAGTGTAAAAACTATGACATGACAGAAGTGAACAAGTTATGACATGACAGAAGGGTACAAGTTATGACATGACTAAAGTGTACAAGTTATGACATGACTAAAGTGTAAAAGCTATGACATGACAGAAGTGAACAAGTTATGACATGACAGAAGGGTACAAGTTATGACATGACTAAAGTGTAAAAGCTATGACATGACTAAAGTGTAAAAGCTATGACATGACAGAAGTGTACAAGCCATGACATGACAGACGTGTACAAGCTATGACATGACAGAAGTGTACAAGCCATGACATGACAGAAGTGTACAAGCTATGACATGACAGAAGTGTACAAACCATGACATGACAGAAGTGTACAAGACATGACATGACAGAAGCGTACAAGCGATGACATGACAGAAGTGTACAGGCTATGACATGACAGAAGTGTACAAGCGATGACATGACAGAAGTGTACAGGCATTAAAATGACAGAAGTGAACAAGCTATGACATGACAGAAGTGTACAAGCGATGACATGACAGAAGTGTACAGGCTATGACATGACAGAAGTGTACAGGCTATGACATGACAGAGGTGTATAGCTTAGAGGTGACATGACTGAAGTGTATTAGTTATGGGTGACATGAATGAAGTGTATTAGTTATGGGTGACATGACTGAAGTGAATTAGTTATGAGTGACATGACTGAAGTGAATTAGTTATGGGTGACATGACTGAAGTGAATTAGTTATGAGTGACATGACTGAAGTGAATTAGTTATGGGTGACATGACTGAAGTGAATTAGTTATGAGTGACCTGACTGAAGTGAATTAGTTATGGGTGACATGACTGAAGTGAATTAGTTATGGGTGGCATGACTGAAGTGAATTAGTTATGAGTGACATGACCGAAGTGTATTAGTTAGGAGTGACATGACCGAAGTGTACAAATTGGATGAATTGTTACTACAGATATATATATATATATATATATATATATATATATATATATATATATATATATATATATATATAATATATATATATATATATATATATATATATATATATATATATATATATATATATATATATATATATATATATATAAGGTATTAAATATATCAACACAAAATGGAAGTCGAAACAAAGAAAAAAAATTAGATACGTGTAGATTCAGGAAAGACCTGGGTAAATACTGGCTTGGAAATAGGATGGTTCACCTATGGAACCAATTATCGGGAAACATAATATTCGTGGGATCACTTGATTGTAGGTTACACATATATGAATGAGTTTGGGAGCATGTAAATAGGCACTACCTCAAATTGATAATAAGAGCCACCTCGTACAGGTCAATAGGAACTTCCTCGAATGAACTAATTGCAGCTGCCTCGTATGGGCCAATAGCAGCTGCCTCGTATGGGCCAATACCAGCTGCCTCGTATGGACTAATAGCAGCTGCCTCGTATGGGCCAATAGCAGCTGCCTCGTATGGGCCAATAGCAGCTGCCTCGTATGGGCCAATAGCAGCTGCCTCGTATGGGCCAATAGCAGCTGCCTCGTATGGACTAATAGCAGCTGCCTCGTATGGACTAATTGCAGCTGCCTCGTATGGGCCAATAGCAGCTGCCTCGTATGGGCCAATAGCAGCTGCCTCGTATGGGCCAATAGCAGCTGCCTCGTATGGGCCAATAGCAGCTGCCTCGTATGGGCCAATAGCAGCTGCCTCGTATGGACCAATAGTAGCTGCCCCGTATGGACTAATAGCAGCTGCCTCGTATGGGCCAATAGCAGCTGCCTCGTATGGGCCAATAGCAGCTGCCTCATAAGAACATAAGAACAAAGGCAACTGCAGAAGGCCTGTTGGCCCATGCGAGGCAGCTCCTATTCTATAACCACCCAATCCCACTCATATACATGTCCAACCCATGCTTGAAACAATCGAGGGACCCCACCTCACAATGTTACGCGGCAATTGGTTCCACAAATCAACAACCCTGTTACTGAACCAGTATTTACCCAATTCTTTCCTAAATCTAAACTTATCCAATTTATACCCATTGTTTCGTGTTCTGTCTTGTGTTGATACTTTTAATACCCTATTAATATCCCCTTTGTTATGTCCATTCACCCACTTGTAAACCTCTATCATGTCACCCCTAACTCTTTGCCTTTCCAGTGAATGCAACTTAAGCTTTGTTAATCTTTCTTCATATGAAAGATTTCTAATTTGGGGAATTAACTTAGTCATCCTACGCTGGACACGTTCAAGTGAATTTATATCCATTCTATAATATGGCGACCAAAACTGAACTGCATAATCTAAATGGGGCCTAACTAGAGCAAGATATAGCTTGAGAACCACACCAGGTGTCTTGTTACTAACGCTGCGATTAATAAATCCAAGTGTCCGATTTGCCATATTACGAACTTTTATGCATTGATCCTTTTGTTTTAAATTCTTGCTAATCATAACTCCCAGATCCCTTTTCGCAATTCGACTTCGCAATCTCAACACCATCTAGCTCGTATCTTGTAACCCTATCATCATTACCTAACCTCAGAACATTACATTTATCAGCATTAAACTGCATCTGCCAATTCTTCGACCATTTCAAAACCCTATCTAGATCAACTTGAAGTGATAGTGAGTCCTCCTCCAAATTAATTTCCCTACCGATTTTCGTATCATCGGCAAATTTGCAAATGTTGCTACTCAAACCTGAATCTAAATCATTTATATTTATTATAAACAACAGGTCCCAGGACAGAGCCCTGAGGCACCCCACTTACAACATTTTATCACTCTGACTTGACTCATAAGAACATAAGAACATAAGAACAAAGGTAACTGCAGAAGGCCTATTGGCCCATACGAGGCAGCTCCTATTCTATAACCACCCAATCCCACTCATATACTTGTCCAACCCGTGCTTGAAACAATCGAGGGACCCCACCTCCACAATGTTACGCGGCAATTGGTTCCACAAATCAACAACCCTGTTACTGAACCAGTATTTACCCAAGTCTTTCCTAAATCTAAACTTATCCAATTTATATCCATTGTTTCGTGTTCTGTCCTGTGTTGATACTTTTAATACCCTATTAATATCCCCCCGGTTATGTCCATTCATCCACTTGTAAACCTCTATCATGTCACCCCTAACTCTTCGCCTTTCCAGTGAATGCAACTTAAGCTTTGTTAATCTTTCTTCATATGAAAGATTTCTAATTTGGGGAATTAACTTAGTCATCCTACGCTGGACACGTTCAAGTGAATTTATATCCATTCTATAATATGGCGACCAAAACTGAACTGCATAATCTAAATGGGGCCTAACTAGAGCAAGATATAGCTTGAGAACCACACCAGGTGTCTTGTTACTAACGCTGCGATTAATAAATCCAAGTGTCCGATTTGCCTTATTACGAACATTTATGCATTGATCCTTTTGTTTTAAATTCTTACTAATCATAACTCCCAGATCCCTTTCGCAATCCGACTTCGCAATCACAACACCATCTAGCTCGTATCTTGTAACTCTATCATCATTACCTAACCTCAGGACTTTACATTTATCAGCATTAAACTGCATCTGCCAATCCTTTGACCATTTCAAAACCCTATCTAGATCAACTTGAAGTGATAGTGAGTCCTCCTCCGAATTAATTTCCCTACCGATTTTCGTATCATCGGCAAATTTGCAAATGTTGCTACTCAAACCTGAATCTAAATCATTTATATATATTATAAAGAACAGAGGTCCCAGGACAGAGCCTTGAGGCACTCCACTTACAACATTTTCCCACTCTGACTTGATTCCATTTATACTAACTCTCTGTTTCCTTTGGTATAGCCATGCCCTAATCCAGCTTAATATAGCACCCCCAATACCATGAGACTCTAACTTTTTAATCAGTCTTTCATGTGGCACTGTATCAAAAGCTTTGCTAAAGTCAAGGTACACAACATCGCAATCCTTACCACTATCAACTGCCTCAACAATGCTAGAATAAAAAGATAACAAATTTGTTAAACATGAACGGCCATTTATAAAACCATGTTGCGACTCAATTATTAATTTATGTTTTTCAAGATGAAGACGAATTTTATTTGCTATTATAGATTCGAGTAACTTTCCCACAATAGACGTTAGGGTAATTGGTCGATAGTTAGACGCAAGTGATCTATCTCCTTTCTTAAAAACTGGTATCACATTAGCAACTTTCCAAAACTCTGGCACTCTGCCTGACTATTGATTTATTAAATATGGTTGACAGTGGGTCACAAAGCTCCTCTTTGCATTCTTTAAGCACCCTGGCAAACACTTCATCCGGCCCTGGGGATTTGTTTGGTTTGAGTTTTACTATTTGTTTAAGAACATCCTCCCTGGTAACTGTTAAACTCGTCAACCTGTCCTCGTCCCCACCCACATAGACTTGTTCGACTGAAGGCATATTGTTAAGTTCCTCTTTAGTAAATACAGATACAAAATATTTATTAAAAATACTACTCATCTCTTCATCACTATCTGTTATTTGACCTGTCTCAGTTTTTAATGGAACTATCCTTTCCCTAGTCTTAGTACGATATAACTGAAAAAACCCTTTAGGATTTGTCTTTGCTTGCCCTGCTATGCGAACTTCATAGTTTCTTTTTGCTTTCCTTATCTCTTTTTTAACATTTCTAACCAGTTGTACGAATTCCTGTTCTAAAGTGACCTCTCCATTTTTAATCCTTTTGTACCAAGCTCTCTTTTTACCTATAAGGTTCTTCAAATTCTTTGTTATCCACTTTGGGTCATTGGTATTCGATCTATTCAATTTGTATGGTATACTACGTTCCTGTGCTTCGTTTAGAATATTCTTAAATAAGTTATATATTGAATCCACATCGAAATCCCCATTTACGTCACCTATCGCTGGGTTCATGTCTCGCTCCAAGACCGGCCCCCACCCCATACCCAAGACTTTCCAATCAATTTGACCCAAAAAATTTCTAAGGCTATTAAAATCAGCTTTTCGAAAATCTGGCACTTTAACAGAATTTTCTCCTACAGGTCTATTCAATTCTATGCTAAATCTGATTTCTTTGTGATCACTGTTCCCTAGCTCACTCCCTATTTCGATGTCATTAATTTGTGTTTCCCTGTTAGGGGGAGCCGGTCGGCCGAGCGGACAGCACGCTGGATTTGTGATCCTGTGGTCCTGGGTTCGATCCCAGGCGCCGGCGAGAAACAATGGGCAGAGTTTCTTTCACCCTATGCCCCTGTTACCTAGCAGTAAAATAGGTACCTGGGTGTTAGTCAGCTGTCACGGGCTGCTTCCTGGGGGTGGAGGCCTGGTCGAGGACCGGGCCGCGGGGACACTAAAGCCCCGAAATCATCTCAAGATAACCTCAAGATAGATAACACTAAATCTAAAATATTATTTTCCCGTGTTGGTTCCTTAATGTGTTGCGTAAGAAAGCAATCGTCAATTAATTCTAGAAAATCTTCTGCTTCACTATTCCCTGTTTTGTTCAACCAGTTTATTCCATTAAAATTAAAGTCACCCATGACGTAAATACTGTTAGATCTAGATGCCCTAGATATTTCATCCCATAGATGCTTTGCTTCCATTCGGTCTAAATTTGGTGGCCTATATATAACTCCTATTACAATATTATTTGCTTTTTCGTATAATTCTATCCAAATAGTTTCTGTGTGTGGCTCAGTTTTGATTCCCTCTTTGAGACTACATTTCTAATTGTCCCTAACATATATGGCTACTCCCCCTCCTCGTCTAATATATCTATCTGTATGAAATAGTTTAAATCCATTTATTTGATATTCAGCTAATAGTTCTCTATTTTCTACGTTCATCCACGTTTCGGTAAGTGCAATAATATCTATTTTTTCTGTGCAGACAAGAGCATTTAATTCGTTAATTTTATTTCTTAGACTTCTACTGTTAGTGTAATATACCCTAAGTTAATTGTTATTTTGAGGCCCTTCTCTTTCCCTGATCATTTTGCCAATTCCTTTCTCCCACAAACACGTACTTTTATTATCTCCTTCCTCCAAATCAATTCCCATACCTCTATCAGCTAACAGTTTAATCCCAAACAAACACCTCTAACCACTTCTTCCAACGAGTTCGCAACAGCAACAACCCCAGCTCTCGATAGATGCACCCCATCACGATCATACATTCCATTTCTTCCATAAAAGTGTTCCCAGTTGTCTATGAAAGATATTGCATTTGATTTGCAATATCTTTCCAGCCGACACCAAGTGCCCTCGATATCCATTCATTTCCTACTCCCTTTCTTGGAAGAATGCCACATATGATCGGGATTCCTCCCTTGCTCCTAACTAATTCAATGGCTGTCCTGAATCTCAGTATTAGTTCCTCACTCCTAACTCGTCCAACATCAATACCCCCTGCACTAATACAAATAATGGGTTTGTTTCCATTCCCTGTCATAATATCATTCATGTTTCCAACAATATCACCAATTCCAGCTCCCGGATAGCAAACCCTTAATCTGTTCCCCCTATCTCTGGCACAAAACGTTCTGTCTAAATACCTCACCTGGGAATCTCCCACAACCAAAATTCCCTTCGATTCTCCCTTTTCCTTTCGAGCAGTTTGAGGGACCTGCGCTTCAATCCTCGTATGGACCAATAGCAGCTGCCCCGTATGGACCAATAGCAGCTGCCCCGTATGGACTAATAGCAGCTGCCCCGTATGGACCAATAGCAGCTGCCCCGTATGGACTAATAGCAGCTGCCTCGTATGGGCCAATAGCAGCTGCCTCGTATGGGCCAATAGCAGCTGCCTCGTGTGGACTAATAGCAGCTGCCTCGTATGGGCCAATAGCAGCTACCTCGTATGGGCCAATAGCAGCTGCCTCGTATGGGCCAATAGCAGCTGCCTCGTATGGGCCAATAGCAGCTGCCTCGTATGGACCAATAGCAGCTGCCTCGTATGGACCAATAGCAGCGGCCTCGTATGGGCCAATAGCAGCTGCCTCGTATGGGCCAATAGCAGCTGCCTCGTATGGGCCAATAGCAGCTGCCTCGTATGGACCAATAGTAGCTGCCTCGTATGGGCCAATAGCAGCTGCCTCGTATGGGCCAATAGCAGCTGCCTCGTATGGGCCAATAGCAGCGGCCTCATATGGACCAATAGCAGCGGCCTCGTATGGGCCAATAGCAGCTGCCTCGTATGGACCAATAGCAGCTGCCTCGTATGGGCCAATAGCAGCTGCCTCGTATGGGCCAATAGCAGCTGCCTCGTATGGGCCAATAGCAGCGGCCTCGTATGGGCCAATAGCAGCGGCCTCGTATGGGCCAATAGCAGCGGCCTCGTATGGACCAATAGCAGCGGCCTCGTATGGACCAATAGCAGCTGCCTCGTATGAACCAATAGCAGCTGCCTCGTATGAACCAATAGCAGCTGCCTCGTATGGGCCAATAGCAGCTGCCTCGTATGAACCAATAGCAGCTGCCCCGTATGGACTAATAGCAGCTGCCCCGTATGGACCAATAGCAGCTGCCCCGTATGGACTAATAGCAGCTGCCTCGTATGGGCCAATAGCAGCTGCCTCGTATGGGCCAATAGCAGCTGCCTCGTGTGGACTAATAGCAGCTGCCTCGTATGGGCCAATAGCAGCTACCTCGTATGGGCCAATAGGAACAACCTCATACTGACAAATAGCATTCTGCAGCTGTATTTTTTTTATTTTGCAGTGGACTCCGTGACGCAGTGGACTCCGTGACGCAGTGGACTCCGTGACGCAGTGGACTCCGTGACGCAGTGGACTCCGTGACACAGTGGACTCCGTGACGCAGTGGACTCCGTGACGCAGTGGACTCCAACACATTATGATGGTGAGGATAGTACTCATGTTGGGCTATACTGACCTATACCTATACTGACCTTCCTCTGGATGCAGGCCACAACAGTCGCCTAACTCCCAGGTACTTATTTTATCGCTGGGTGAATAGAGGCATGAGGCGACCTCCTGCAGGAAGCAACAAACAACAAGATAATTACACTATTTTCCTGAGCGTCTTAGAAGACTTCCAGATCTTTTCTCTCTTTGTGACAGTACTAAATTCTCAACCTCCAGATGGAGGTCTTCGATGCCTTCACTGTCGGCCTCTCGCTCTATTCTACCCTTCAGACATGCGACCTCATCCTCTACACCTCTCTTGAATACAAGACAAACAAACTGAAATACAACCCGACAAATGGCTACTAGACTTTAACTCAGGCAATTGCAAAGTAACGAAGCCGCGAGGAGGAACAGAGACACGAAGGTGCCAAGCCAGAGAGAACCTTCTGCAGGAGAAAAGATCTGGAAGTCTTCTAAGACGCTCAGGAAAATAGTGTAATTATCTTGTTGTTTGTTGCTTCCTGCAGGAGGTCGCCTCATGCCTCTATTCACCCAGCGATAAAATAAGTACCTGGGAGTTAGGCGACTGTTGTGGCCTGCATCCAGAGGAAGGTCAGTATAGGTATAGGTCATAGGTCCTGCCAGAGGGTTTACTGGCAGGCACTTTGAGTCTTATTAAAGTCTGCTGAATGTTGTACGAACTGTGTGTTTGGCGTGGTTGTGACCGTGGGTAGTCCCAGGGTCTGTTGATGTAGAGGGCTGAGGGTGTGAGTAATTATCAGAAGGTGCCAGCCACGAGGACAGTGAGGCACCTAAGTGTGAAATACTCTGCAACATTGTGGTATGATTAGTTTATTTTAGTTCTTCTTCAAATTGGTTTATCGTCATCCTAATTGAAATTAAATTATGGCAATTTATGTCTTGTCGCTCTGATGGCAAACTACACTTTTTTCCAATATATATCATATTTCAAGGTGTTAGCTAAATGGTTTTCAACTGATGGTCAAAATTAAAATGTTCTTTGCGACTGTTGTACAGCTGTTAGTCCAGCCAATATTGAAACGATATATATAAGTTGGTAAGAATAAACTTTATAAACTTTCTAATTCTAGAGTATGAACCCATTCTTGGCTTTCTTGATTTGAATTATTCTGCCCTATACATCATCAATATTTTTAAATGGGTAGTAAAAAATGCCGTACTTACAATATATGAACATATGTTCTGATTGTGACCTAAGACAGCTTTGGGCTCCACAGGATAGGGAGTCAGATGGCATCCTCAGTGTCCTGACCACCAAGACGAGGCTCTGACACAGTCAGGGGAGGTCCTGGGTGGTCATACATCCCGCTCACAGAGTGCTAACGATGGTCAGCTCGCTTGTGTCAAGTGTCATGCCAGTCAAGGAATCCAGATGAGAGCGTCTGGACCATCTCCAGGCGGCCCAGGAGGCATCAGCAGGAAGCTGTGGTCGTTGATGCAGGAGGAGAAGATCAGCATCAACAGACTCATTGCAAGGTGTGAGGAGACACTGTGCCAGCTGGGAGAGTACCGGGGCCAGCTGGGAGACTGGAAGACTCACCACCTCCAACTCCAGGATAGACTCAATGGTCTGGTAGAGCAGAACATGTCAGCCATGAGGCTCCTGGACCAGGAGGACGCCAGTGTGGCGGAGATGACCACACGAGGACAGGAAGAGAAGACGCACCTGCACGCCACATTAGGGAGCCTCGACACACCCACAACAGAAAACGAGGCCATCACTGCCATGAACAGAACTAAACAGTGCAAGATGAAGGTGGAAGATTGCATCCAGAGGAGCCGGGAAATTTTCCCAGATGCCACCACTGTCCAATTCTCAGTCAAGGTTCGTTGCTGAAGCCAATATTACTCTCTCTGAACTGAGTGCAATACCTCTTTACAGAGTTATCTTGTAGAAACATTGAACCACGTCGTAAATAATTGTAAATATCACTAGCAAGAATGTCTTATATGTGAGTTCTATTTCTCTTACATTATAACCAGACACAAATTATTAAATATAAAGCTCTACATATCAAACAATCTCAACCAGCAATTAACAGCCAACTCACACTCAAGTACACTTCACCACTAATGTTTGCGTTGGTAATTGACAGGTACAGGAGACCATCTGGGAGGCCCTGGAGATGATGACAACAGAGGCAGGTGTCACCGTCCACCTGGGAGACTCAGCCATCGCCACTAATGTTTGTGTTGGTAATGACAGGTGCAGGAGACCATCTGGGAGGCCCTGGAGATGATGACAACAGAGGCAGGTGTCCATCTGCGAAACTCGATGGGCGTCTGGTCGTAAATTTTCAGCCTCCACCACTAATGTTTGTGTTGGTAATGACAGGTGCAGGAGCCCATCTGGGAGGCCCTGGAGATGATGACAACAGAGGCAGGTGTCACCGTCCACCTGGGAGACTCAGCCATCGCCACTAATGTTTGCGTTGGTAATTGACAGGTGCAAGAGACCATCTGGGAGGCCCTGGAGATGATGACCACGGAGGCGGGTGTCACCGTCCACCTGGGAGACTCAGCCATCACCACTAATGTTTGTGTTGGTAATGACAGGTGCAGGAGACCATCTGGGAGGCCCTGGAGATGATGACAACAAAGGCAGGTGTCCATCAGCGAAACTCGATGGGCGTCTGGTCGTAAATTTTCAGCCTCCACCACTAATGTTTGTGTTGGTATTGACAGGTGCAGGAGACCATCAGGATGGCCCTGGAGATGATGACCACAGAGGCAGGTGTCATTACAGCTGTTCCCGTCCACCTGGGAGACTCAGACTCCACCATCATGGAGAAAGTCGGAAAGATTACTGGAGGAATATCTTTGAAACAGTTAACTGTAAGTTGCTGAATAGTTCCAGGTTTTACCTTGAACTGCACAACATTTTGGATTTACCGAGACCGGGAAAAGATTCGAGGTACAATTTTCCATCTCGGTTCCGACGAGATGGAACCGAGTCTATAGGAACGAGTGTTCACAAGGAACAGGGTCTATACCCTGTTCCTTGTGATGACGTTCGATTGACGGTTGAGAGCCGGGACCGAATAGCTGAAGCTGCTGTGAATGTTATCTTAGTTGCTATTACTCTGGACCTTGTACATTTTCTTAAACGTTCACAAAATTTAGAGCACGTGATTATATTTTTAGCAGTGACTATGGTATTTTGACACCTCGTCGCCTTGCCACTTTATATCAAGCTGGCTGTAACGCCTCTGGGTGAGAGGCAATTCGTTCTTCCCCAATTCAGAGCTTACATGGACTTCGGAGTCCCAGCTGTCCCACTCTCCAGGTCCGCCACGATCAGTATTGTCTCTGGTACTTCCTTCGAATCCTCCAAACTCACACTCTCGCCAGTTCCGCACCAATGCTCCTGTTGGGAACCCCTTCAGACTGCAGGAATATATTTATTTATTTATTTATTTACAATAAGGTACATTGAGGGTTAACAGAGAGCATAGAAATTAAGAAGGCTTTACATTCTTGTAAAGCCACTAGCACGCATAGCGTTTCGGGCAAGTCCTTAAACTAACAGATAATTTTTAGATAATTCACAGTAAAATTGACAAAAAAATTTTACAGGTACTTTACAGCTTTACTTTACAGGTACAAATAATTTTAAGTAGAATAATTACAGTGAAATTGACAAAAAAATGTTTACAGGTACATTGCAAGAAATATTGACACAAAAACAGATCAGAAAAATACACAATAATGAACAAGGATTACTAAGGGTACATTAAGATAACACTTTAGGGTTATACATTGGTTCACTGAAGCACAATATGAAGATCATTACAAGGAATAATGCAGTAGAATATGCACTCAATACAACAACCATGATATCAGATGATATCTAAGATTACAATGGTATAGTAACATGGCTTAGGTACAAATATTGAGGGATTGGGTAGCATTAGATACAATGCGAGATAAAGCACCAGGAGAAAAACTATGAAGGAGAAATTAGGTACTTTTTATTTTTAGTTTTGAATGAGGCAAAAGTTGGACAGCTTTTCAATTCATTCGGGAGTGAGTTCCATAGACCAGGTCCCTTTATTTGCATTGAGTGTTTACACAGATTAAGTTTAACTCTGGGGATATCAAAAATATATTTATGCCTGGTGCGGTGATTATGAGTTCTATTGCATCTGTCCAGGAAGAGTTTCAGAACAGGATTTGCATTTAAGAAAAGGGTTTTATAAATGTAATTGACACAAGAGAATGTATGGAGTGAATTTATGTTTAGCATGTTTAGGGATTTAAACAGGGGAGCTGTGTGTTGTCTGAAAGAGTTTGTTATTGTCTTGATAACAGATTTTTGCTGTGTGATGATGTGATGATGAGCTTGAGGTAGTTTGCAGAGGTTGAACCCCAAACACAGATACTATAAGTAAGATAGGGATAGATAAATGCATAATAGAGGGAGAGGAGAGCAGAGTAGGGTACATAATATCTGATCTTAGAGAGGATACCAACTGTTTTAGAAACCTTTTTAGTTATGTGTTGTATGTGGGTGCTGAAGTTGAGTCTCTTGTCTAAGTATAGGCCAAGGAACTTTCCATCATTTATATTGCTAATGTTTACATTATCTATGTTTACTTTACCAATGTAACGTACGATTAAGTTACGTTGTTGGGTAGATTAGATACACAGTGTTTAGTGAGTTTTCATAATTATTTAGTAGTCTTGGATAGAGCAGTGTCGTAGACTTTGAGACGGAGCTTGGAGCAGAGTAGAGAGCTGAGTGTGGCCGGAGTCGTGGAGCTCTATGTAGGAGAGCGTGGCGGCTCGATTCGGAATTGTGAGTGTCTGAACTCAGGGAGCGAGAGCGTGGCGGCGCGATTGGGAATTGCGAGTGTCTAAACTCGGGGAGCGAGAGCGTTGTAGCTCGATGCGGTCGTAGTCTGCTGTCTGCTCTGTGTCGAAGCTGTAGCGTCTGGGGTCGATTAGAACTGTACACTCCGAGTGCTACATTGTTGACTGCGGAAATTGTAGTGTTGAACTGAATTATATTAAAAATATAAAAATATGATACTTTGGTCAGCCAGTCGGCCGAGCGGACAGCACACTGGACTTGTGATCCTGTGGTCCCGGGTTCGATCCCGGGCGCCGGCGAGAAACAATGGGCAGAGTTTCTTTCACCCTATGCCCCTGTTACCTAGCAGTAAAATAGGTACCTGGGTGTTAGTTAGCTGTCACAGGCTGCTTTCTGGGGGTGGAGGCCTGGTCGAGAACCGGGCCGCAGGGACACTAAAGCCCCGAAATCATCTCAAGATAACCTCAAGATATATCTATCTGAAGCTGAATTGCATTTGTTGATTTGTTTCCAAATAAGATGTAGTAGGTCTTTTTTATGTTTAGTGAGTTTGTTTGTTGGTTGACATCCACAAGTGGACTTTTTTAATTCATTGTTTACAGCATTATTTAATATGAGTGGGATGGGGTCAGAGTAGATGAGAGTAGTATCATCAGCAAACAATATAGTTTTAAGTATATTAGAGACATTAGGCATTGATGTATATAAGAAACAGGAGGGGTCCTAGGAGGCTGCCCTGTGGCACTACTACGGTTAGTGGTAGAGTATGAGAGGTTATATCATTGATGGCTACATATTGGTGTCTGTCACTGGTAAGAATGGTAGGTTTGCAGACGTCGTTCTCAGTGCTAGTCCGTAGTGTGTCCCCTCGTATTGGGCCTTAACCTATATGGTTTTGAGTGACTTTATTGAAAGATTGTGGTTGATTGTCATGTTTCTTTAATACAGTTTTGGTTACTTCAGTTGGTTGTTAGAGTTGTTATGATGTGTCGTGATGGGCTGAGACGAGCTTGATACTTGTTACCTGCTCGTGGTCGTTTACGTGGTCGTTACCTGCTCCCCATGACATAGGAAGCAGCAACGACTACGGTAAACTTCCCAGTGAAATAGGGAGTCACACTCAACATGTCACTGTTTGTTAATGTGCAACAGAGTCTAATAGACTGTTAAGGTTAAGAGCTTTCTTGCCAGTCATATTGGCAACATCATTGATGGTCAATTAAACGCTGTTACATAAGGAGCGCTTTGTATCTGTGCCAACGCCCAGCAGCTAATTTCCAACTGAACTTTCCATCCTGGCAATTGTAAAACATTCGACGATCACCGAGAATATAATAGTATTAGAGGGGATTCGTCCCTGGCGAAGTATCGCATTGGGCAAATTATATTATCTCTGGCAAGGGATTGCATCCACAGGTGATAATGGGACTGACACTGTCACCATATGATAATGGTGCTGACACTGTCCACATGGGATAATGGGGATGTAACTGTCCATAGGTGAAAAATGTGGCTGACATTATACACAGATGATAATGAGGCTGTCACTGCCACCATATGATAATAGGGCTGATGCTGTCTGTAGATGATAATGGTGCTGACACTGTCCACATGGGATAATGTGGATGTAACTGTTCACATATGATAATGGGGCTGTCACCGTCTACATATGATAATAGGGATATTTCTGTGTACAGATGATAATGGGGCTGACAATGTCCACATGGGATATTGGGGCTCTAACTGTCCACAGGTGATAACGGGGCTGACACTGTCAATAGGTGATAATGGGACTGACGCTGTTCACACGGGATAATGGGGCTGACACTGTTGACAATTAACAATGGGGCTGTCACAGTCCACAGGTGATAAAGGGGTGACACTGTCCACAGGTAATAATGGGACTGACACTGCCCACAGGTGATAATGGGGCTGACCAGACCACACACTAGAAGGTGAAGGGACGACGACGTTTCGGTCCGTCCTGGACCATTCTCACAATCGACTTGAGAATGGTACAGGACGGACCGAAACGTCGTCGTCCCTTCACCTTCTAGTGTGTGGTCTGGTGAACTTACTTTAGCCACGTTATTGTGACTCATCGCCTGCAAATGGAGGTGACTCTGCCCACAGGTGATAATGGGGCTGACACTGTCCACAGGTGATAATGGGGCTGACACTGTCCACAGGTGATAATGGGGCTGACACTGCCCACAGGTGATAATAGGACTGACACTGCCCACAGGTGATAATGGGACTGACACTGTCCACAGGTGATAATGGGACTGACACTGCCCACAGAGATAATGGGACTGACACTGTCAACAGGTGATAATGGGGCTGACACTGCCCACAGGTGATAATTGGGCTGACACTGTCCACAGGTGATAATGGAACTGACACTGTCCACAGGTGATAATGGAACTGACACTGTCCACAGGTGATAATGGGGCTGACACTGCCCACAGGTGATAATGGGGCTGACACTGTCCACAGGTGATAATGGGGCTGACACTGTCCACAGATGATAATGGGGCTGACACTGCCCACAGGTGATAATGGGGCTGACACTGTCCACAGGTGATAATGGGGCTGACACTGCCCACAGGTGATAATGGGGCTGACACTGTCCACAGGTGATAATGGAACTGACACTGTCCACAGGTGATAATGGAACTGACACTGTCCACACGTGATAATGGAGCTGACACTGCCCACAGGTGATAATGGGGCTGACACTGTCCACAGGTGACAATGGGGCTGACACTGCCCACAGGTGATAATGGGGCTGACACTGTCCACAGGTGATAATGGGGCTGACACTGCCCACAGGTGATAATTGGGCTGACACTGTCCACAGGTGATAATGGGGCTACACTGTCCACAGGTGATAATGGGACTGACACTGCCCACAGGTGATAATGGGGCTGACACTGTCCACAGGTGATAATGGGGCTGACACTGTCCACATGTGATAATGGAACTGACACTGTCCAATGGTGATAATGGAACTGACACTGTCCACAGGTGATAATGGGGCTGACACTGCCCACAGGTGATAATGGGGCTGACCCAGTTCACAAGTGATAATGGGACTGACACTGCCCACAGATGATAATGGGGCTGACACTGTCCACAGGTGATAATGGGGCTGACACTGTCCACAGGTGATATTGGGGCTGACACTGCCCACAGGTGATAATGGGGCTGACACTGTCCACAGGTGATAATGGGGACTAACACTGTCCACAGGTGATATTGGAACTGACACTGTCCACAGGTGATAATGGGGCTGACACTGCCCACAGGTGATAATGGGGCTGACACTGTCCACAGGTGATAATGGGGCTGACACTGCCCACAGGTGATAATGGGGCTGACACTGTCCACAGGGGGATAATGGGGCTGACACTGTCCACAGGTGATAATGGGACTGACACTGCCCACAGGTGATAATGGGGCTGACACTGTCCACAGGTGATAATGGGGCAGACACTGCCCACAGGTGATAATGGGGCTGACACTGTCCACAGGTGATAATGGGGCTGACACTGCCCACAGGTGATAATGGGGCTGACACTGTCCACAGGGGATAATGGGGCTGACACTGTCCACAGGTGATAATGGGACTGACACTGCCCACAGGTGATAATGGGGCTGACACTGTCCACAGGTGATAATGGGGCTGACACTGTCCACATGTGATAATGGAACTGACACAGTCCACAGGTGATAATGGAACTGACACTGCCCACAGGTGATAATGGGGCTGACACTGTCCACAGGTGATAATGGGGCTGACACTGTCCACAGGTGATAATGGGACTAACACTGCCCAGAGGTGATAATGGGACTGACACTGTCCACAGGTGATAATGGGGCTGACCCTGTCCACAGGTGATAATGGGGCTGACACTGTCCACAGGTGATAATGGGGCTGACACTGTCCACAGGTGATAATGGAACTGACAATGTCCACAGGTGATAATGGAGCTGACTCTGCCCACAGGTGATAATGGGGCTGACACTGTCCACAGGTGATAATGGGGCTGACACTGCCCACAGGTGATAATGGGGCTGAAACTGTCCACAGGTGATAATGGGGCTGACACTGCCCACAGGTGATAATAGGGCTAACACTCTCCACAGGTGATAATGGGGCTGACACTGTCCACAGGTGATAATGGGGCTGACACTGCCCACAGGTGATAATTGGGCTGACACTGTCCACAGGTGATAATGGGGCTGACACTGTCCACAGGTGATAATGGGACTGACACTGCCCACAGGTGATAATGGAACTGACACTGTCCACAGGTGATAATGGAACTGACACTGTCCACAGGTGATAATGGGGCTGACACTGCCCACAGGTGATAATGGGGCTGACACTGTCCACAGGTGATAATGGGACTGACACTGCCCACAGGTGATAATGGGGCTGACACTGTCCACAGGTGATAATGGGGCTGACGCTGTTCACACCGGATAATGGGGCTGATACTGCCCACAGGTGATAATGGGACTGACACTGCCCACAGGTGATAATAGGGCTGACACTGCCCACAAATGATAATGGGGCTGACACTGTCCACAGGTGATAATGGGGCTGACACTGTCCACAGGTGATATTGGGGCTGACACTGTCCACAGGTGATAATGGGGCTGACACTGCCCACAGGTGATAATGGGGCTGACACTGTCCAAAGGTGATATTGGGGCTGACACTGTCCACAGGTGATAATGGGACTGATACTGCGCACAGGTGATAATGGGGCTGACACTGTCCACAGGTGATAATGGGGCTGACACTGTCCACAGGTGATAATGGAACTGACACTGTCCACAGGTGATAATGGAGCTGACTCTGCCCACAGGTGATAATGGGGCTGACACTGTCCACAGGTGATAATGGGGCTGACACTGCCCACAGGTGATAACGGGGCTGACACTGTCAATAGGTGATAATGGGACTGACGCTGTTCACACGGGATAATGGGGCTGACACTGTTGACAATTAACAATGGGGCTGTCACAGTCCACAGGTGATAAAGGGGTGACACTGTCCACAGGTAATAATGGGACTGACACTGCCCACAGGTGATAATGGGGCTGACCAGACCACACACTAGAAGGTGAAGGGACGACGACGTTTCGGTCCGTCCTGGACCATTCTCACAATCGACTTGAGAATGGTACAGGACGGACCGAAACGTCGTCGTCCCTTCACCTTCTAGTGTGTGGTCTGGTGAACTTACTTTAGCCACGTTATTGTGACTCATCGCCTGCAAATGGAGGTGACTCTGCCCACAGGTGATAATGGGGCTGACACTGTCCACAGGTGATAATGGGGCTGACACTGTCCACAGGTGATAATGGGGCTGACACTGCCCACAGGTGATAATAGGACTGACACTGCCCACAGGTGATAATGGGACTGACACTGTCCACAGGTGATAATGGGACTGACACTGCCCACAGAGATAATGGGACTGACACTGTCAACAGGTGATAATGGGGCTGACACTGCCCACAGGTGATAATTGGGCTGACACTGTCCACAGGTGATAATGGAACTGACACTGTCCACAGGTGATAATGGAACTGACACTGTCCACAGGTGATAATGGGGCTGACACTGCCCACAGGTGATAATGGGGCTGACACTGTCCACAGGTGATAATGGGGCTGACACTGTCCACAGATGATAATGGGGCTGACACTGCCCACAGGTGATAATGGGGCTGACACTGTCCACAGGTGATAATGGGGCTGACACTGCCCACAGGTGATAATGGGGCTGACACTGTCCACAGGTGATAATGGAACTGACACTGTCCACAGGTGATAATGGAACTGACACTGTCCACACGTGATAATGGAGCTGACACTGCCCACAGGTGATAATGGGGCTGACACTGTCCACAGGTGACAATGGGGCTGACACTGCCCACAGGTGATAATGGGGCTGACACTGTCCACAGGTGATAATGGGGCTGACACTGCCCACAGGTGATAATTGGGCTGACACTGTCCACAGGTGATAATGGGGCTACACTGTCCACAGGTGATAATGGGACTGACACTGCCCACAGGTGATAATGGGGCTGACACTGTCCACAGGTGATAATGGGGCTGACACTGTCCACATGTGATAATGGAACTGACACTGTCCACAGGTGATAATGGAACTGACACTGTCCACAGGTGATAATGGGGCTGACACTGCCCACAGGTGATAATGGGGCTGACCCAGTTCACAAGTGATAATGGGACTGACACTGCCCACAGATGATAATGGGGCTGACACTGTCCACAGGTGATAATGGGGCTGACACTGTCCACAGGTGATATTGGGGCTGACACTGCCCACAGGTGATAATGGGGCTGACACTGTCCACAGGTGATAATGGGGACTAACACTGTCCACAGGTGATATTGGAACTGACACTGTCCACAGGTGATAATGGGGCTGACACTGCCCACAGGTGATAATGGGGCTGACACTGTCCACAGGTGATAATGGGGCTGACACTGCCCACAGGTGATAATGGGGCTGACACTGTCCACAGGGGGATAATGGGGCTGACACTGTCCACAGGTGATAATGGGACTGACACTGCCCACAGGTGATAATGGGGCTGACACTGTCCACAGGTGATAATGGGGCAGACACTGCCCACAGGTGATAATGGGGCTGACACTGTCCACAGGTGATAATGGGGCTGACACTGCCCACAGGTGATAATGGGGCTGACACTGTCCACAGGGGATAATGGGGCTGACACTGTCCACAGGTGATAATGGGACTGACACTGCCCACAGGTGATAATGGGGCTGACACTGTCCACAGGTGATAATGGGGCTGACACTGTCCACATGTGATAATGGAACTGACACAGTCCACAGGTGATAATGGAACTGACACTGCCCACAGGTGATAATGGGGCTGACACTGTCCACAGGTGATAATGGGGCTGACACTGTCCACAGGTGATAATGGGACTAACACTGCCCAGAGGTGATAATGGGACTGACACTGTCCACAGGTGATAATGGGGCTGACCCTGTCCACAGGTGATAATGGGGCTGACACTGTCCACAGGTGATAATGGGGCTGACACTGTCCACAGGTGATAATGGAACTGACAATGTCCACAGGTGATAATGGAGCTGACTCTGCCCACAGGTGATAATGGGGCTGACACTGTCCACAGGTGATAATGGGGCTGACACTGCCCACAGGTGATAATGGGGCTGAAACTGTCCACAGGTGATAATGGGGCTGACACTGCCCACAGGTGATAATAGGGCTAACACTCTCCACAGGTGATAATGGGGCTGACACTGTCCACAGGTGATAATGGGGCTGACACTGCCCACAGGTGATAATTGGGCTGACACTGTCCACAGGTGATAATGGGGCTGACACTGTCCACAGGTGATAATGGGACTGACACTGCCCACAGGTGATAATGGAACTGACACTGTCCACAGGTGATAATGGAACTGACACTGTCCACAGGTGATAATGGGGCTGACACTGCCCACAGGTGATAATGGGGCTGACACTGTCCACAGGTGATAATGGGACTGACACTGCCCACAGGTGATAATGGGGCTGACACTGTCCACAGGTGATAATGGGGCTGACGCTGTTCACACCGGATAATGGGGCTGATACTGCCCACAGGTGATAATGGGACTGACACTGCCCACAGGTGATAATAGGGCTGACACTGCCCACAATTGATAATGGGGCTGACACTGTCCACAGGTGATAATGGGGCTGACACTGTCCACAGGTGATATTGGGGCTGACACTGTCCACAGGTGATAATGGGGCTGACACTGCCCACAGGTGATAATGGGGCTGAAACTGTCCAAAGGTGATATTGGGGCTGACACTGTCCACAGGTGATAATGGGACTGATACTGCGCACAGGTGATAATGGGGCTGACACTGTCCACAGGTGATAATGGGGCTGACACTGTCCACAGGTGATAATGGAACTGACACTGTCCACAGGTGATAATGGAGCTGACTCTGCCCACAGGTGATAATGGGGCTGACACTGTCCACAGGTGATAATGGGGCTGACACTGCCCACAGGTGATAATGGGGCTGACACTGTCCACAGGTGATAATGGGGCTGACACTGCCCACAGGTGATAATGGGACTGACACTGCCCACAGGTGATAATAGGGCTAACACTGTCCACAGGTGATAATGGGGCTGACACTGTCCACAGGTGATAGTGGGGCTGACACAAACCACAGGAGATAATGGGACTGACACTGTCCACTGGAGATAATGGAACTGACACTGTCCACAGGTGATAATGGAACTGACACTGTCCACAGGAGATAATGGAACTGACACTGTCCACAGGTGATAATGGGACTGACACTGTCCACAGGTGATAATGGGGCTGACACTGACCACAGGAGATAATGGGACTGACACTGTCCACAGGAGATAATGGAACTGACACTGCCCACAGGTGATAATGGGACTGACACTGCCCACAGGTGATAATGGGGCTGACACTGACCACAGGTGATAATGGGGCTGACACTGCCCACAGGTGATAATGGGGCTGACACTGTCCACAGGTGATAATGGGGCTGACACTGTCCACAGGTGATAATGGGGCTGACACTGTCCACAGGTGATAATGGAACTGACACTGCCCACAGGTGATAATGGGACTGACACTGCCCACAGGTGATAATGGGGCTGACACTGTCCACAGGTGATAATGGGACTGACACTGCCCACAGGTGATAATGGGACTGACACTGTCCACAGGTGATAATGGGGCTGACACTGCCCACAGGTGATAATGGGACTGACACTGCCCACAGGTGATAGTGGAACTGACACTGTCCACAGGTGATAATGTGGCTGACACTGTCCACAGGTGATAATGGAACTGACACTGTCCACAGGTGATAATGGAACTGACACTGTCCACAGGTAATAATGGAACTGACACTGCCCACAGGTGATAATGGGGCTGACACTGTCCACAGGTGATAATGGGGCTGACACTGTCCACAGGTGATAATGGGGCTGCCATTGCCCACAGGTGATAATGGGGCTGACTCTGTCCACAGGTGATAATGGAACTGACACTGTCCACACGTGATAATGGAGCTGACACTGCCCACAGGTGATAATGGGGCTGACACTGTCCACAGGTGACAATGGGGCTGACACTGCCCACAGGTGATAATGGGGCTGACACTGTCCACAGGTGATAATGGGGCTGACACTGCCCACAGGTGATAATTGGGCTGACACTGTCCACAGGTGATAATGGGGCTACACTGTCCACAGGTGATAATGGGACTGACACTGCCCACAGGTGATAATGGGGCTGACACTGTCCACAGGTGATAATGGGGCTGACACTGTCCACATGTGATAATGGAACTGACACTGTCCACAGGTGATAATGGAACTGACACTGTCCACAGGTGATAATGGGGCTGACACTGCCCACAGGTGATAATGGGGCTGACCCTGTTCACAGGTGATAATGGGACTGACACTGCCCACAGATGATAATGGGGCTGACACTGTCCACAGGTGATAATGGGGCTGACACTGTCCACAGGTGATATTGGGGCTGACACTGCCCACAGGTGATAATGGGGCTGACACTGTCCACAGGTGATAATGGGGACTAACACTGTCCACAGGTGATATTGGAACTGACACTGTCCACAGGTGATAATGGGGCTGACACGGCCCACAGGTGATAATGGGGCTGACACTGTCCACAGGTGATAATGGGGCTGACACTGCCCACAGGTGATAATGGGGCTGACACTGTCCACAGGGGGATAATGGGGCTGACACTGTCCACAGGTGATAATGGGACTGACACTGCCCACAGGTGATAATGGGGCTGACACTGTCCACAGGTGATAATGGGGCAGACACTGCCCACAGGTGATAATGGGGCTGACACTGTCCACAGGTGATAATGGGGCTGACACTGCCCACAGGTGATAATGGGGCTGACATTGTCCACAGGGGATAATGGGGCTGACACTGTCCACAGGTGATAATGGGACTGACACTGCCCACAGGTGATAATGGGGCTGACACTGTCCACAGGTGATAATGGGGCTGACACTGTCCACATGTGATGATGGAACTGACACAGTCCACAGGTGATAATGGAACTGACACTGCCCACAGGTGATAATGGGGCTGACACTGTCCACAGGTGATAATGGGGCTGACACTGTCCACAGGTGATAATGGGACTAACACTGCCCAGAGGTGATAATGGGACTGACACTGTCCACAGGTGATAATGGGGCTGACCCTGTCCACAGGTGATAATGGGGCTGACACTGTCCACAGGTGATAATGGGGCTGACACTGTCCACAGGTGATAATGGAACTGACAATATCCACAGGTGATAATGGAGCTGACTCTGCCCACAGGTGATAATGGGGCTGACACTGTCCACAGGTGATAATGGGGCTGACACTGCCCACAGGTGATAATGGGGCTGAAACTGTCCACAGGTGATAATGGGGCTGACACTGCCCACAGGTGATAATAGGGCTAACACTCTCCACAGGTGATTATGGGGCTGACACTGTCCACAGGTGATAATGGGGCTGACACTGCCCACAGGTGATAATTGGGCTGACACTGTCCACAGGTGATAATGGGGCTGACACTGTCCACAGGTGATAATGGGACTGACACTGCCCACAGGTGATAATGGAACTGACACTGTCCACAGGTGATAATGGAACTGACACTGTCCACAGGTGATAATGGGGCTGACACTGCCCACAGGTGATAATGGGGCTGACACTGTCCACAGGTGATAATGGGACTGACACTGCCCACAGGTGATAATGGGGCTGACACTGTCCACAGGTGATAATGGGGCTGACGCTGTTCACACCGGATAATGGGGCTGACACTGCCCACAGGTGATAATGGGACTGACACTGCCCACAGGTGATAATAGGGCTGACACTGCCCACAATTGATAATGGGGCTGACACTGTCCACAGGTGATAATGGGGCTGACACTGTCCACAGGTGATAATGGGGCTGACACTGTCCACAGGTGATAATGGGGCTGACACTGCCCACAGGTGATAATGGGGCTGACACTGTCCAAAGGTGATATTGGGGCTGACACTGTCCACAGGTGATAATGGGACTGATACTGCGCACAGGTGATAATGGGGCTGACACTGTCCACAGGTTATAATGGGGCTGACACTGTCCACAGGTGATAATGGAACTGACACTGTCCACAGGTGATAATGGAGCTGACTCTGCCCACAAGTGATAATGGGGCTGACACTGTCCACAGGTGATAATGGGGCTGACACTGCCCACAGGTGATAATGGGGCTGACACTGTCCACAGGTGATAATGGGGCTGACACTGCCCACAGGTGATAATGGGACTGACACTGCCCACAGGTGATAATAGGGCTAACACTGTCCACAGGTGATAATGGGGCTGACACTGTCCACAGGTGATAGTGGGGCTGACACAAACCACAGGAGATAATGGGACTGACACTGTCCACTGGAGATAATGGAACTGACACTGTCCACAGGTGATAATGGAACTGACACTGTCCACAGGAGATAATGGAACTGACACTGTCCACAGGTGATAATGGGACTGACACTGTCCACAGGTGATAATGGGGCTGACACTGACCACAGGAGATATTGGGACTGACACTGTCCACAGGAGATAATGGAACTGACACTGCCCACAGGTGATAATGGGACTGACACTGCCCACAGGTGATAATGGGGCTGACACTGACCACAGGTGATAATGGGGCTGACACTGCCCACAGGTGATAATGGGGCTGACACTGTCCACAGGTGATAATGGGGCTGACACTGTCCACAGGTGATAATGGGGCTGACACTGTCCACAGGTGATAATGGAACTGACACTGCCCACAGGTGATAATGGGACTGACACTGCCCACAGGTGATAATGGGGCTGACACTGTCCACAGGTGATAATGGGACTGACACTGCCCACAGGTGATAATGGGACTGACACTGTCCACAGGTGATAATGGGGCTGACACTGCCCACAGGTGATAATGGGACTGACACTGCCCACAGGTGATAGTGGAACTGACACTGTCCACAGGTGATAATGTGGCTGACACTGTCCACAGGTGATAATGGAACTGACACTGTCCACAGGTGATAATGGAACTGACACTGTCCACAGGTAATAATGGAACTGACACTGCCCACAGGTGATAATGGGGCTGACACTGTCCACAGGTGATAATGGGGCTGACACTGTCCACAGGTGATAATGGGGCTGCCACTGCCCACAGGTGATAATGGGGCTGACTCTGTCCACAGGTGATAATGGGGCTGACACTGTCCACAGGTGATAATGGGACTGATACTGCCCACAAGTGATAATGGGGCTGACACTGTCCACAGGTGATAATGGGGCTGACACTGTCCACAGGTGATAATGGAACTGACACTGTCCACAGGTGATAATGGAGCTGAATCTGCCCACAGGTTATAATGGGGCTGACACTGTCCACAGGTGATAATGGGGCTGACACTGCCCACAGGTGATAATGGGGCTGACACTGTCCACAGGTGATAATGGGGCTGACACTGCCTACAGGTGATAATGGGACTGACACTGCCCACAGGTGATAATAAGGCTAACACTGTCCACAGGTGATAATGGGGCTGACACTTTCCACAGGTGATAATGGGGCTGACACTAACCACAGGAGATAATGGGACTGACACTGTCCACAGGAGATAATGGAACTGACACTGTCCACAGGTGATGTTTACGGCCCTCTCGGGTCGCAACTGGGTTCTTACTCTGATGTTGTTAGAGGAAGGGTATCCGGCCCCAAGCCAGTAGTGGCTTTCAAGGGATGTGATCCGTAACGCAAGTAAATTAAAGGGGAAGGGAAATACAGTCAAAACTTAATATAATAATTATTACCATCACCAATTAATATATATAAGAAGATTACACGGGGGGGGGGGTATAAACACTATTATATACACTGTCGTCTTCTTCTGAAGACTCTGGATCTTCACGGTGCCAAGCTCTTGGTGCTCTCGTGGCCTCATGACGAATCCTTCAAGAAGCTTGAGTCTACCCCGGCCACAGGACAGCCAAACCACAGTTCCACTGGGGGCACCGTCGTGGAGGCCGTCAACCACAAGTCCAGCAGATAGCTGGCAGGTTCCGAATCAGCGACGCTGGTTAGGCCACTCCACGAGCGATACTAGGGTCGCGCCCTAGTCAGGAGCCTCGTGTGATACCACAGATCACTCTCCTTTCCACAACACCCCAGTGGTTAAGCGTCTCCACCAGTCAGTCCCGGGTATGACAATCCTTCAACTGCCGCTTCACAGGCAGGGTAACACCACAGTGTTCATCCGGGGGGCGACTCACAGCTGCTGCAGCAAAACACTTGGTGACGAGACGGCCAACTTGGGTAGACTGATCCAACTTCCATTACAGCAGTCCCAGGTCGACTCTCTAATCAGACACGTCATCAGTAACAGGGACACACAAAAGCACCTCATTTACAGGCTCAGACACAAACGCCCGACGTATCCACTCCATAGATGGCGTTGTTGTCTGAGCACCACCTCACCAGAGGTCAGCAGTGGCTGTGTTGTGAGCTGAACAGGACTGGAAACTGGCCCTCGTGGCCAATACACCTCGTCCTCACCAGGTGTCGTCGTCCATTTGGAGGGGGTTTCGGGAGCTGACCCACAGATGGCGCGGTCGTCACTGCTCCGTGCTCGGACGCTGGATTCGGGTCCGTAACACCTCCCCACGAAAAGAATTTGGTTTGGGGTTCTATAAAATAAAAGACAAACCAAATTAGTACGTGGATATAACTCCACACAGATTCACGTACACTATTAACTGGAATGGTGAGGCTGTCTTGTCTACAGAACTTTCCTACTGGGGAACTCTGGCACAACGAGAACTTGCAGATAGAAGGCAATGACCTGCCTGACGTAATCTTCCACACCTCCACTGTGATGTCAAGCAGGGGCTTAATCTCATCTCTCGAGTAAGGATCGGTGTAGACACGATCTGGGGCGACTCGACACTTCCCTGTGTCGTGGCACCGATGATGGCTGGTCGCAGACGGCATTTCTGGTACCGGTCCGGCGGTCCTTCAGGGAGACAGGAACCTGGAATACAGGGGTCTGATAATTCAGAGTGACAGCGACAGTGGGTAAGCCAATACTTACAGCATACGCCTCTACTAGGCCCACACCTAGTTTCAACAGGGCTGCTGGTATACCGCAGATGGTGTCTGCTCTGCCACCGTCAGGTCGCCCAACGTTCCGCATAACGCTGAATCCAGGCTCAGCAATCATGCAGGGGGTGTCAACCTGTCGGAAATAGTCACTCATATTATCATATGTCGTACCTCCTGTATCAACCATCACCTTCCAGGTTCCTTCTTCGACTGCACCACTCACTGTGCACGTCTCCAATCCCTGGGACCTCTTCTCGATGTTCAAGGGAGCCACCATCCGTCGGGTCGTCCACTGGTCCTTACTGAGAACACATACAAGAACAAAAAATACCGCTAGGAAACATTTGGTTAGCTTAGGTACAAGTTTCATGAGCTTGTCATGTCCATAGCCGGCTATATCCATTAGCCTGGTTTGGACCGAAGAGGGCTCTAGAACCTTCGCACATACCTCCGACGTCTGGGGAATCTCTGGCCGGTTCAATGAGCGCTGTACCTTGCCATACAGCAAGTACTCATCTGCCTTCGCTCCAGACTCGTTGGTATCCGTGGGTGCTTGCCAACCCGTTCTCACACAAGACAGCACATATATGACTTAATGCTTAAAGTCAATATGTTGAATATGAATTAGTAAATATGTGATATATTCCCAGTTACTTTTTTTTCCAAGGCCCAAACTCTTCCTCACGTACCAATTTACGTCTCACAGTACCCGTCCGTCAACCTAGATAGCAGAATAGTCGTGATTGGTTCAATTATAAGGAAAATTGTACTTTTCAGGTCCCACATGGGTTGTGAAATTTTCCTACTATTATCCATGCTCTTAGATTATTATAGATCAGCTACTTCCTATTGAAGGCTCGTAGTTTTGTTTTGAGAAATATTAGTTGTTCTTAGTAAATTATAATAAGCACTAAAAATGATTACATAGAATAACAGTCCTTCACCAATCAATATTATATACCATAGTTTGTGCTTTACAAATCTTTAAAGGATGTTTTGTAGGAACGCTAACAGAAAACGATGGTACATTGGAATGTCTATGGGGTAAACTACTGTAAACAGGATGGTATTGTGTCTACTATACCAACTACAGGATCGGTATATTGTCCACTACCACCTGTTAGGTGAATAAGGGGTGCAATACCACCCACAGGATGGGTATGAGGGTCACATCCACCTAGAGGATGAGTATGGGGATCACATCCACCCACAGGAAAGGTATGGAGTCCAATACCACCCACAGGATGAGTATGGCGTCCACTACAACCCACAGGATGGGTATGGGGCTCCAACCACCCATAGAATGGGTATGGGGCTCCAACCACCCATAGAATGGGTATGGGATCCAATAACACCCATTGGATGTTTATGGTGTCCATTGCCGCGCGTCGAGCTCGAAAACCGCAGCATTCATCTCAGAACCATGCCTATTTCACGCAGATTCCTTAATAAACGTAAGAATTTTATATGTCACAAGAAAGATAGAAATATAAGCTTTATTCTAAATACCTTACCATGGGCATATTTAAATTTAAAGCGAAGATACGTATACTTTTATAATAGCCGAGCTCCGACCCCGGACAGATCGATCCACCGAGCAACTCTCTCTCAGAACAATGTTTATTTCACGTGAATTCGTTAATAAACATATATGTTTTATATGTCTCAAGAAAGACAGACATATAAGCTTCACTTTAAACACTTTACCATAGACATACTTAAAGTTCTAATGAAGATACATGTATTTTAAAAATTACGGAGCTCCCACCCCGTACAGACTGAACGACAGAGCAACTCTCTCTCAGATCAATGTTTATTTCACGTAAATTCGTTAATAAACACAAATGTTTTATATGTCTTAAGCAAGATAGAAATAAGAGCTTCATTTTAAATACTTTACAATATACATATTTATAGCTCACGTGAAGATACGTATGTTTTTATAGTAGCGCTCAGTAGCTTGTCGGGCATGGAGTGCAGACGCCTACGCACTTGCCGATATATTGTATAATTAACAAAGATTCGCTAATAAAGCCTAAAATCTTATATGCCTCCAGAAAGACCGAGATATGAACATTATTATGATTGCACCAAATGAAATATATCATGTTCGAGAACAGAGATATATCAATTTTAAATTAAGTTTCGACTCTTGCTCGGGCGAGAGAGATGGGGCGACTCTCGCCCCATCTATTGGAGATTCTGTGCACTAAAGACCCAAAGCTACTCAACCCCTCTTAGCATTATTTCAGTAATGAAGTAATATGATATATTTACTCACTATAATGTTGGTGCTGAATGCAGAACATGAGAAAACATATATTTACTCCAAACTAATGTAATTTCATTATGAAATAAGTAGCATCAAAGGAAGTCGATGGTCCAAGCGACAATGTTGTGGAGCGACTTATCCAAGATATATCGTTGTTTGGTGTTTGTTGGCATATCCAGTTGTCGCACTTCTCTGCACAAATTATCACAAATTTAAAATATAATGTTAACAAGTAGAATACGTATTTTTAATAAAATCTAACATAACTAGCCAGAAAACATTTAACATTTATTAAAAAATATATGTTTGGAAGTTAAATCGACTTCATATTCAATTTCTTTCTTTATTATGCACCCCATACCCATCCCGTGGGCGGTGGTGTACAGGATTACAGAGGTACATAATCGGTTCAGGAACTGAACCCTCTAGTTCGTTTAGCTAAGCAAATAACAATATATGACGCTAGTTAAAAAATTATCAATGTTGTATACACATGTACACACCCTCATACATACATGTATATATATATATATATATATATATATATATATATATATATATATATATATATATATATATATATATATATATATATATATATATATGTCGTACCTAGTAGCCAGAACGCACTTCTCGGCCTACTATGCAAGGCCCGATTTGCCTAATAAGCCAAGTTTTCATGAATTAATTGTTTTTCGACTACCTAACCTACCTAACCTAACCTAACCTAACTTTTTCGGCTATCTAACCTAACCTAATCTATAAAGTTAGGTTAGGTTAGGTAGGGTTGGTTAGGTTCGGTCATATATCTACGTTAATTTTAACTCCAATAAAAAAAATTGCCCTCATACATAATGAAATGGGTAGCTTTATCATTTCATTAGAAAAAAAATTGAGAAAATATATTAATTCAGAAAAACTTGGCTTATTAGGCAAATCGGGCCTTGCATAGTAGGCTGAGAAGTGCGTTCTGGCTACTAGGTACGACATATATATATATATATATATATATATATATATATATATATATATATATATATATATATATATATATATATATATATATATATATACGTATACACATATACATACATATCTAATCACCCACATAATAACACACATCAATAATCTTTGTGTCACAAGTGACATTACAAGAGGCTCACAACAGTCACTATTCAAGGCACTTTACATCTATAGTGAGTCACACAGTTACTAGTCTTGCTGCACACCCACCCAACTGGGCGGCAGCTTTACAGTCATGTGCATGCATTACCTACAGTAAGCAAATTTTGGATACTTCGCTAAAATTTCGGGCAGCACATCATTATGAATGAAGTACTTACACATTTCTTGGACACTATTGATGGTGTTATTTCTAAATTCCGCAATTTTTTCACATTCCATTATATAATGACGCAAAGTATGCGAATAGTTCTGCTGACAGAGTTTACATTTAGTCAAATGTAAATCAGCAGATGTTACAAACTCCCAGAGGTACTTGTAGCCGAGCCTAAACCTAGCAGTGGTAACATCTAGAAGTCTGAGTATCTAGTGGGCCATTTTTGGTAAGCAGAACTGGCGCTGTGGGATGAACCAAACGTCGAGTTAAGGGGCCTAAATGAATGCTCATTCATATATGGCCCACTAGATGCATTCGGAGACCAATATGGGAAGGAATCCACAGGAGACAAACTCTGACTCCATCATTGATTATTTCACTATATCTGTGTCTAGCTTCAGAGATAAGCACGTCACAGTTATGCCTTGGGAAGCTGAGGGCAGTCAAGGATGACAAGGAGTCACTTACAATTAGCGTGTCAACTTAGGATTCATATACGCGCTCTAGTGCAAGGATTATGGCAACCAATTCTGTTTGAAGAGTGGAGGCCCAGTTACTTAGACGCGCTCCACACTCATGGGAGAAGGAACCATCTCTCCCTGTCACAACAACTGCACTTCCAGCTGCACCATAGGACTGATGCAAGGATCCATCAGTGTAAATAATCTGGGAAAGGGAGCGCTCTCTGACTAAAGCATCAATTTGGCTTAAGGCATTGTACTTTGCTTCTTGTCGAAGCAAGGACTGTTCTTTAATCAGCTTCTTGGGTGGGAAAGGGGGGACAGTAATTTGGAAAGGAGTGATCTCCCATGGGGCAGGAAAGTGTTGTTGTTGTTGTCTCTCTTGGTAGGGGTGATGAAAGTTATACTTTCTGAGCACATTGGCAGTGCGTAGGCGTCTGCACTCCATGCCCGACAAGCTACTAAGCGCTACTATAAAAACATATGTATCTTCACTTGAGCTATAAATATGTCTATTGTAATGTATTTAAAATGAAGCTCTTATTTCTAGCTTGCTTAAGACATATAAAACATTTGTGTTTATTAACGAATTTACGTGAAATAAACATTGATCTGAGAGAGAGTTGCTCTGTCGTTCAGTCTGTACGGGGTGGGAGCTCCGTAATTTTTAAAATACATGAATCTTCATTAGAACTTTAAATATGTCTATAGTAAAGTGTTTAAAGTGAAGCTTATATGTCTGCCTTTCTTGAGACACATAAAACATATATGTTTACTAACGAATTCACGTGAAATAAACATTGTTCTGAGAGAGAGTTGCTCGGTCGATCGATCTGTCCGGGGTCGGAGCTCGGCTATTATAAAAGTACACGTATCTTCGCTTTAAATTTAAATAAGCCCATGGTAAGGTATTTAGAATGAAGCTTATATTTCTATCTTTCTTGTGACATATAAAACTCTTACGTTTATTAAGGAATCTGCGTGAAATAGGCATGGTTCTGAGATGAATGCTGCGGTTTTCGAGCTCGACGCGCGGCGATGGACGCCATACACATCCAGTGGGTGTTATTGGACCCCATACCCATTTTATGGGTGGTTGGAGCCCCATACCCATTCTATGGGTGGTTGGAGCCCCATACCCATCCTGTGGGTTGTAGTGGACGCCATGCTCATCCTGTGGGTGGTATTGGACTCCATACCCTTCCTGTGGGTGGATGTGATCCCCATACTCATCCTCTGGGTGGATGTGACCCTCATACCCATCCTGTGGGTGGTATTGCACCCCTTACTCACCTAACAGGTGGTAGTGGACAATATACCGATCCTGTAGTTGGTATAGTAGACACAATACCATCCTGTTTACAGTAGTTTACCCCATAGACATTCCAATGTACCATCGTTTTCTGTTAGCGTTCCTACAAAACATCCTTTAAAGATTTGTAAAGCACAAACTATGGTATATAATATTGATTGATTGACTGTTATTCTATGTAATCATTTTTAGTGCTTATTATAATTTACTAAGAACAACTAATATTTCTCAAAACAAAACTACGAGCCTTCAATAGAAAGTAGCTGATCTATAATATTCTAAGAGCATGGACAATAGTAGGTAAATTTCACAACCCATGTGGGACCTGAAAACTACAATTTTCCTCATAATTGAACGAATCTCGACTATTCTGCTATCTAGGTTGACGGACAGGTACTGTGAGACGTAAATTGGTACGTGAGGAAGAGTTTGGGCCTTGGAAAAAAAGTAACTGGGAATATATCACATATTTACTAATTCATATTCAACATATTGACTTTAAGCATTAAGTCATATATGTGCTGTCTTGTGTGAGAACGGGTTGGTGCTTGCACACAAGACCTCTCTTCATGCTCAGTTACCTCTGCCATCGTAACCGCATGTTCCTCGTCGGGAGAAGAATCAGGAGACTCTGCTAGAATACTGTCGATCTGCGGGTGAGAGGACAAATTAAACATGTTTAAATCCGGGTCTGTTTTTACCTGGATATTACCACTGCCTGCCGTTACCTCAGACCGTGCTGTTCTGGCTGACTCGTCCGCGACCTTGGGATGATTGTTGCTCCAACCTGTCACCAAGTCGTTGGCTAGTACCACATCAATCCCAGCTACAGGGAGGGTATCGACTACTGCCAACGCACATGTGCCGCTGAAGTAAGGCGAGTCGAGATGTACCGGCACTAAGGGGGCGATATACTGTGTCCTAGGAAACCCAACCAGGATAACCTTTTGTCTCCCATCCACACTCACTCCCTCGGGTAACGAGTTTTTCACGATCAGGGACTGGGCTGCTCCACTATCTCTGAGCACTACAACTGACCTACCAATATGATCACTTGATACATACCCGCTTGAAGTGTGAGGGGAAAACAATCTGGGTTCTTCCTGAGTAGTTATAGACGGGCTTCCTGCTGGTGATGTTACACAACTCATTAACATCACCTCCCTACGTGCGCCGCTACCTCTTCTGCCTCGGCACATAGCAGCTACATGCCCTTTCTGCCCACAAGTCCAGCACACCACATTCCTCCTCGGACTTCGGTGTTTCGGACTATTGGGACTAGTCCTTCGAGGGCTACTTGGGGGCGTCTTCTTAGCGCTTCGTGGGACGGGGGTCTCCTCATCGTCATGAGGTTTGTCAAACCGGCGTTGGTAATTCCTCGGGACGTACTTAGCAGAAGGCCTGTGCGTCAGGATATATTCCTCAGCCATGGTGGCTGCCGCACTCAAGGTCTCCACCTGCTGCTCCTCTAAGTACGTCTTCAGGTCTCCAGACAGACAATCCTTGAAGTCCTCTAACAGTATGAGCTGCTCGAGGTCTTCTTTGGTCTCCACCTTCCGAGAGGCACACCACTCCTGGAAAAGTCGCTCCTTGATGGTGGCGAATTCGGTGAAAGTGTGCTCTGAGGTCTTCTTCAGGTTCCTAAACTTTTGCCTGTAAGCCTCAGGTACCAACTGGTAAGCCATGAGCACCACTTTCTTCACCCTGTCGTAATCGCCAGAGTCGTCAAGGGACAACGTGGAGTAGGCGACTTGGGCCTTCCCAGTCAGAACTGACTATCATGATTGCCCAATTCTCCCTTGGCCACTCCAAAGAGGCAGCGACTTTCTCGAAGGCTGCGAAGAACTTTGAAACTTCCTTTTCGTTGAATTTTGGGACCATTTTGATGTTCCTTACCGGATCGAAACTACTGGTCTCCGTTGTTTGCCTCCGACCACCTAACCGCAATACTTCTAGTTCATGTTGTCTCTCTCTTTCCTCTCTGTCCCGTCGTTCTTGCCTGTCTCGCTCTTTTTCTCGCTCTTCTCTTTCTCTTTCTCGTTCTTCTCTTTCTCTTTCTCGTTCTTCTCTCTCTCGTTTCTCTGCTCTTTCTCGCTCTTCTCTTCTTTCTTCTCGTTCTAATTCTAAACGCCTTATCTCTAATTCTTTTCCTAATCTCTCTCTTTCCATTTCTTGTCTCTCTTTTTCCATTTCTAATTTCTTATCTTCTCTCTCTCTCGCTTTCTCTTCTCTCTCTTTAGCGATTTCTAGCTTTTTCCATTCTATTTCACGATGGATCTCTAGTTCACGCATTTTCACAGTAAGCACACTTATATTTAGTTCACTTTCATCACTTTCGACATCACTGCTCTTACCTTCCTTACGATGGTTTCGTTGAAGACATCATAAGAAGGAAAGTGAAACGCCATGCAATCTCTGAAGAGACAACTAACACAACACCTATACCCCCTATTAGACTATTTTACAGGAACTTCTTTTCCACAGCTCATAAAACGGAGGAAAGGGTCCTGAAAGATATTGTTAATAGAAACGTTATCCCTACAGACAAAAATCAGAGGATACAACTGACGATTTACTATAAAACCAGAAAAACGGCCAGCCTACTCATAAGAAACTCTCCAGACACAAAGCAGAACGCTTTAAAAGAGACCAACGTCGACTATGCCTTCAAATGCCCACTTGGGGACTGTAAGCTCCCAAAAAACCAGTATATAGGCAAGACAACAACATCTCTTTCTAGGCGTTTAACGATGCATAAGCAACAGGGCTCCATTAAGGAACATATAATCTCCTCCCACAACCAAACCATCGCCAGAGAAATCCTAGTAAACAACACAGAAATCATCGATAGATACAGCGATAGCAGACGGCTTGACGTTTGCGAGGCACTGCACATTAAGAAGTCAACACCAGCAATCAACAGCCAATTAATGCACAACTATATTCTACCCACCTCAAGACTCCGCTCCAATATAGAAGCATCAAGAAATATGGACCAATAGGCTTTTTACAATCACTTCCATTTCAATACCCATTGTTTCGTGTTCTGTCTGGTGTTGATGAAATTAATACCTTATTAAATACCACCTCACCCCATCCACCTCACTCAAATGTAGATATAAACAAATCGGAGATATGTAAGTTCTATTCAGTTGTGTATGTGTAAAGTCTTTGAAAATGTAATAAGTTTTACGAAACGCTTCTAACGTAAATAGTTCGAAATAGTTCGAACTATTTACTCTACCCACCATGAGAGTAAGGACAAGACAAGAACATATCGATGCCAACACAGAAGACAATGTCCAACATAACAGGCCAATTACACTGGATTAATCTTTGTGTTTAGATAGGAGATGCCTCGTATGGGCCAATAAGCCTTCTGCAGCCCCTATGTTTATCCCTTATGTATCCCCCCATGTTTTCACCTTCATTGTATTATCACCTGACCTAATGCGGGTATAAAATCAACTAGTATTGTAAGATCTGTTCACTTGAGAATGAACCATGGAGGTTCGAAACGTCGTGCAAATTATACAAATAAGTGTAATACACTCTATAGTAAATCACTTCTTTTCTTCACCTTAAAAGTACGAAAATGAGTTTTGGAGAACTCCTATTTCAATTAAGCCCTGATGCTAAGAAAATAGTTAGAGGGATAGAAGCCCTAAACCAGAAAATAATAAATACAGAATATGCGGTCATATTCAATGAAATATATATATATATATATATGTCGTACCTAGTAGCCAGAACGCACTTCTCAGCCTACTATGCAAGGCCCGATTTGCCTAATAAGCCAAGTTTTCATGAATTAATGTTTTTTCGACTACCTAACCTACCTAACCTAACCTAACCTAACTTTTTCGGCTACCTAACCTAACCTAATCTATAAAGATAGGTTAGGTTAGGTTAGGTAGGGTTGGTTAGGTTCGGTCATATATCTACGTTAATTTTAACTCCAATAAAAAAAAATTGACCTCATACATAATGAAATGGGTAGCGTTATCATTTCATAAGAAAAAAATTTGAGAAAATATATTAATTCAGGAAAACTTGGCTTAATAGGCAAATCGGGCGATGCATTGTAGGCTGAAAAGTGCGTTCTGGCTACTAGGTACGACATATATATATCTATATATATATATATATATATATATATATATATATATATATATATATATATATATATATATATATATATATATATATATATATGTCGTACCTAATAGCCAGAACGCACTTCTGAGCCTACTATGCAAGGCCCGATTTGCCTAATAAGCCAAGTTTTCCTGAATTAATATTTTTTCTCTAAATTTTTTCTTATGAAATGATAAAGCTACCCATTTCATTATGTATGAGGTAAAAAAATTTTTATTGGAGTTAAAATTAACGTAGATATATGACCGAACCTAACCAACCCTACCTAACCTAACCTAACCTATCTTTATAGGTTAGGTTAGGTTAGGTAGCTTAAAAAGTTAGGTTAGGTTAGGTTAGGTAGGTTAGGTAGTCGAAAAACAATTAATTCATGAAAACTTGGCATACTAGGCAAATCGGGCCTTGCATAGTAGGCTCAGAAGTGCGTTCTGGCTACTAGGTACGACATATATATATATATATATATATATATATATATATATTCAATTTATATGAAGAGGTTCAGTCAGCCTGATTGAATATTTTTCCTCAAGGGACACTCATGAGGTTTTGTTTACCTTGCGAGCATCTTTATGCTTGGAAAAATATTCAGCTGCTGCACTACAATATTAATATACTTATTGATATATGAGGCGTTGCCTTACTCTACAACCGACAGACAAGCTTACTGGATATATTAAAGTTATACAAGCATTCAATTGACCAATTAATACTCTAATAACATTCAATATACTTCTCTGAATGCCGGGTGCGTGTCTGACAAAGTGTGCCAAACTGGATAACTCTCTTGTTGAGTTAGGTATGATATTTTATATCACAGCTTTGCTGTATATTGTTCTGGTAGCATTGCTATGTGATTATTTCCTTAATTACGTTGTAGAAGGATGATAGGTGATGATGTTGGAAGTGGAGACAGTGTCACTTTGTGTGCTTCATTTACACTTATTAGATATATTTTAGGAATTTTTCCTTGTAGATATATTGTCCAGGAACTCCCCCAGTTCTAGAGAGTAACACTGGTGATAAAGATAATTCGATAAGGTGTCCTGAGTTAAGTAATGTTCGATAAGGCACCGTGGTACGTTTTCACTGTTTTGTAAACACAGGACTTCTGCCCTCGGGGTGTGGACGGCGCTTCTCTCCCGAGTTTGGCTCCACCCCTTCCTAGAGAGGGTATCTTTCAATGAATATTGATTGATTATTTTAATGTCTAGACATATAATTGAGATAAAATGTGATTATAATATAATTAGATATAAGATATAAAGATAATAAGTAGTACTTGATTGTACTACTGATTCTTATTAAGGATTCGATTTAACCCCTACTGGAAATCGAATCAATATTTCCAATAGTTTTTTAATTAAGAAACCTATCTAGAAGCTTCTGGATCCTTAAGAAATCATTAACAAAATCATGTCGGCACCTATAGGGCCCCTATGGTGTAGGTGATCAGAGGCACTGTCATCTAGGATCAAGATGTATAATGAATCTATAATGATTCTAATATGATTCTGATGTGATTTTGATATGATTTATTTATGATTGAGATATGATATAGAAGTAATACATTTCTTAGATAATAACATAAACAGTGAGTAAAAATTTCCCACACTGACCACAGGTAATAATGGGGTTGACACTGCCCACAGGGGATAATGGGGGTTACACTGTCAACAGGTGATAATAGGGCTGACTCTGCCCACAGGTGATAATGGGGCTGACACTGCCCACAGGTTATAATGGGGCTGACACTGCCCTCAAGTGATAAAGGTCTGACACTGCACACAGGTTATAATGGGACTGACACTGCCCACAGGTGATAATGGGGCTGACACTGTTTACAGGTGATAATGGGATTGACACTGTCAACAGGTGATAATGGGGGTGACACTGTCCACTGGTGATAATTGGACTGACACTGTCCACAGCTGATAATAGGGCTGACACTGTCCACAGGTCATAATGGGGCAGACACCTTCCACAGGAGATAATGGGACTGACACTGCCCACAGGTGATAATATGGCTGACACTGTCCACAGGTGATAATGGGGGTGACACTGTTCACAGGTGATAATGGGGCTGACACTGTCCACAGGTTATAATGGGGATGACACTGTCCACAGGTGATAGTGGGACTGACACTGCCCACAGGTATTAATGGGGCTGACACTGTCCACATGTGATAATGGGGTTTACACTGTCCACAGGTGATAATGGGGTGACACTGTTCACAGGTGATAATGGGGCTGACACTGTCCACATGTGATAATGGGGTTTACACTGTCCACAGGTGATAATGGGGTGACACTGTTCACAGATGATAATGGGGCTGACACTGTCCACAGGTTATAATGGGGATGACACTGTCCACAGGTGATAGTTGGACTGACACTGCCCACAGGTAATAATGGGGCTGACACTGTCCACATGTGATAATGGGGTTTACACTATTCATAGGTGATAATGGGGCTGACACTACCGACAGGTGATAATGGGATTGACAGTGCCAACAGGTGATAATGGGACTGACACTGCCCACAGGAGATAATGGGGCTGACACTGCCCACAGGTGATAATGGGGCTGACACTGTCCCACACGTGATATTGGTGCTAACACTGCCCACAGGAGATAATGGGGGTTACACTGCCCACAGGAGATAATGGGGGTTACACTGCCCACAGGTTGAGGACCTCCGCAGGATGAGGGCGCCCGTCAGGAGGCTGGTGGAGACGGGACTGGTGTTGGCCGTCCAGGAAGACCAAGATGGCCGCCGCTCTGCCAGGATAACATTACAAGATGGTCAGCTCTGCCTCCACCCACTCCTGCCTCAGCCTCCACCCACACACGCCCACACCCACACACACCCCTCAAGGTACGCCCACACCTTTAAGATACGCCCACACCCACAAACACGTCCACATTCACACACACACCCACACACATGCCTACACACGCCCACACCCATACCCACACACGCCAACACCAACACACACGCACACACACACACACACACACACACACACACACACACACACACACACACACACACACACACACACTCACACACTCACACACACACACACACACACACACACACACACACACACACACACACACACACACACACACACACACACTCACACACACATACATACACACACACACACACACACACACGCCAACACCCACACATACACACACGCCAACACCAACACAGATGCACACACCCACACCCATACACAAGCACACACACGCCCACACACACACACACATGCACACACACGCCCACACACACACGCCAACACCAACACACACGCACACACGCTAACACCAACACCCACTCACACACACACACACACACACACACACACACACACGCCTGCACACAGTCCAGGCTGCCAGGGAAGGCACAAGTGTAGGACGGTGGTCCGCGAATTAATTCAGTATTCTCGGAATATTTACGTACCAGTGAGCCCAAAACATAGTTTTGAGTCATACAAAGGGTAGAGCAACGCAGTGATAACGCAACATAGTGAATTCTTATAACGTTGGATAAGAAAAAAATTGAAAAAGAACGAGTTTGTGGTAAGACAGTGGCACCAGCGGGCTGAGAAGGGAAGAATTTGGACCACCGTGTGGAGAGGAGCTCTGGCCTACACTGACGTCTACAATTAAGGCGGACATCGCTTCATAGATCAACTAGTTGTGCTTTGGGATGCTTACTTGGAGGTGAGTGCCTCTCAAAGTCAGTCATGCAAGGTGTACAGTGTTTTTGATAAAATAATTAACTTTGGACTTAAGTTAAAGTACGAAAAAGTAGCTCGAGAGTCTCAGCTTGGTAGTAGTTTTTTCACACCTGTGTGTTACATTACACCGCCACCGACTCACCATAACATGCCAATGTAAACACACACACACACAGGCACGCACTCACAAACCAGCCTACCGCCAACCTCACCCCTCACCCCTGGGATTGATCCTCCAACCCTCACCAACCCTCACCTCTCTCCCCCGCTCTGCCTCTCTACCCCGCTCTACCTCTCTCCCTCTCTCCCTCGCTCTTCCTCTCTCCCCCTCACTCCCTCTCCCTCACTCCCTCTCCCTCACTCCCGTTCACTCCCTCTCTCCCTTTCACTCTCTCTCCCTCCATCTCTCCACCAGTTAAACCCCCCCTCCCCCCCACCGTGCCACTCCGACAATAAACACACACTCACACACACACACAGCTCAGAACTCAACATGAGATTCCAGGAGGTCTTCACAATAGAACAAGGAGAGACCCCTGCACTAAATGAGGAGGCAAACCGAAGAACCTTGGAGGAAATTTACCTCACCAGTGGTGAGGTCAAAAGGAATCTGTTGGAGCTGAATGTGTCAAAGGCTGTTGGGCCTGACAGAATCCCACTGTGGATTCTAAAAGAAGGTGCAGAAGCACTGAGTGTGCCACTCTCTATGGTGTATAACAGGTCACTGGAAATGTTAGACCTAACGGAAAGCTGGAAAACAGCTAATGTAGTCCCAATATACAAGAAGGGTGACAGGCAAGAGGCACTGAACTACAGGCCAGTTTCCCTAACTTGTATACCATGCAAGGTGATGGAGAAGATCGTGAGCAAAAGGCTCGTAGAGCATCTGGAGAGAAACAGCTTTGTAACAGACCACCAGCATGGGTTCAGAGATGGTAAATCGTGCCTCACAGGTCTAATAGAACTCTATGACCAAGCAACACAAATTAGGCAGGAAAGAGGAGGGTGGGCAGACTGCATTTTCTTGGACTGTCAGAAAGCCTTTGACACAGTACCTCACAAAAGGCTATCTTGAGATTATCTTGAGATGATTTCGGGGCGTTTAGTGTCCCCGCGGCCCGGTTCTCGACCAGACCTCCACCCCCAGGAAGCAGCCCGTGACAGCTGACTAACACCCAGGTACCTATTTTACTGCTAGGTAACAGGGGCATCAGGATGAAAGAAACTCTGCCCATTGTTTCTCGCCAGCGCCTGGGATCGAACCCAGGACCACAGGATGTCCTGGGTTCCTGGGTTCCTGCGTGCTGTCCGCTCGGCCGACCGGCTTCCTCTGTTACAAAAGTTGGAGCAGCAGGCAGGAGTAAAAGGTAAGGTGCTCCAGTGGATAAGGGAGTATCTAAGCAATAGGAAACAGCGAGTAACGGTGAGGGGAGGAGGCATCAGAGTGGTGAGATGTCACCAGCGGAGTCCCACAGGGCTCTGTACTCGGACCCATCCTGTTTCTAGTATATGTAAACGACCTTCCAGAGGGTATAGACTCATTCCTCTCAATGTTTGCTTACGATACAAAAATTATGAGAAGAATCAAAACAGATGAAAATAGACAAAGACTACAGGACGACCTGGACAAACTGGAGGAATTGTCTAGAAAATTGCTGCTAAAGTTCAACTCAGGAAAGTGTAAAGTAATAAAATTAGGCGAAGGGAGCAGAAGGCTGAACACAAGGTACCATCTGGGAGGTGAAATCCTACAAGAGTCAAATAGAGAGAAAGATCTGGGGGTCGATATCACACCGAATCTGTCCCCAGAGGCCCAAATCAAAAGGATATCATCAGCGGCATATGCTAGACTGGCCAATATAAGAACTGCCTTTAGAAACTTGTGTAAGGAATCGTTCAGGACCCTGTATACCACTTATGTAAAACCAATCCTGGAGTATGCAGCTCCAGCCTGGAGTCCATACCTAGTTAAACACAAGACAAAGTTAGAGAAGATTCAGAGGTATGCCACCAGACTGGTCCCGGAACTGAGAGGATGAGTTACGAGGAAAGGCTAAGGAAATGAAGAATGAAATAAGCAACCTGAAAAGAGAGCTGACAGCATCAAAGAGGAGATTAGAGCCCTCAAAGAGAACAGTATTGATGCTGAGACTCAGATAATCATCCAGGGGGAGGGTGGAAATAGTATACTGGAAGAGAAGGCTAATATAAAATCAACATTTGCAAAAATGCTAAAAAAAAAAATCTGAAGTAATGCCCACAATGATGGAGGTGGCCATAAAGGCAGCCACCTCACAGGAAGCGGCAAGCTCCGCTACTCAGCTGCTGGAAAGAAAAAGAGCAGTGGTAGCTGTGGGTATTAAAGAGCAGGAAGGCTCCAGCAGGATAGAGTGGAATGATAAGGACAATGCAGCAGTGAATGAAATACTGAAGACACTAGAGATGGAGGGGGCTGAACATAGAATTGAGAAGGTTTTCAGGCTAGGCTGGTACAACAAAGACCGAGATCGTGTGTTAAAGAGAGTGTTTGCAAACGAGAACACAAAGGAGTTGATTCTAAGAAGGAAAAGCCACCTGCAACATGTGGGAGATTTAAAAAAAAATATTCCTCCAGAGGGACATGACAAGGGAGGAGAGAGCCATGGCGGCAAAAGCAAGGAAGAGGCGCAGGGCAAGAGGGGAAAACCAGGAACTCACAGCTCCCAACACATCATCCCCAGGAGTGAGGGGGGAACTCACAACCAGCAACCCAGTAACACCAGAGGGGAGGGCAACCACACCACCCTCCTCTGCATAGAAACCCCCCCCCCCTACCCCAAACCCTCCCTGCCCCCACTCAAATGCACAGCCAAATCTCCCTACCCCACACCGCATTCCCACCCTGCTACCCCTCCCCTCCTCCTGCCATGTCCCCACTTCCCCCTTTTCCTTCCAGTCCTCCCTCCTCCTTCATCCCATACCCTCCCTGTCCCCCCCCCTTCACTTGACCCCCCGCCCCTCACCCCAGTATCCTCTGAGACCCTGTTATCCACCTCACAATTCCTCACACCCATGGAACAGCTTCCCCCACCAGCAGAACACTCACCAAGGAGGCGATTTGAGAAGGGACAGAAGAAAGTGAGCCTCAGGGCAATGTACACTAACACAGAGGGAATTACAAACAAAGCAAATGAGCTAGGAGAATGAGTACTAGAGGAAAACCCAGACATAATAGCACTCACGGAAACAAAGCTAACGAAAACTATAATAAATGCAGTGTTACCACAGGAATATTATGTTATGAGGAAAGAAAGAGAAGGAAGAGGTGGTGGTGGTGTAGCTCTGCTAGTAAGAAAGAGCTGGGACTTTGAGGAGATGGTTATTCAGGGCTGTGAGGGTTTCAGTGACTACATAGCAGGTACCATAACAACTGGAGGACAAAAAATTATAGTCGTAGTCATATATAATCCACCACCAAATGATAGAAGACCCAGACAGGAATATGAGAGAAACAACATGGCCACCATTAACATAATAGAGAGAGCAGTTTCTGTTGCCAGCAGGAATGGATCTGGACTACTAATAATGGGAGACTTCAACCACGGGAAGATAGACTTGGAGAACAGGGATCCATATGGAGGACCAGAAACATGGAGAGCAAAGCTGCTGGATGTGGCAACAAGACACTTTCTAAGCCAGCACATCAAGGAACCAACAAGAATGAGAGGAGAAGATAAACCAGCCATACTTGATCTGATATTTACCCTAAATGAGTGGAATATAAGGGAAGTTAAGATGGAAGCACCCTTGGGAATGAGTGAACACAGTATATTAAACTTTGAGTACCTGGTAGAGCTAGGAATTATCTCCTCCAAAAAAGAACTAGGAAACAAAAGGGTGGCTTACAGAAAGGGGAAATATGAAGAGATGAGACGCATCCTAAGAGAAATGCCTTGGGACACAGACCTCAAAGCTAATTCTCTATAAGATATGATGGACTATGTCACCCAAAAGTGTCAGGAGGCAGTAAACAGGCTCATCCCGTCCCAAAGGGAAAAATCCGAGAAGCAAAAGAAGAATCCATGGTATAATAGGGCATGTATGGAAGCAAAGGGACTGAACAAAAGGGCGTGGAGGAACTTCCAGAATAACAGAACACCAGAAAGCAAAGAGAGATACCAGAGAACCAGGAATGAGTATGTTAGGGTGAGAAGAGAAGCAGAGAAAAATTATGAAAATGATATAGCAAACAAAGCCAAGACTGAACCAAAGCTACTCCATAGCCACATCAGGAGGAAAACAACAGTGAAAGAACAGGTAATGAAACTTAGAACAGGCAAAGACAGGTATACAGAGAATGACAAAGAGGTGTGTGAAGAACTCAACAAGAGGTTCCAGGAGGTCTTCACAATAGAACAAGGTGAGGTCACTGCACTAGGAGAAAGGGAAGTAAACCAGACGGCCTTGGAAGGGTTCGAAATTACGAGTGAGGAGGTCAAGAGACACCTGCTGGATCTGGATGTTAGAAATGCCGTTGGTCCAGACGGAATCTCACCATGGGTACTAAAAGAGTGCGCAGAGGCACTTTGCTTCCCACTCTCCATAGTGTATAGTAGGTCTTTGGAGACGGGAGACCTACCAGACATATGAAAGACGGCGAACGTAGTCCCAATATACAAAAAGGGCGACTGGCAAGAGGCACTGAACTACAGGCCAGTGTCCTTGACTTGTATACCATGCAAGGTGATAAAGAAGATCGTGAGACAAAACCTAGTAACACATCTGGAGGGAGGGGACTTCGTGACAAATCGACGACATGGGTTCAGGGAGGGTATATCTTGCCTGACTGGCTTAATAGAATTCTACGACCAGGTGACAAAGATTAAGCAAGAAAGAGAAGGCTGGGCGGACTGCATTTTCCTGGATTGTCGGAAAGCCTTTGACACAGTACCGCATAAGAGGCTGGTACATAAGCTGGAGAAACAGGCAGGTGTTGCTGGTAAGGTGCTCCAGTGGATAAGGGAGTACCTAAGCAATAGGAAGCAGAGTTACGGTGAGGGGTGAGACCTCGGATTGGCGTGAAGTCACCAGTGGAGTCCCACAGGGCTCTGTACTCAGTCTTATCTTGTTTCTGATATATGTAAATGATCTCCCGGAGGGTAAAGATTAATTTCTCTCAATGTTAGCTGACGATGCCAAAATTATGAGAAGAATTAGGACAGAGAAGGACTGCTTGAGGCTTCAAGAAGACCTAGACAAGCTGAAGGAATGGTCGAACAAATGGTTGCTAGAGTTTAACCCAAGCAAATGTAATGTAATGAAGATTGACGTAGGGAGCAGGAGGCCAGATACTAGGTATCATCTGGGAGATGAAATTCTTCATGAGTCAGAGAGAGAAAAAGACTTGGGGGTTGACATCAAGCCAGACCTGTCCCCTGCAGCCCGTATCAAGAGGATAACATCAGCATCATATGCCAGGCTGGCCAATATAAGAATGGCATTCAGAAACTTGTGTAAGGAATCATTCAGAACTTTGTATACCACATATGTCAGGCCAATCCCGGAGTATGCAGCCCCAGCATGGAGTCCATATCTAGTCAAGGATAAGGCCAAACTGGAAAAGGTTCAAAGGTTTGCCACCAGGCTAGTACCCGAACTGAGAGGTATGAGCTACGAGGAGAGGCTACGGGAATTAAACCTCACTTCGCTGGAAGACAGAAGAGTTAGGAGGGACAAGATCACCACATTCAAGATTCTCAAGTGATTTGATCGGGTAGATAAAGACAGGCTATTTAACACAAGGGGCACACACACTAGGGGACACAGGTGGAAACTGAGTGCCCAAATGAGCCACAGAGATATTAGAAAGAACTTTTTTAGTGTCAGAGTGGTTGACAAATGGAATGCATTAGGAAGTGATGTGGTGGAGGCTGACTCCATACACAGTTTCAAGTGTAGATATGATAGAGCCCAATAGGCTCATGAACCTGTACACCTGTTGAATGACGGTTGAGAGGAAGGACCAAAGAGCCAGAGCTTAACCCCCGCAAGCAGAATTAGGTAAGTACACATACACACAGACACACACAGACACACACACACACACACACACACACACACACACACACACACACACACACACACACACACACACACACACACACACACACACACACACACACACACACACACACACACACACACACACACACACACAACAGTTGACAACTCTAGATGCAACTAAAGCAGTTGGACCAGACAAAGTATCACCGTGGACACTAAAAGAAGCAGTACAGGCCCTCAGCGTGTCTCTGGCAATGATCTTTAATGAGTCACTTATGCCAGGAGAATTGCCCAGTTGCTGGAAGAAGGCAAATGTCGTGCCGATCTTCAAGAAAGGTGATAGGGAGGAGGCACTTAACTATAGACCTGTATCACTGACAAGCATCCCCTGTAAAATACTGGAAAGAATAATTAGGCTACGACTGGTTGCACACCTGGAGAACATTAGGTCTGTGAACAAACATCAACATGGGTTCTGGACAGGGAAATCGTGCCTAACAAACCTTCTGGAATTCTATGATAAAATAACGAGGATAATACAGGACAGAGATGGTTGGGCAGACTGCATATTTCTGGACTGCCAAAAAGCCTTTGATACAGTACCGCACATGAGACTGCTGTTCAAGCTCGAGAGGCAGGCGGGGGTGGGGGGAAAGGTCCTAGCATGGATAAGGAACTACCTAACAGGAAGGAGCCAAAGAGTTACACTAAGGGGCGAGAAGTCGGACTGGCGAACAGTAACAAGTGGAGTACCACAAGGATCGGTCCTGGGACCAATTCTATTTCTTGTATATGTTAACGACATGTTTACAGGCGTAGAGTCCTACATGTCGATGTTTGCGGATGATGCAAAGTTGATGAGAAGAGTTGTGACAGATGAGGATTGCAGGATCCTCCAAGAGGACCTGAACAGGTTGCAGAGATGGTCAGAGAAATGGCTACTGGAATTCAACACGAGCAAATGTAAAGTTATGGAAATGGGACTAGGAGATAGGAGACCAAAGGGACAGTACACAATGAATGGGAACAGCCTACCTGTGACGACGCGTGAAAGAGACCTGGGGGTGGACGTAACACCTAATCTATCTCCTGAGGCACATATAAATAGGATAAGGACAACAGCGTACTCTACACTGGCAAAAGTTAGAACATCATTCAGAAACCTAAGTAAGGAGGCATTTAGGGCGCTTTACACTGCCTACGTGAGGCCAGTCTTAGAGTATGCCGCCTCATCATGAAGTCCCCATCTGAAGAAGCATATAATGAAACTGGAAAAGGTTCAGAGGTTTGCAATGAGACTCGTCCCAGAGCTACGAGGGATGGAGTATGAGGAGCGCTTGAGGGAACTGTGCCTTACGGCACTAGAAAGAAGAAGGGAGAGGGGGGACATGATAGGAACGTATAAGATACTCAGAGGGTTTGACAGAGTGGACATAGACGAAATGTTCACACGGAATAGTAACATAACGAGGGGACATGTATGGAAGCTTGAAACTCAGATGAGTCACAGAGATGTTAGGAAGTTTTCTTTTAGCGTGAGAGTAGTGGGAAAATGGAATGCACTTCAGGAACAGGTTGTGGAAGCAAATACTATTCATAATTTTAAAACCAGGTATGATAGGGAAATGGGACAGGAGTCATTGCTGTAAACAACCGATGCTCGAAAGGCGGGATCCAAGAGTCAATGCTCGATCCTGCAGACACAACTAGGTGAGTACAACTAGGTGAGTACACACACACACACTCTTGTGTTGTGATCATCGTGTTGGGTGGACGTGGGTAGGGAGCTCCTGGTTCACTAGTGGAGTGGGAGGGGTAATCAGGCAACTTCGAAGTGAAAAAGTGTGTACAAGTGAATGAAAAAAAACCTTGGGTTTTGACCAAAGCCATAAGGTAGTGAAGAAAAACAGTATAAGTAGCGTAATTGAAAATAGTTGATGAAGTACTGTGGCAGTGTGCAGTGTGGAGCAGACCTCACTGACCTCTGACCGTGACCTCACCCCCGGCAGCAACCCTCCCAATACCACGTGGGAAGACGCTTGGAGATTCACTCACCTATTGTGTTAGCAGGACGGTAAGATACTTGGAACCCCTGTGGGTACGGTTGGATTATAGCAATGTCTAGGTCAGGAAGGGCGTCTAGGTCCAGCAGTATTACAATTGAAGATAAGATAGGTTTGTGGAGAAGATGATTGGGAAATTTGTAGAGAAGAGGGATGTTTGGATAGATGATCTAATCTAGGGGATTAAAAGTGAAGTCTTAAATAAGATACAGAATGAGGTTCAAAGACTCAAACAAGAGTTTATGGATTATATTCAAGAGGAAATCAGGAAGAACAGGGTAGAATGGCAAGGAGAAATATCTAGGCTTACTAATGAATTTGGCAGGAATAAGGGAAGCTTGGCAAGGGAAGGGGGAGTAGTAGTAGGTGGAGTAGCGGGTGTAGGAAGGGTGGGGGTCAGCCAGGGAGGGGGCCACCAGCATGACCCTGAACTGAGAAAGAGGACAATCATAATCCATGGATTGCTTGAAGCCAGGGCACCATCGAGGCAGGAAAGGATGGAGATTGAGGATTTGGAGCTACAGGGGATCTTGAGAGACATGAGAGCCCAGATGGCAGGGAATGAGGTGCAAGTTCAACGACGCATTGGACCATACAACTGTAACAGGAAAAGACCTGTCCTGGTACAGTTCACTAACGAAGAGGCAGTGGATTACATACTGCATCACAAACACTTACTCAGAGGTAGCGAAAATTATTACAACGTACATATTGACAAATTCATGACGAAAGAGGAGCAGATAGCCTACAGAGCAAGCAAACAACAATACAACTCTTCCCAGTTGAGTGCAGCTACACACCCCAGTGCTAGTCCATCCCATGCTAACCAGCTCACACCTGCTTCTCAGGTCACTCCCTCCCCAAATCAGCCGTCCCTGCCCCTGCTTATCTCTCCAACACCTCCCTTGACCCCTCTGACCCCACTGCAGTCAAATTCATCCCACATTCCAAGGACCCCCTCATCACCTCAACCCCCAAAACCTGTCCAGCTCTCATCCCCTCAACCACCAAAACCCACCCAGCCCTCATCCCCTCATCCTCAAAAACCCACCCAGCCCTCATCCCCTCAACCCCCAAAACCTACCCAACCCTCACCCCTCCTCATCCCCTCTTCTTCCATGTGACACCCCACCCTTGCGAGAGGGGTGGGAGGTTCCCCTCACCCCCTCTATCCTTCCCCCTCCCAACCTCTCAACCTCTATCTGACTCCCAACCTTACGCTATCTCCCAACCCCTCTATGCCTATCAGACCCTCTCTAATCTTCAGACCCAGTATGCCCTTCCTACTCCAGACCTACCTACCCAGGCCCTACCCCGGACCCTCCTACCTACCTTCCTAGAAGCTCAGCCCCCATTAGCCCCCCAAGCACCCTTCCTGACCTCTTTAACCCCCCCATACACCCCCAGACACTCCCCGGATCCCCCCGGACACCCCCCGGATCCTCCCCACCCCCAGTCATACCCCAGACACCCCCCCAGATCCCCCAGGTCCCCCCTGCCCCCAGTCACCCCCCAGACACCCCCCAGATCCCCCCAGACCCCCAGAGAAAGGGAGAACTCTGGTACAAGAGTTTCCATGAAGAATCTCAAGGTTTGGTACACCAATGCTGATGGGGTATCTAATAAAGCAGAAGAGATAAAAGAAAGAGTGAGTGAGACAGATCCTGACATAGTTGCAATTGTGGAAACTAAAATTAATGACATGATCTCAGATGCAATCTTTCCTGTAGGGTACCAGGTGATACGAAAAGAGAGGACACAGAGACAGGGAGGGGGAGTGGCACTCCTAATAAAGCGGAAATGGAAGTTTGAAGACCTGGGAAATCGGGTTACCAATGAGTGCACAAGCTTCATACATGGAACTCTGACAGTAGATGGGAGGAAGATTGTGATCTTGGAAATCTGCAATCCCCACCAAACAGTAAAAGACCCAGGCAGGAGTATGATGACAATAACAAGGCATGTATAGATGAACTGCAGAAGGCAGCAACACTAGCCCACAGAATGAGAGCGAAGCTGCTGATCATGGGGGACCTAAATCATGGAGAGATAAATTGGGAATCAAGGAATCCCCATGGAGGGGACGAAACGTGGGGAGCAAAATTAGTAGATGTTATAGACAGGAATTTCCTTACATAACATGTGAAGGAAGACACAAGGGAAAAAGGAGGAGATGCACCGAGTCTATTAGACCTGATTTTCACCCAGAACGCAGAAGATATCGAGAATTTAGAGCATGAAATACCTCTAGGGGCCAGTGACCATTGTGTCCTGGTCTTTGATTACATGACGGAATTCAAACTTATGACCATGGGACAAGAGATCTGGGAAAGGAGAGTTGACTACAGGAAAGGGGACTATAAGAGGATAAGGGACTATCTGGGTGAAGTGCAGTGGGAGGAAGAAATTAGAGGAAAAACAGTCCAAGATATGATGGACCTAGTCATACAGAAATGCCAGGAGGCCGAAGAGAGATTTATACCAACAGTAAAGAGAAAAAATAAGAAGGAATAAAATAACCCATGGTTTAATAGACAGTGTCAGGAAGCAAAAATGGCCAGCAGGCGGGAGTGGAGGAAGTACAGAAGACAAAGGACAGAGGACAACAGGATCAGATGCAACAGAGCTAGGAACGATTACATTAACATAAGACGAACATCGGAAAGGGACTATGAGAACGATATTGCAATCAAAGCGAAAAAACAACCTAAGTTACTACACAGTCATATAAGAAGAAAAATGTCGGTGAACGACCAAGTGACAAGACTAAGGAAGACAGAGGGGGCATATACTGAAAGTGACAAGGAAATCTGCGAGGCACTGAATGCCAGTTTCCATGGAGTGTTCACTACCTAGCCTGAGCAGCTCCCATTGTTGGAAGGGGTTATCCTAGATGAAAGGCTATCAGATATAGAGGTGACAGCAGAGGAGGTAATGAAACAGTTGACAACTCTAGATGCAACTAAAGCAGCTGGACCAGACAAAGTATCACCGTGGATACTAAAAGAAGCAGCGCAGGCCCTCAGCGTGCCTCTGGCAATGATCTTTAATGAGTCACTTATGTCGGGAGAATTGCCCAGTTGCTTCTTCCAGTCTTCCAGTTGCTGGAAGAAGGCAAATGTCGTGCCGATCTTCAAGAAAGGCGATAGGGAGGAGGCACTTAACTATAGACCTGAATCACTGACAAGCATCCCCTGTAAAATACTGGAAAGAATAATTAGGCTACGACTGGTTGCACACCTGGAGAACATTAGGTTTGTGAACAAACATCAACATGGGTTCTGGACAGGGAAATCGTGCCTAACAAACCTTCTGGAATTCTATGATAAAATAACGAGGATAAGAAAGGACAGAGATGGTTGGGCAGACTGCATATTTCTGGACTGCCAAAAAGTCTTTAATACAATACCGCACATGAGACTGCTGTTCAAACTCGAGAGGCAGGCGGGGGTAGGGGGGGGGAAAGGTCCTAGCATGGATAAGGAACTACCTAACAGGAAGGAGCCAAAGAGTTACAGTAAGGGGCGAGAAGTCGGACTGGCGAACAGTAACAAGTGGAGTACCACAAGGATCGGTCCTGGGACCAATTCTATTTCTTGTATATGTTAACGACATGTTTACAGGCGTAGAGTCCTACATGTCGATGTTTGCGGATGATGCAAAGTTGATGAGAAGAGTTGTGACAGATGAGGATTGCAGGATCATCCAAGAGGACCTGAACAGGTTGCAGAGATGGTCAGAGAAATGGCTACTGGAATTCAACACGAGCAAATGTAAAGTTATGGAAATGGGACTAGGAGATAGGAGACCAAAGGGACAGTACACAATGAAGGGGAACAGCCTACCTGTGACGACGCGCGAAAGAGATCTGGGTGTGGACGTAACACCTAATCTATCTCCTGAGGCACATATATATAGGATAACGACAGCAGTGTACTCTACACTGGCAAAAGTTAGAACATCATTCAGAAACCTAAGTAAGGAGGCATTTAGGGCGCTTTACACTGCCTACGTGAGACCAGTCTTAGAGTATGCCGCCTCATCATGAAGTCCCCATCTGAAGAAGCATATAATGAAACTGGAAAAGGTTCAGAGGTTTGCAACGAGACTCGTCCCAGAGCTACGAGGGATGGGGTATTAAGGAGCGCCTGAGGGAACTGTGCCTTACGGCACTAGAAAGAAGAAGGGAGAGGGGGGACATGATAGGAATGTATAAGATACTCAGAGGGATTGACAGAGTGGACATAGACGAAATGTTCACACGGAATAGTAACAGAACGAGGGGACATGGATGGAAGCTTGAAACTCAGATGAGTCACAGAGATGTCAGGAAGTTTTCTTTTAGCGTGAGAGTAGTGGGAAAATGGAGTGCACTTTAGGAACAGGTTGTGGAAGCAAATACTATTCATAATTTTAAAACCAGGTATGATAGGGAAATGGGACAGGAGTCATTGCTGTAAACAACCGATGCTCGAAAGGCGGGATCCAAGAGTCAATGCTCGATCCTGCAGACACAACTAGGTGAGTACAACTAGTTGAGTACACACACATACACACACACACACACACACATAGGTCAAGATGGATGGTAAGACAACAGAACGAAGCTGGAGGAGAGGGACTGGACGCGTCACATATGGAGATGATTGCTAAGGCATGGAAGGAAATCAGTGGGGAATTGAAGGACCTGAGGGAAACTATATGTAAGCTGCCGATAGAACTAAGTGCAGCACAAGAGATAAAAAACCTAAAAACAGGCCCTCCTCAGACTCTGGCCCAAGCAACCAACCTCCAGGTACCAGGAGATTTAGCAATGGCAGGGACCCCTACAATTGGCCCAACCTTTGCTGAAATGCTGAAGAGCCCAGATGCTATGTACAAAGTCAAGGAAGTTGTAATGAAAGCAGTAACATCACAGGAGGCAGCTAGATGCACAAGCCAGCTAATGGAAAGGAAAAGAGCTGTAGTAGTGATAGGCGTGAAGGAACAAGAGGGTTCCACAAGGGAGGAATGGAGGACTAAAGACAAAGCTGCAGTGGCAGGGATATTAAAGGAGATAGGAATGGAAGGGGCTGAACGAGACATAGAACAGTTATTCCGGATTGGCCAGTACAACAGAAAAAAAGAGATTGATCAAGGTAGTATTCAAGAGCGAGGACATCCTAGTAAAGAAGAGCAAACTGAGGCATGCAAGGAATTACAAAGAAGTATATGTTCAGAGGGACATGACCACAGACGAGATAGTAAGGGCAGCAGATGCAAAGAAAAGGAGCAAAGGAGAGGGAAGGGAGCCAGGGAACCTCAGCCTCCAACCCAGCAATTCCAGAGGGGAGTGGGGAACCCCAGTCCAGCAACTCAGGAATCCCAGGGGGGAATGCAACACTCCAGCCCACCACCCAATTGGGACCCCCCCCCCTATTACCCAGCACAAACCCTTCCTTGCCCCTGCACAATGCCCATCATAAAACCCAAATCCTCCCTCTCCCCTTACCCCAAGTATCCCCTGCCTTCCCAGCCCCTGGTCTTCTTCCTGCCCCAAGCAGGCCCAGGCGAGACTTAAGCCCTCCATCCCCCATTCCACCTCCCTCCAAACCCCTGTCAACTACACCGCAGGATGGCGTGCCCTCTCCCCAAGCAGGCCTGAACAAGACCTAAGCCCTCCATCCCCCACTCCACCTCCCCATGAACCCTTGGCAACTACCTCACAGGAGGATGAGTCTACCCAAGTAGCAATGACCATCGAACAACTTCCTACACTTGTGGGGAGTGAGGGTGAAATTGGATATAAGAAAGTGAGCTTCAAGGTAATGTGCTCAAACATTGATGGGATTACCAATAAAGCAAGTGAACTGGTAGAAAGGCCGCAAGAAGAAAGTCCTGATGTAATAGGACTAACGGAAAAAAAATTGTCTGGAGTCATAACAGATGCTGTGCTTCCAAAGGACTACTATATAGTAAGGAAAAAGAGGGACGGGAGAGAAGGTGGAGGAGAGGCCCTGCTGATAAGGAAGGACTGGAGTTTTGATGAGATGGAAATTCCGGACTGTAATGGGTTCAGAGATTACATAACAGGAACTATAATAATGGGTGGACCTAAGATAATAGTGGCAATCATTTATAACCCTCCCCTAAATGACAGAAGACCTAGACAGGAGTTTGATAGGGACAACTTGGCAACCATTAATATAATAGAGAGAGTAGCTTCAGTTGCCTGCAGGAATGGCTCAAGACTCTTAATCATGAGGGATTTCAACCATGGAAAGATAGACTGGGAGAATGGGGACCCACATGGTGGTGCAGATACGCGGAGAGCTAAACTCTTGGAAGTGGCAACAAGGAACTTTTTGAGCCAGCATGTCAAGGAACCCACAAGAGTGAGAGGCAATGATAAACCAGCTAGACTCAACTTGATATTCACCCTGAATGAGGCAGAAATAAGGGAAGTTAAAGTTGAAGCCCCATAGGAATGAGTGACCACAGTGCAATGACTTTTGAGTACTTGGTGGAGGTAGGGATAACCTATCCATGGATGGGATCGGAGGGAAAAAGACTAAATTACCGAAGAGGAAAATATGGCGAGATGAGGAACTTCCTCATGGGAATATCATGGGAAACAGAACTTAGAGACAAGAATGTGCAGGACATGATGGATTTTGTCACCCAGAAGTGCCAGGAAGTTGCAGACAGATTTATCCCCGTCCAAAAGGAGAAAAACGAAAAACAGCAGAAAAACCCATAATTCAACCAGGAATACAAGATAGCGAAGCAACTGAGTAAAAGAACATGGAGAAACTACAGAAATAACAGATCACCGGAGAGCAGGGAGAGATACTAGAGGACCAGAAATGAGTACCTCAGAGTGAGGAGGGACGCAGAGAGACAGTTTGAAAATGACATAGCGAGTAAAGCCAAGACCCGACCAAAGCTGTTCCATAGCCACATCAGGAGGAAAACAGCAGTACAAGTGATGAAAATGAGAAAAGGGGAGAACAGATACACAGAGAATGACAAGGAGGTGTGTGAAGAACTCAACAAGAGATTCCAGGAGGTCTTCACAATAGGACAAGGAGACGCCCCTGCACTAAATGAGGAGGAGGCAAACCAAGCAACCTTGGAGGAATTTGACCTGACCAGTGATGAGGTCAAAAGGTGTCTGCTGGAGCTGGATGTGACAAAGGCTATTGGGCCTGACAGAATCTCACCATAGATACCTAAGGAAGGTGCAGAAACACTAAATGTGCCACTCTCTATGGTGCATAACAGGTCACTGGAAACAGGAAACTTACCAGAAAGTTGGAAGGCAGCTAATGTAGTCCCAATATACAAGAAGGGTGACAGGCAAGAGGCACTGAACTACAGGCAGGTTTCCCTAACTTGTATACCATGCAAGGTGATGGAGAAGATCGTGAGGAAAAGGCTCGTAGAGCATCTGGAGGGAAATAACTTTGTAACGCACACCAATATGGGTTCAGGGATGGTAAATCGTGCCTTACAGGTTTAATAGAATTCTATGACCAGACAACAAAAATTAGGCAGGAAAGAGAAGGGTGGGCCGACAGCATTTTCCTGGACTGCCAGAAAGCCTTTGACACAGTACCTCATAAAAGGCTGTTAAAAAAGTTGGAGCAATTGGCAGGAGTAAAAGGGAAGGTGCTCCAGTGGGTAAGGGAGTACTTAAGCAACAGGAAACAGCGAGTAACGGTGAGGGGGGGGGAGGCATCAGAGTGGCGAGATGTCACCAGCGGAGTCCCACAGGGATCAGTACTTGGACCCATCCTGTTTCTAATATATGTAAACGATCATTCGGAGGGTATAGGCTCGTTCCTCTCAATGTTTGCTGATGATGCAAAAATTATGAGAAGAATCAAGACGCATAAATATAGACAGAGACTACAGGATGACCTGGACAAACTGGAGGAATGATCTAGAAAAGGGCTCCTAAAGTTCAACTCAGGAAAGTGTAAAGTAAGGAAATTAGGCAAAGGGAGCAGGAGGCTGAACACAAGGTACCATCTGGGAGGTGAAATCCTGCAAGAGTCATATCGAGAGAAAGATCTGGGGGTTGATATCACACCGAACCTGTCCCCAGAGGCCCACATCAAAGGAATATCATCAGCGGCATATGCTAGACTGGCCAACATAAGAACTGCCTTTAGAAACTTGTGTAAGGAATCGTTCAGGACCCTGTATACCACTTATGTAAAACCAATCCTGGAGTATGCAGCTCCAGCCTGAAGTCCATACCTAGTTAAAAACAGGACAAAGTTAGAGAAGATTCAGCGGTATGCCACCAAGCTCGTCTCGGAACTGAGAGGAATGAGCTACGAGGAAAGGCTAAAGGAGCTGAACCTCATATCCCTCGAAAACAGAAGAGTAAGGGGAGACATGATAACCACCTACAAAATTCTCAGGGGAATTGACAGGGTGGACAAAGACAAACTCTTCAGCACGGGTGGAACATGAACAAGGGGACACAGGTGGAAACTTAGTACCCAGATGAGCCACAGAGACCTTAGAAAGAATTTTTTTCAGTGTCAGAGTAGTTAATAAATGGAATGCACTAGGAAGTGATGTGGTGGAGGCTGACTCCATACACAGTTTCAAATGTAGATATGATAGAGCCCAGTAGACTCAGGAATCTGTACACCAGTTGATTGACAGTTGAGAGGCGGGACCAAAGAGCCAAAACTCAAGCACAATTAGGTGAGTACACGCCCATACCCACACATGCCAACACCAACACACACGCACACACACACACGCCCACACCTACACATACGCGCCTGGTGGATAGCGCGCAGGACTCGTAATTCTGTGGCGCGGGTTCGATTCCCGCACCAGGCAGAAACAAATGGGCAAAGTTTCTTTCACCATGAATGTCCCTGTTACCTAACAGTAAATAGGTACCTAGGAGTTAGTCAGCTGTCACGGGCTGCTTCCTGCAGTGTATATGTGTGTGTGTGTTGGGGGGAGGGGAGGTGTTATAGGGTCGATACACCCCATGCTCCTCCTTAAGTAGGATTGGCTCCTATTGCGACAATCAGTGATTCCTCTGAAGTCAGAAATTTAAGTTGGATTGTCCATATTGTGTTTACTAACAGATTTCTAGACTGATCTATGTTGTTCTATGTTTCTTCGGTCATGTTCTGCCTCCTGGGGGAGAATGTGAGGGGGAGAATGTGAGGGGGAAAATGTGAGGGGGAGAATGTGAGGGGGAGAATGTGAGGGAGAGAATGTCAGGGGGAGAATGTGAGGGAGGAGAATGTGAGGGAGAGAATGTCAGGGGGAGAATGTGAGGGGGAGAATGTGACGGAGAATGTGAGGGAGAGAATGTAAGGGGAGAATGTGAGGGAGAGAATGTGAGGGAGAGAATGTGAGGGAGAATGTGAGGGAGAATGTGAGGGAGAGAATGTGAGGGGGAGAATGTGAGGGGGAGAATGTGAGGGGAAGAATGTGAGGGAGAGAATGTGAGAGGGAGAATGTGAGGGAGAGAATGTGAGGGGGAGAATGTGAGGGGAAGAATGTGATGGAGAGAATGTGAGGGAGAATGTGAGGGGGAGAATGAGGGAGAGAATGTGAGGGGGAGAATGTCAGGGAGAGAATGTGAGGGGGAGAATGTGAGGGAGAGAATGTGAGGGGGAGAATGTGAGAGAGAGAATGTGAGAAAGAGAATGTGGGGGGGGAGAATGTGAGGGAGAGAATGTGAAGGGGAGAATGTGAGGGGGAGAATGTGAGGAAGAGAATGTGAGGGAGAGAATGTGAGGGAGAGAATGTGAGGGGGAGAATGTGAGGGAGAGAATGTGAGGGGAAGAATGTGAGCGAGAGAATGTTAGGGAGAATGTGAGGGGGCGAATGGGAGGGGGAGAATGTGAGGGAGAGAATGTGAGGGGGAGAATGTGAGGGAGAGAATGTGTGGGGAAGAATGTGAGGGATAGAATGTGAGGGGGCGAATGTGAGGGGGAGAATGTGAGGGAGAGAATGTGAGGGGGAGAATGTGAGGGAGAGAATGTGAGGGGGAGAATGTGAGGGAGAGAATGTGATGGGGAGAATGTGAGGGGGAGAATGTGAGAGAGAGAATGTGAGGGAGACAATGTGAGGGAGAGAATGTGAGGGGGAGAATGTGAGGGAGAGAATGTGAGGGGTAGAATGTGAGGGAGAGAATGTGAGTGGGAGAATGTGAGGGAGAGAATGTGAGGAGGAGAATGTGAGGGGGAGAATGTGAGGAAGAGAATGCGAGGGGGAGAATGTGAGGGAGAGAATGTGAGGGATGGAGAATGTGAGAGAGGGAATGTGAGGGGGAGAATGTGAGGGAGGAGAATGTGAAGGATAGAGAATGTGAGGGAGAGAATGTGAGGGAGGGAGAATGTGAGGGAGAGTGAATGTGAGGGAGAGAATGTGAGGGGGAGAATGTGTGGGAGAGAATGTGAGGGAGAGAATGTGAGGGGGGAGAATGTGAGGAAGAGAATGTAAGGGAGAGAATGTGATGGAGAGAATGTAAGGGGGAGAATGTGAGGGAGAGAATGTGAGGGGGAGAATGTGAGGGGGAGAATGTGAGGGACAGAATGTGAGGGGGAGAATGTGAGGGGGAGAATGTGAGGGAGAGAATGTGAGAGGGAGAATGTGAGGGAGAATGTGAGGGGGAGAATGTGAAGGGGAGAATGTGAGGGAGAGAATGTGAGGGGGAGAATGTGAGGGAGAGAATGTGAGGGAGAATGTGAGGGGGAGAATGTGAGGGAGAGAATATGAGGGGGAGAATGTGAGGGAGAATGTGAGGGGGAGAATGTGAGGGGGAGAATGTGAGGGAGAATGTGTGGGAGAGAATGTGAGGGGGAGAATGTGAGGGAGAGAATGTGAGGGGGAGAATGTGAGGGAGAGAATGTGAGGGAGAGAATGTGAGGGGAAGAATGTGAGGGAGAGAATGTGAGGGAGAATGTGAGGGGGGGAATGTGAGGGGGAGAATGAGGGAGAGAATGTGAGGGGGAGAATGTGAGGGAGAGAATGTGAGGGGGAGAATGTGAGGGAGAGAATGTGAGGGGGAGAATGTGAGGGAGAGAATGTGAGGGAGAGAATGTGAGGGGGAGAATGTGGGGGGGAGAATGTGAGGGAGAGAATGTGAAGGGGAGAATGTGAGGGGGAGAATGTGAGGGAGAGAATGTGAGGGAGAGAATGTGAGGGAGAGAAAGTGAGGGGGAGAATGTGAGGGAGAGAATGTGAGGGAAAGAATGTGAGGGAGAGAATGTGAGGGGGAGAATGTGAGGGAGAGAATGTGAGGGGGAGAATGTGAGGGAGAGAATGTGAGGGGGAGAATGTGAGGGAGAGAATGTGAGGGGAAGAATGTGAGGGATAGAATGTGAGGGGGCGAATGTGAGGGGGAGAATGTGAGGGGGAGAATGTGAGGGAGAGAATGTGAGGGGGAGAATGTGAGGGAGAGAATGTGAGGGGGAGAATGTGAGGGAGAGAATGTGAGGGGAAGAATGTGAGGGATAGAATGTGAGGGGGCGAATGTGAGGGGGAGAATGTGAGGGAGAGAATGTGAGGGAGAGAATGTGAGGGGGAGAATGTGAGGGAGAGAATGTGATGGGGAGAATGTGAGGGGGAGAATGTGAGGGAGAGAATATGAGGGATGGAGAATGTGAGGGAGGGAATGTGAGGGGGAGAATGTGAGGGGGGGGAGAATGTGAGGGAGGAGAATGTGAGGGATGGAGAATGTGAGGGAGAGAATGTGAGGGAGGGAGAATGTGAGGGGGAGAATGTGAGGGGGAGAATGTGAGGGAGGGAGAATGTGAGGGAGGGAGAATGTGAGGGAGAGAGAATGTGAGGGAGAGAATGTGAGGGGGAGAATGTGAGGGAGAGAATGTGAGGGAGAGAATGTGAGGGGAAGAATGTGAGGGATAGAATGTGAGGGGGCGAATGTGAGGGGGAGAATGTGAGGGAGAGAATGTGAGGGGGAATGTGAGGGGGCGAATGGGAGGGGGAGAATGTGAGGGAGAGAATGTGAGGGGGAGAATGTGAGGGAGAGAATGTGAGGGGGAGAATGTGAGGGGGAGAATGTGAGGGAGAGAATGTGAGGAAGAGAATGTGAGGGAGAGAATGTGATGGAGAGAATGTAAGGGGGAGAATGTGAGGGGGGAGAATGTGAGGGAGAGAATGTGAGGGGGAGAATGTGATGGAGAGAATGTAAGGGGGAGAATGTGAGGGAGAGAATGTGAGGGGGAGAATGTGAGGGAGAGAATGTGAGGGGGAGAATGTGAGGGAGAGAATGTGAGGGGAAGAATGTGAGGGATAGAATGTGAGGGGGCGAATGTGAGGGGGAGAATGTGAGGGAGAGAATGTGAGGGAGAGAATGTGAGGGGGAGAATGTGAGGGAGAGAATGTGATGGGGAGAATGTGAGGGGGAGAATGTGAGGGAGAGAATATGAGGGATGGAGAATGTGAGGGAGGGAATGTGAGGGGGAGAATGTGAGGGAGGGAGAATGTGAGGGAGGAGAATGTGAGGGAGGGAGAATGTGAGGGAGAGAATGTGAGGGAGGGAGAATGTGAGGGGGAGAATGTGAGGGGGAGAATGTGAGGGGGAGAATGTGAGGGAGGGAGAATGTGAGGGAGGGAGAATGTGAGGGAGAGAGAATGTGAGGGAGAGAATGTGAGGGGGAGAATGTGAGGGAGAGAATGTGAGGGGGAGAATGTGAGGGAGAGAATGTGAGGGGAAGAATGTGAGGGGGCGAATGTGAGGGGGAGAATGTGAGGGAGAGAATGTGAGGGGGAATGTGAGGGGGCGAATGGGAGGGGGAGAATGTGAGGGAGAGAATGTGAGGGGGAGAATGTGAGGGAGAGAATGTAAGGGGGAGAATGTGAGGGGGAGAATGTGAGGGAGAGAATGTGAGGAAGAGAATGTGAGGGAGAGAATGTGATGGAGAGAATGTAAGGGGGAGAATGTGAGGGGGGAGAATGTGAGGGAGAGAATGTGAGGGGGAGAATGTGATGGAGAGAATGTAAGGGGGAGAATGTGAGGGAGAGAATGTGAGGGGGGAGAATGTGAGGGAGAGAATGTGAGGGGGAGAATGTGAGGGAGAGAATGTGAGGGGGGGAGAATGTGAGGGGGAGAATGTGAGGGAGAATGTGAGGGAGAGAATGTGAGGAAGAGAATGTGAGTTAGAGAATGTGAGGGAGGGAGAATGTGATGGGGAGAATGTGAGGGGGAGAATGTGAGGGGGAAAATGTGTGGGAGAGAATGTGAGGGGGAGAATGTGAGGGAGAGAATGTGAGGGAGAATGTGAGGGAGAGAATGTGAGAGAGAGAATGTGAGGAAGAGAATGTGAGGGAGAGAATGTGAGGGAGGGAGAATGTGAGGGGGAGAATGTGGGGGGGAGAATGTGTGGGAGAGAATGTGAGGGAGAGAATGTGAGGGGGAGAATGTGAGGGGGAGAATGTGTGGGGGAGAATGTGAGGGAGAGAATGTGAGGAAGAGAATGTGAGGGGGAGAATGTGTGGGAGAGAATGTGAGGGAGAGAATGTGAGGAAGAGAATGTGAGGGAGAGAATGTGAGGGAGGGAAAATGTGAGGGGGAGAATGTGAGGGGGAGAATGTGTGGAAGAGAATGTGAGGGAGAGAATGTGAGGAAGAGAATGTGAGGGGGAGAATGTGTGGGAGAGAATGTGAGGGGGAGAATGTGTGGTAGAGATTGTGAGGGGGAGAATGTGTGGGAGAGAATGTGAGGGGGAGAATGTGAGGGGGAGAATGTGAGGGGGAGAATGTGAGGAAGAGAATGTGAGGGGGAGAATGTGAGGGGGAGAATGTGTGGGAGAGAATGTGAGGGGGAGAATGTGAGGAAGAGAATGTGAGGAAGAGAAAGTGAGAGGGAGGGAGAGAGAGAATGTTATAAAAGCAGGTTACAGTGCTGAAGATAATGAGTAGTGAAGATGAGGTCCTGGTGCACCCGGGCAGCGCCGGGTGGCCTCTCTCTAGCCACTCACGAGTCTAAAGTGACACTCACACCTCACGCCCATCGTGAAGAAGTAACTGTGTACACACTGAAGTTAACCTGTTTAACATTCTCTGTCACCATTATTCTCTGTGTTTGTTTTAGTATGAAGATGTTGTGGTGTTGTTGGAAGCGCGCCCCTTCACCCTGGCCTTCCTGGAGCTGCGGTGGTCCGGGTCACCCGGTGGGCGGGTCACCATCCGGCTCCCCCACCACACTGGGCTGGCCACACAGTTCTCACTGCTGTGTACGGGCCAGCTGGGTCCTAACTACATAGGCACTCAACTACTGGAGGTAGTTGGCCGGGGAGTGTGTAAGGAGTGCCAGCTACAGCGGTGATGTGGGGGCCCCGCTGGTGCCAGACCTGTGGCAGGGGCAGTACGGGGTGAGTGGCACCGCCGGGGCTGTTGTGTCCGGGTGGTGGCGCCCCTGGCCGCCCCTGGGGAACCACCACACTGGCCAGATCATCATCATCACCAGGGACCTTTCCCCAGGGGTGGGGTGGGGAGGCGTCTTCGGGGAGGTGGTGGACGGCCTGGAGGTGGTGAGGGCAGCGGTCAACCACACTGACGTCACCGAGGTCACTGTGGTCGACTGTGGTGTGCTGCTCCCACTCTAGCTCACTCTATAATGGCTCTGTTTCATTCTGGAGTGAACATGGTCACTATAATGGCTCTGTTCCACTCTAGAGTCAACACGGTCACTATAATGGCTCTGTTCCACTCTAGAGTCAACACGGTCTCTATAATGGCTCTGTTCCACTCTAGAGTCAACACGGTCTTGTTGGGTCAGTTTGTAAACTGAGCTGAAGTGGTCATCTGTTTCCTTCTTCAATGCAAGACTATTTGGGGTCAAAATCTTTGATATCTTAGATCTAAATATATATCTGACGTCTACAAACGAGGCGTCAGCGGCCAATTGCCTGTTTGGTTATCATTAAGGATTTACGCAACCACTTATGAAGGCTGCGCATCCTTCTCCAATCATGAGTGTTTAGTTTACATTCAGTAAACATTTTACAAGATTGTTCATAACCTTAATAATCTTGAAGTTTACAAGCTCACAAACTGTTTAATAAACACAGACTAACTTGCAATAGCCGAGGAAAGATGTAGAGGTTTCGCAGATGGAGAGGTAAATGTTGTTAAGACTCCTGGGATGTGGCAGAGAGAGAGGGCTCTGGGAGACTGAGAGGACCCGTGTTAAGACTCCTGGGATATGGCAGAGAGAGAGGGCTCTGGGAGACTGAGAGGACCCGTGTTAGGATTAACGTCACTTAAGATTAGGTTTGTAACATTAAGATCCGTTGCTCATATGTATCCATGGCACCTATACCTGGTGACGTCATTGTTTTGTGGTTGTTGAATAAACGTCGTGTAGAGAACACGTTCGTTTCTCTTCCCGCCAAATTATAACAGTGGCGATGATGATTATTACCGTCTAAGGCAGAGAGCCCGGATGTGACGGGTGTGACGGGTGTGACGAGTGTGACGGATGTGACGGGTGTGACGGATGTGGCGGGTGTGACGGGAGTGACGGATGTGACGGGTGTGACGGATGTGACGGGTGTAACGTGCAGCAATACTGGACCGGTCTAGTGTGGCTCTCCTCATATAAATATAAAAGATGCTGCTTTAGCCCTTGCTGTGGGTAAGTGGCAAGATGAAACAGATGCTGCTTTAGCCCTTGCTGTGGGTAAGTGGCAAGATGAAACAGATGCTGCTTTAGCCCTTGCTGTGGGTAAGTGGCAAGATGAAACAGATGCTGCTTTAGCCCTTGCTGTGGGTAAGTGGCAAGATGAAACAGATGCTGCTTTAGCCCTTGCTGTGGGTAAGTGGCAAGATGAAACAGATGCTGCTTTAGCCCTTGCTGTGGGTAAGTGGCAAGATGAAACAGATGCTGCTTTAGCCCTTGCTGTGGGTAAGTGGCAAGATGAAACAGATGCTGCTTTAGCCCTTGCTGTGGGTAAGTGGCAAGATGAAACAGATGCTGCTTTAGCCCTTGCTGTGGGTAAGTGGCAAGATGAAACAGATGCTGCTTTAGCCCTTGCTGTGGGTATGTGGCAAGATGAAACAAGAAACAGATGAACAAATAATAAATCTTTACTATAATAATAATTATTATAAAAGAAAATGGTTCCTGCAAACACCTGACTATTATAAGAGAACAAACACCTGGCTATTATAACAGAACAAACACCTGGCTATTATAACAGAACAAACACCTGGCTATTATAACAGAACAAACACCTGGCTATTATAACAGAACAAACACCTGACTATTATAACAGAACAAACACCTGGCTATTATAACAGAACAAACACCTGACTATTATAACAGAACAAACACCTGACTATTATAACAGAACAAACACCTGGCTATTATAACAGAACAAACACCTGGCTATTATAACAGAACAAACACCTGGCTATTATAACAGAACAAACACCTGGCTATTATAACAGAACAAACACCTGGCTATTATAACAGAACAAACACCTGACTATTATAACAGAACAACACCTGGCTATTATAACAGAACAAACACCTGACTATTATAACAGAACAACACCTGGCTATTATAACAGAACAAACACCTGACTATTATAACAGAACAACACCTGGCTATTATAACAGAACAAACACCTGGCTATTATAACAGAACAAACACCTGGCTATTATAACAGAACAAACACCTGGCTATTATAACAGAACAAACACCTGGCTATTATAACAGAACAAACACCTGACTATTATAACAGAACAACACCTGGCTATTATAACAGAACAAACACCTGACTATTATAACAGAACAACACCTGGCTATTATAACAGAACAAACACCTGACTATTATAACAGAACAAACACCTGGCTATTATAACAGAACAAACACCTGGCTATTATAACAGAACAAACACCTGGCTATTATAACAGAACAAACACCTGGCTATTATAACAGAACAAACAAAACCAGCAAATGAAATCCTTAATATTATACCGGTGAGCTGAAGACATCCACCACACACCACAGCCTCCAACACAGCTGAAGACATCCACCACACACCACAGCCTCCAACACAGCTGAAGACATCCACCACACACCACAGCCTCCAACACAGCTGAAGACATCCACCACACACCACAGCCTCCAACACATGACGTAGGCTGGTAGGAGACGACGGGTGAAAGAAGTAGTGATGATCCCAAGAGCACCAAAGAGAGACTGACTTCCATGCGTAGCAGGTGTCAGGGAATGGGGGGTTTTAGGAACTTGAACTTGAAACTTGAATTTGTTATTGAACTAAACTAATACTGTCTTACAGACCAACAGACACCCCAACCACGCCCTGATAAAAATATGACCGACAACGGCAACCACACTTCTCCTGCCGTCAGTCGACCAGCAATGGACACTGGAGTGCTTGCAATTAGTTGGGAGATCGCCCTGTAATCGTTTTGTTCTCGGAGAGAGGTTCAGCGTCACCTTTATTCAGAGGTGCGGCTCCAAACTGGCCTATTGTCATGAGTTCACACCCACTCCAGCTGTCATGGCTCCCCCCCCCTACTCTCCTTATTGTGGGATAATCTCCTAAATCACCTTTAAGAAGTTACTAACCAAGTCCACCAATTTGCAGCCATGTCTCTCTCTCTTAGTATCCAGGAAGCCTCACCAGGACAAGGGCAAAAGTCAGCTGTTAACATACTAACATATATTACATTAAAACATTAAAAGGAAATATATAAAAATAATATTACAGTGCAGAACCTTAGGCTGCTACCAACCGATAACACTCCAATGTCATCTCAGACCTTCATCACATAAACCATATTAGGCTGCTGCTCAATCTTCGGCTCACAATCTACTGCCCCCCCCCCCCCACCTCACTGCTTGGGGTTGAAATACTTGATACACAAAATATCTCCAACCACAAAAGAAATATATTTCTCACCTTACACTGCGTCTGTCATGCCAATATGCAATCAAGCACTCCCTCATACATCAATGTGTCTATATGATTCTCTGTTGAAATGTCTCGAGGCTCACTACTATGAACATCTATCTGGGTCCTCAAAATCAGGTAAGTACTCCTGCAGTTCTTCTGATATCTGCTGTCAATGTCCCACTCGAATGCCAGTGAAGCTCCTCCAAACGGCTTCACAAAAGAAGTGTGTAGCTCCCTTACACTCGAAGTTTCACTATACCAATGGGGTTCTTCTCCATACTTGCAATTCAGCTCCACACTAGGAGTTCACCAAATACTCTTCCTCAGACGCGAAGTTCCTTCATTATCTTCTCCCATACAAACCTGTAATTCCATTACCAATCCACAATAACATGTTTTCCTAACAATACAGATATAATAAATATATATCTACATTAATATCATCATCCGACATCATACTCCGCACCGATCTCACTGAAATCAACTTCCGAGGTGCGCCCTTGGGCAACGTCCTCTCAGGGCGTTTGTGAGCCACTTAGCTGAGGAGAACAAGGATGTGCCACTCCCGCCTCCATTATGTCCACTCATCTCTAACTCCTTATCTCTGCTCACTGTCTTAATAAAACATCCACCCTATATATATAAATAAATATTAATACATTCTCTATGATCGCTGGGCACACAATCAAACAATGGTAAACATTCTGTTGATTAATTAAATGAGCTTACCACAGAATTCTAGAACGTGATGACGCTTACTCAGATGCTCCAACATGGTGTCACATCTGGCCATCCACAAAAATCACTTTAGGACTGCCTCACAAAGCTTCTTCCAGTCCTGACATGAGTACACAATGTCGCCCGGCAGGCTTTTTCCCCCCTCCCTTTCTGGCCCGTTGTCGTCGTGAGGAGGCTTGGTGGGCGGCTGCCGGAGTGTGATGCTCCTTGAGTCACTCCTCTGTCCTTTTGAAGCCTTATGCTCCTGCTGCTGTCTTCACCAATTTTACCAGATATCTTTTCCTTTTCCTTGTGTTTCATTTTTCTCCCTCCCCCCCTTCTTCTCCTTTCTAATTGTCATTTCCTGCCGTCCTTTTGCCAGTCTTGATTACTCTTTTGAACTTCTGTTTTGATGGCCAGGTGTTTGGAGGGCTCTTTCACCCATAGAACTGTGGTACCCAACATTGTGAGCGAGGGGATGCTTTTATTGTCAATCCTCCTTTAATCGCTGAACCCAATCTCGACGGATTAACGGTTCTTAAGGTGGCGACTGTGGGGCGTATACTCATGATGCACCCCTAGCGGGCCTAGGCAAGACCGGCAACAACTCTCTTGTTGGGTGTTCTAGCCTCTAATTGTGGCTCCGTGGTGGGTATGAGGACACATTCGTGAGTGAAAGTATTACCTCTCGTTTTCATGTCATTGAATACTGTTACTCTTATGACTTCTCAGGCTCATGGGGTGGGCGACCAAGTCCCCGAGCTGAACTGTGTTGGAAGACTGGGCTCAGTAGCCCCCGCTACATTGGGCCCAGACCTAGTCCCTCCTTTAACCCTCCTGACTACTCCCCTCGGCTCCCCTCCCTCTTCTGTGGTTAGGTCGAGCCACAAGCCCCCAGAGGTGACCACCTCGTCCCCTGGCACGGCTCAGTCTCTCATTGTGACTACTGCGCATTTTAACCCCTCTCTCTCTAGGGGTTCTCAATGCCGTTCCCGCCAAGGCTGCACTCGCACGATCCCTTCCCATACTAATATGTACCAAGCCTTGTTTGGTCTTGCTTCATGGGCTAAATACTTTGATATCCTCCCTCTGGATTCTACACCTGCTGACAATTTCTCCCTCCATAATCACCTTGTTGATTCAGTAGATGCCTCTGTTACTTTTAACCCCACCCGTTTCAGTACACGTGTGATTGCTGTTCCTTCTCCAGATGAAGCTACTGGCTTAGCAGCATTGTCCTGCATTGGGGAGACCCCTGTTTGGGCTTAAACTTAAACGCTTGGTTAAATTCCAGTGTTGGCACTGTTCTCCTCCCGCACCATATTGCAACTGGTGTTGGGGACCTAAAATACTGCCATGAGGATATTAAATATATCCTCAAAGCCCAAGGCCATTCTGTCCTCCAGGTGGACACGTTCACTCGACCGGACATGGTCGACATGGACACCGCCATCAGCCCCTTCGAGTTGTGAAAATCACCTTTGATAGTAGGACCCTTCCGCCCTCTATCATCCTTGCTGGTGCCAGGTGTTCCATTCAGGAGTACATCCCCTCTCCCAGACTTTGTAATAAGTGCTGGAAGTTTGGGCACGGTGCCCTCAAATGCACAAGTCTTTTTTTTCTATGCCCCATGTGTGGGGACTATGGCTACTCCAAGACAGAGTGCTCTTCTCCCCAGGCTCCCTGCCTCACTCAGTTGCGGTGAGGCCCACCCTACCTTCTCCCGCACGTGTATTCACTACAAGCCCGCCCACTGCCTCTTCTCTTGTTCCTTTATGCTCTGTCCCGAAAGGTCTCCCTCCTGATTCTCGTTCTGGAGTTTTCCCCCTTCCTACCCAGTCCGCCATGTTTCCTGTGTCTTCTTTCCCTTCTCCCCCCAATCCTTCTTCCCAACCCTCCCCACAATGTCTTGGTTGGTAAGAAGGCATCACTTTCTAACTCCCCCCCCCCCCCCCACCTCTGACTCTATCGCTATGTCCCTTACCATTTCGATGGTCGGGTCCCCTGTCCCAGATATGGAGGTTTCTTTCGCCCCCGATTCCCTCTCAGTTGCTGTCCTTGCTGACGTGCGATCCCCGGTTTCTGCCCCCCCCCCCCTCTCCTCCTGCTGCACTTGACAGCCCTTCTCGGTTGTCTCCCCCTCCCCCGGACCCCGTCCATCCACCTTTGTTCTGTCCACCCGCTCCCTTCCCTCTATCCTTACTAAGTTTACCCATGCCCCCCTAATCCTGATTTTGCTGACTCTGACCCTGATCCTGATCCTGAGCTTATTTAATATGCTGCGTTCTACTTTACCTTTGTTTCTTCATGGTTCTCTGTTGTTGTCCTTTCTCTTTTTGATAATATCTATTCTTCAATGGAATATTCGTGGATTTTATGCTAATTTCCATGAACTCCAACTTCCGATTACAAAGTTTTCACCACTTTGTGTTTTTCTCATGGAGCTGATGCTTGGTGCTCGTCATGGTCGCTTCCGTGGCTATTCCTTTCTCTCTCCCCCCCCCCTCTCCCAGCTTTTGCTGGGGCCCATAGCTCTACTGCTCTCTTGATTCATAATAATATTCCCTTCGTCTCCCCTACTGTTTCCATCGCCTATCCATTGTTCTGCTGCCCGTGTTTTTGTGAGTAGATGGTATACAGTCTGGTCCATTTATCTCCCCTCAAATGTCCCGCTTCCCTTCCTGATCTTAAACAGCTCCTGGACTCCTTGCCAGAGCCGGTGCTCCTGTTGGGTGATTTCAACTGTCGACATTCCCTCTGGGGTGATGTTCTGATAAACACCTGAGGCCGCCTTCTCGAACCGTTCGTCCTTTCTTCTTCCCTGCCTCTCCTGATTTCTGGTGAGCCCACTCATGTGGATTCTAGAACTCGCACCCTTTCCTGTCTTGATCTTTCTCTCTGCTCGTCGTCCCTTTACTTAGATCTCACGTGGCGGGTTCTTGATGACCTCCCTAACAGTGACCATTTCTCCATCCTCGTTTCTTTTTTATCTTTTCACCCTCCCCTCTCCTTCCCTAGGTGGCAGTTTGCCAAGGCTGACTGGAACCTATTCGCCCTCTGTGCTACTCTCTCTGAACTCTCCTCTCTGCCTCTTCCTCGCGCCCTCCTCCTTTTTCATGACACCGTCTTCAACGCTGCCCTTTGCTCTATTCCTCGCTCTACCTCCTGGGGCACACGGAAGTACATTCCCTGGTGGAATGCGGACTGTGCTCTGGCTGTCTGCTGTAAGCGTGCAGCCTGGAAGAAACACCGATGCAGACAGGTGGCTGATTCTTTTATTTTGTTTCGGAAGGCTAGTGCAGTGGCCCGTAGGACCATCAACACAGCTAAACGTGACAGTTGGAAATCTTATGTTTCCACCATTACATCCGATACTCCTCTGCCGCAGATCTGGAAGAAGATCTGCAAGATTGCGGGGAAGTTCGTTCCAGATGTCTCGCCGGTTCTTCACCTCCGTGGTACTCTTGTGGCAGACCCAGTGCAGGTCGCGACCGAACTGGGTTCCCACTTTTCAACTATTAGATCCGGTTCTCATCTTCCTCAATCCTTCCTTCTTTGTAATCCTGTTCTTGCATCTCATCCCTGAGATTTGTGCATTCCCCCCTCTGCCTTCCCTATAACAATCCCTTCTCTCTCTCTCTCTGAACTTCAGTCTGCCTTGGCCCTCTGCAGTTCTACGCAAGCGAGCTCTGATGACATTCATTATGAGATGCTTCGCCATCTCCCTCCATGCACGTCTCGGTATTTACTGAGTCTGTATAACCAGGTCTGGGAGTCGTCGTCCGTCCCTGAGGACTGGCTTGATGCCGTTGTACTCTCTATTCGGAAACCGGGGTCTCTCGGGACATCCCCTAAGTACTTCCGCCCTATTGCCCTCACGAGTTGTGTCTGCAAACTCTTTGAACATATGGTCAATGTTTGTCTGATGTGGTTCTTGGAACACTCATCACCTCTCCCCTTCTCAATTTATTTTTCGCAAGTGCTGCAGCACGCCTAATGTCCTGGTGAACTTGGAGGTCTATATTCGTACTACTTTTGCTGTGAAGACCTCCGTTGTTTCTGTCCTTTTTGACCTGGAAAAGGCTTACGATACCACCTGTAGGTACCATATTCCGTCCCAACTTCGTTCTTTTGGCTTTTGTGGTAATCTCTCTCTCTTTCTCCAAAGCTTCTTCTTTCGTAGTTCTTTTAGAGTGGGGCTTGGTGCCAATCACTCTCTGCCTCTTTTTAGCAATTCGAAGGTGTACCTCAAGGTAGTGTTCTGAGCACTACTCTTTTTCAAGTTGCCATAAATGATCTTCTTTCCTCCCTTCCTTCTGGCATCTTCTCCGTTCTTTATGTCGACGATCTTACTCTTTGCTGCTGAGGTGATGATTCGCCTCTCCTTCAATGGCGGCTTCAACTTGCGATTGATACCATGTCGTCTTGGGCCACCAATCATGGCTTCAAGTTCTCTGCAACCAAGACTTGTGCTATGACTTTTACTCGGAAACATGTCGTTCTTCGTCCCACTTTGTCACTTTATGGTCATCCCCTTGTGTACAAAGATTCCGCTAAGCTTTTAGGGTTAATCTTTGACACTCGTTTGTCTTGGTCGCCCCATATCTCTTACCACCGAGTTGAATGCTCTAAGGCCCTTAACCTACTTAAGGTTTTGTCCCATACTTCTTGGGGAGCAGATAGGCGCACACTCCTCTCTTTGCATTCCTCTCTCGTACTGTCTACACTCGATTATGGTTGCCCTGCTTACTCTTCTGCTTCTCCTTCTATTCTTCGCTGTCTTGATCCTTTGCACCATACTGGGTTGCGCCTCAGCTCTGGTGCTTTTCATTCGATTCCTACCTTAGCTTGTACGTTGACACTGGTTTCCTGTTTCTTCAGGACCGCCGAGATCGCTACACTCCCAACACTCTCACTATTGCCTGTATCGTGCTTTGACTCCCCCCCCCCCCCCTATAGTTCCTGTTCAACTTCACCACCTCCCTCTTTCTGTCCGGTTGTCTCACCTACTACATTCTCTTTCGGTTAGTATTACTAATATTTCTCCTCATGTTGTTCCGTTCTTGTCCCAGTGGAGGGTTCCCAATTCCTAAATATTGTAAATCCTTGACCCACATCACTAAAGCTTTTACCCTTCCTTCAGTTCTGAAATGCCTTTTCCTTGAACACTTTCCCTCACACTCCCGCTCCATATGTTTCGCCTGCCTTCGAAGACTAACATCTTCACGGCAGAACTTTATGCTATTCTCTATGCGCTTCGTATCCTGATTTCTCGCTACTCCTTTGTGGGCATAGTTGACTCTTGCAGTGCCCTCATGGCTCTGGAGTCCTTTAATCCAGTCTATCCGGTAGTAGTAGAGATTCAACATTGGCTGTTTCTTATCTCAGTAGATTTAAGACAGTTGAGTTTTGCTGGGTTCCCAGCCATATTGGTGTCTCTTTAAATGTGTGTGCGGACGCTGCCACTAAGGAAGCTATCCGCACTTGTCCCATCTCCCATAAAAGTATTCCTTATTCCGACTTTTACCCAGTTATTCATTCCTTCATCCTTGCCCGTTGGCATGGTTGGTGGTCTTCTGTTACTGGTAACAAACTGCGTACTCTTAAGAGTAGTGAGTGTCCCTGTGGCCTTCCTCCTTCCACCGTAAGCGGTGATGGGAAACGGCTCTGTCAAGGTTGCGTATTGGCCATATGCACTTAATTCACGGACATTTAATGGAGTGCCGCCCTGCTCCTTATTGTCCAAACTGCATTGTCCCTCTTACAGTTGTGCATATTCTTGTTGAATGTCCTGCCTTCCAGGACGAGCATGTGTCTTGCTTTTCGACCGTCCCCCGCGGTCACTTGTCCCTCGATCGAATTCTTTGTGAATTGGATACTTTTGATATCATTCGCCTTATGCGTTTGTGTTCTCATATTGGCATCCTCAGTGCTATTTAACGCTCTCTGATTATTCCACACATTTGATGGTGCTATATAGCCTTTCCGGCTTGGCGCCTTCTTTGATAATTACTTACTTACTGGCAGGCTTCACGCAGAAATACCTGCTTATATCCCTCTACTTGAAGGAATATCACATAAGAGTGCACTCAGGAGCGAGCACCCTCTAGGCTTCAGGTCGCCTCTAACATCTTCACACTTTCGCCCGGGCATGACGCAGCATTGCGTCATCCGTTTACTGTCGGTAATGCCGGGGATGACGCAGCATTGCGTCATCCACTTTAAATAATCGCCAAAAATCAGGTTTTTATCCGATTTTGGGGGGACTGGCTTTAAAATGCGCGCCGATGTCTTCCCATTTTCTTTGTTTAGCCTTGTGGCCCTCAGACGGCTTGGCACACGCCGTGGGCCCATTGTTTTCACTCCACTGTTGTGACCAATGTCGCCTCCCCTCGCATCACAAACGTGTGAACATTTCGGCTATTTTCCGTGGCTATATTTCTTACTGCGGCTTTAGAAACTATCTACGCTTACTCCACGATGGATAGTGATCATGAACAAGGCCCTTCCAGGAAGAAAATTGCGAAAGAAAGGCTTGAAAAGGGCGGGAATTGGGAGTGTAGCTGGAAGGCATCTGAGTGCTCACTTGCGGCTAACGCATGGCCCATCTTCAACTCGTAGGCGGTTGGAGCGTGACCAGGTTTTTTATTTTATATGCTAATGATCCTCTAGAGAATTCTATTGCGAACCCATTGAGACCGAAATGAAAGACCTAGGACGAAAATTGAGGTGACCAGAGTGAAAATAGTGAAAACATTTTATCGCGATTGCGCGCTCCTGGGTAATTCGTTCGCACTTTCTCTGTTTGCTGCGGGTAATTAGCCGGGCTTTTGGAGTTTATATGCATTTAGTGCTGTAGAGAATTCTATTGCGAACACAATGATACAAAATTTAATCTCGTAGGGCGAGAATTAAGGTGACAAAGTTGAAGAGAGTATACACTTTTCAGAATTTACGTGCGCTCCCGTGACACCCTGGGTCCCATATCGCAGTGTTCACATCACAGAGAAAGGATGTACGACGTCCCTTACAGCTACCATACACTTGATAACAAGTAGCCGGTCGGCCGAGCGGACAGCACGCTGGGCTTGTGATCCTGTGGTCCTAGGTTCGATCCCAGGCGCCGGCGAGAAACAATGGGCAGAGTTTCTTTCACCCTATGCCTCTGTTACCTAGCAGTAAAATAGGTACCTGGGTGTTAGTCAGCTGTCATGGGCTGCTTCCTGAGGGTGGAGGCCTGGTCGAGGACCGGGCCGGGGGGACACTAAAAAAGCCCCGAAATCATCTCAAGATAACCTCAAGAAGATAGCCTTCACTCACTCACTAAACCGGGGATTATATTGTTCCTTCTTCTCAGCAGGTCAACGACGTAACGTCCGTTTCTGACGACTGTAGTAACTCAAGTGACGCCTTACACCCTCCGTCGGCGTCACGTCACGTCACAAAATATCGACATCTCGTTCCGTCTAACTTTTATCAAACGCTCATCCTCTGCTTGTATTGTTTTAAGTCACTCACTGACGTCAAGTTAATAAACTGCCTTCCCTGACCTCGTAATCTGTGGTGAGGTGCGCAGAATAACTCTCACCTGGTAGACTCGCTTCACCAGGCTACCTGGCGCTCATAACACACGGCTCTATTGATACCCCTGCTGGTGATGACGTCATGTCTTGTCTCAAGGTGAGCAGTAACTAGCGGCTGGCGGTAACTGCTAGATAGTGGCTGCACTACAGCTGGGTAGAAGCTGTATAACTGCTAGTTAGAGGCGGCAAACTGCTTGGTAGAGGAGGCTAACTGCTTGTTTGTGGAGGCACTGTGCCTGCGGGCGAGCCGTACCAGGGACTGAATGGTGGGTGGTGGAGCGTATGGCGGGTCAAATGACTCATCTTGGTTGTCATAGAGGTGGACTTCCAGGGTGATGACATAGAAGGTGAGTGGAAAAGGCAGTTCCACTGCAATACAGGGCATCTACGTGACACTAGCAAACACAAAATGTTTTGAATACGTGCTTTTTACTAGATTGGGTATCCGGCGGTGCCCGGGTCGACCTTAATGGTTGCACCAATTAAGTGTTTGCACGTCAGATACTGACTTCTGATGTAGTCAGATGCCTTCATACTTTATACCTATTATAACTCCATCAGTCACCATGTCATCTCCGCTGACTTAGTGACCATCGCCGCGTGAGTCCGACTTTCCTTGAAATGGGATTATGAGGAGCACCCTTACTTGCCTATGGCAGTCCCCTACCCCATACTTGTCACTTGGCAAAGCAGGATGAGGCCAGATTCAAACGTATGGGCCCCAGCCTTTAGACAAGCAACATGACAGACATTCTCTCTTGTACACACAGACTACGACCTCACTTTGCGGTTACCTAGCGTTAGTTTCGGGTATCATTAACGTCCCCGCGGCCCGCGACGCAGGAAATACAGCCTGGTTGATCAAGACGACCGTGGCCACAACACAGGTAACCAGGTAACCATCGATGGATCCCAGCCCAGCGCCCACAACCCCCCCCCACACCTCCACCACTGGCGGTGTACAGAGTCTCACAGTGATTAAACAGCTTTTTGGTGAAAGCCGTCTGCATAACACCGCCACACAGACACGCAGGTAAGTCTATTCCTTCACCAAGATAGACCAGCAACAATTCAGTACCTTCACTGATAGTGTTGGCGGAGAGTGGGGTAGTGTCCAGTACAGTGGTCAATGTTGGCGGAGAGTGGGGAGTGTCCAGTACAGTGGTCAATGTTGGCGGAGAGTGTCCAGTACAGTGGTCAATGTTGGCGGAGAGTGGGGGAGTGTCCACTACAGTGGTCAATGTTGGCGGAGAGTGGGTAGTGTCCAGTACAGTGGTCAATGTTGGCGGAGAGTGTCCAGTACAGTGGTCAATGTTGGCGGAGAGTGGGGAGTGTCCAGTACAGTGGTCAATGTTGGCGGAGAGTGTCCACTACAGTGGTCAATGTTGGCGGAGAGTGGGGTAGTGTCCAGTACAGTGGTCAATGTTGGCGGAGAGTGTCCAGTACAGTGGTCAATGTTGGCGGAGAGTGGGGAGTGTCCAGTACAGTGGTCAATGTTGACGGAGAGTGGGGGAGTGTCCACTACAGTGGTCAATGTTGACGGAGAGTGTCCACTACAGTGGTCAATGTTGACGGAGAGTGGGGGAGTGTCCAGTACAGTGGTCAATGTTGACGGAGAGTGGGGGAGTGTCCAGTACAGTGGTCAATGTTGACGGAGAGTGGGGAGTGTCCAGTACAGTGGTCAATGTTGGCGGAGAGTGGGGAGTGTCCACTACAGTGGTCAATGTTGGCGGAGAGTGTCCAGTACAGTGGTCAATGTTGGCGGAGAGTGGGGGAGTGTCCAGTACAGTGGTCAATGTTGGCGGAGAGTGTCCACTACAGTGGTCAATGTTGGCGGAGAGTGGGGAGTGTCCAGTACAGTGGTCAATGTTGGCGGAGAGTGTCCACTACAGTGGTCAATGTTGGCGGAGAGTGGGGAGTGTCCAGTACAGTGGTCAATGTTGACGGAGAGTGGGGAGTGTCCAGTACAGTGGTCAATGTTGACGGAGAGTGGGGAGTGTCCAGTACAGTAGTCGATGTTGGCGGAGAGTGGGGAGTGTCCACTACAGTGGTCAATGTTGGCGGAGAGTGGGGAGTGTCCAGTACAGTGGTCAATGTTGACGGAGAGTGTCCACTACAGTGGTCAATGTTGGCGGAGAGTGTCCACTACAGTGGTCAATGTTGGCGGAGAGTGGGGAGTGTCCAGTACAGTGGTCAATGTTGACGGAGAGTGTCCACTACAGTGGTCAATGTTGGCGGAGAGTTGGGAGTGTCCACTACAGTGGTCAATGTTGGCGGAGAGTGGGGGAGTGTCCAGTACAGTGGTCAATGTTGACGGAGAGTGGGGAGTGTCCAGTACAGTGGTCAATGTTGACGGAGAGTGGGGAGTGTCCACAACAGTGGTCAATGTTGGCGGAGAGTGGGGGAGTGTCCAGTACAGTGGTCAATGTTGACGGAGAGTGAGGGAGTGTCCAGTACAGTGGTCAATGTTGGCGGAGAGTGGGGGAGTGTCCAGTACAGTGGTCAATGTTGGCGAAGAGTGGGGGAGTGTCCAGTACAGTGGTCAATGTTGACGGAGAGTGGGGAGTGTCCAGTACAGTGGTCAATGTTGGCGGAGAGTGGGGAGTGTCCAGTACAGTGGTCAATGTTGGCGGAGAGTGGGGAGTGTCCAGTACAGTGGTCAATGTTGACGGAGAGTGGGAAGTGTCCAGTACAGTGGTCAATGTTGGCGGAGAGTGGGGAGTGTCCAGTATAGTGGTCAATGTTGACGGAGAGTGGGGAGTGTCCAGTACAGTGGTCAATGTTGGCGGAGAGTGGGGAGTGTCCAGTACAGTGGTCAATGTTGGTGGAGAGTGGGGAGTGTCCCAGTACAGTGGTCAATGTTGGCGGAGAGTGGGGAGTGTCCACTACAGTGGTCAATGTTGGCGGAGAGTGGGGAGTGTCCAGTACAGTGGTCAATGTTGGCGGAGAGTGGGGAGTGTCCAGTACAGTGGTCAATGTTGGCGAAGAGTGGGGAGTGTCCAGTACAGTGGTCAATGTTGACGGAGAGTGGGGAGTGTCCAGTACAGTGGTCAATGTTGGCGGAGAGTGGGGAGTGTCCAGTACAGTGGTCAATGTTGGCGGAGAGTGTCCACTACAGTGGTCAATGTTGGCGGAGAGTGGGGAGTGTCCAGTACAGTGGTCAATGTTGGCGGAGAGTGGGGAGTGTCCAGTACAGTGGTCAATGTTGGCGGAGAGTGGGGGAGTGTCCAGTACAGTGGTCAATGTTGACGGAGAGTGGGGAGTGTCCAGTACAGTGGTCAATGTTGACGGAGAGTGGGGATCAAGAGTGTCCAGTACAGTGGTCAATGTTGGCGGAGAGTGTCCACTACAGTGGTCAATGTTGGCGGAGAGTGGGGAGTGTCCAGTACAGTGGTCAATGTTGGCGGAGAGTGGGGAGTGTCCAGTACAGTGGTCAATGTTGGCGAGAGAGTGTCCCACTACAGTGGTCAATGTTGGCGGAGAGTGGGGAGTGTCCAGTACAGTGGTCAATGTTGACGGAGAGTGGGGAGGGTCCAGTACAGTGGTCAATGTTGACGGAGAGTGGTGAGTGTCCAATACAGTGGTCAATGTTGGCGGAGAGTGGGGGAGTGTCCAGTAACAGTGGTCAATGTGGGAGGCGGAGGAAGTGGGGGAGTGTCCAGTACAGTGGTCAATGTTGGCGGAGAGTGGGGGATGTCCAGTACAGTGGTCAATGTTGCGAAGAGTGGGGGAGTGTCCAGAACAGTGGTCAATGTTGACGGAGAGTGGGGAGTGTCAGTACAGTGGTCAATGTTGCGGAGAGTGGGGAGTGTCCAGTACAGTGGTCAATGTTGGCGGAGAGTGGGGAGTGTCCAGTACAGTGGTCAATGGTTGACGGAGAGTGGGAAGTGTCCAGTACAGTGGTCAATGTTTGCGGAGAGTGGGGAGTGTCCAGTATAGTGGTCAATGTTGACGGAGAGTGGGGAGTGTCCAGTACAGTGGTCAATGTTGGCGGAGAGTGGGGAGTGTCCAGTACAGTGGTCAATGTTGGCGGAGAGTGGGGGAGTGTCCAGTACAGTGGTCAATGTTGGCGGAGAGTGGGGGAGTGTCCAGTACAGTGGTCAATGTTGGACGGAGAGTGGGGAGTGTCCAGTACAGTGGTCAATGTTGACGGAGAGTGGGGGAGTGTCCAGTACAGTGGTCAATGTTGGCGGAGAGTGGGGAGTGTCAGCTACAGTGGTCAATGTTGGCGGAGAGTGGGGAGTGTCCAGTATAGTGGTCAATGTTGGCGGAGAGTGGGGAGTGTCCCAGTACAGTGGTCAATGTTGGCGGAGAGTGGGGAGTGTCCAGTACAGTGGTCAATGTTGCGGAGAGTGGGGAGTGTCCAGTACAGTGGTCAATGTTGGCGGAGAGTGGGGGAGTGTCCAGTACAGTGGTCAATGTTGACGGAGAGTGGGGAGTGTCCAGTACAGTGGTCAATGTTGACGGAGAGTGGGGATCGAGAGTGTCCAGTACAGTGGTCAATGTTGGCGGAGAGTGTCCACTACAGTGGTCAATGTTGGCGAGAGTGGGGAGTGTCCAGTACAGTGGTCAAGTGGTGGCAGAGAGTGTCCACTACAGTGGTCAATGTTGGCGGAGAGTGGGGGAGTGTCCAGCACAGTGGTCAATGTTGACGAGAGTGGGGAGTGTCCAGTACAGTGGTCAATGTTGACGGAGAGTGGGGAGTGTCCACTACGGTGGTCAATGTTGGCGGAGAGTGGGGAGTGTCCAGTACAGTGGTCAATGTTGACGGAGAGTGGGGGAGTGTCCAGTACAGTGGTCAATGTTGGCGGAGAGTGGGGGAGTGTCCAGTACAGTGGTCAATGTTGGCGAAGAGTGGGGGAGTGTCCAGTACAGTGGTCCAATTGTTGACGGAGAGTGGGGAGTGTCCAGTACAGTGGGTCAATGTTGGCGGAGAGTGGGGATGTGTCCAAGTACAGTGGTCAATGTTGGCGGAGAGTGGGGAGTGTCCAGTACAGTGGTCAATGTTGACGGAGAGTGGGAAGTGTCCAGTACAGTGGTCAATGTTGGCGGAGAGTGGGGAGTGTCCTGTATAGTGGTCAATGTTGACGGAGAGTGGGGAGTGTCCAGTACAGTGGTCAATGTTGGCGGAGAGTGGGGAGTGTCCAGTACAGTGGTCAATGTTGGCGGAGAGTGGGGAGTGTCCAGTACAGTGGTCAATGTTGGCGGAGAGTGGGGAGTGTCCACTACAGTGGTCAATGTTGGCGGAGAGTGGGGAGTGTCCAGTACAGTGGTCAATGTTGGCGGAGAGTGGGGAGTGTCCAGTACAGTGGTCAATGTTGGCGGAGAGTGGGGGAGTGTCGAGTACATTGGTCAATGTTGACGGAGAGTGGGGAGTGTCCAGTACAGTGGTCAATGTTGACGGAGAGTGTCCACTACAGTGGTCAATGTTGGCGGAGAGTGTCCACTACAGTGGTCAATGTTGGCGGAGAGTGGGGAGTGTCCAGTACAGTGGTCAATGTTGACGGAGAGTGCCCACTACAGTGGTCAATGTTGGCGGAGAGTGGGGAGTGTCCACTACAGTGGTCAATGTTGGCGGAGAGTGGGGGAGTGTCCAGTACAGTGGTCAATGTTGACGGAGAGTGGGGAGTGTCCAGTACAGTGGTCAATGTTGACGGAGAGTGGGGAGTGTCCACAACAGTGGTCAATGTTGGCGGAGAGTGGGGGAGTGTCCAGTACAGTGGTCAATGTTGACGGAGAGTGAGGGAGTGTCCAGTACAGTGGTCAATGTTGGCGGAGAGTGGGGGAGTGTCCAGTACAGTGGTCAATGTTTGCGAGAGAGTGGGGAGTGTCCAGTACAGTGGTCAATGTTTGACGGAGAGTGGGGAGTGTCCAGTACAGTGGTCAATGTTGGCGGAGAGTGGGGAGTGTCCAGTACAGTGGTCAATGTTGGCGGAGAGTGGGGAGTGTCCAGTACAGTGGTCAATGTTGACGGAGAGTGGGAAGTGTCCAGTACAGTGGTCAATGTTGACGGAGAGTGGGAAGTGTCCAGTACAGTGGTCAATGTTGGCGGAGAGTGGGGGAGTGTCCAGTATAGTGGTCAATGTTGACGGAGAGTGGGGGAGTGTCCAGTACAGTGGTCAATGTTGCGGAGAGTGGGGAGTGTCCAGTACAGTGGTCAATGTTGGCGGAGAGTGGGAATTGTCCAGTACAGTGGTCAATGTTGGCGGAGAGTGGGGAGTGTCCAGTACAGTGGTCAATGTTGGCGGAGAGTGGGGAGTGTCCAGTACAGTGGTCAATGTTGCGGAGAGTGGGGAGTGTCCAGTACAGTGGTCAATGTTGGCGGAGAGTGGGGAGTGTCCAGTACAGTGGTCAATGTTGGCGGAGAGTGGGGAGTGTCCAGTACAGTGGTCAATGTTGGCGGAGAGTGGGGAGTGTCCAGTACAGTGGTCAATGTTGACGGAGAGGGGGAGTGTCCAGTACAGTGGTCAATGTTGGCGGAGAGTGTCCAGTACAGTGGTCAATGTTGGCGGAGAGGGGAGTGTCCAGTACAGTGGTCAATGTTGCGGAGAGTGGGAGTGTCCAGTACAGTGGTCAATGTTGGCGGAGAGTGGGGAGTGTCCAGTACAGTGGTCAATGTTGCGGAGAGTGGGGAGTGTCCAGTACAGTGTGTCAATGTTGGCGGAGAGGGGAGTGTCCAGTACAGTGGTCAATGTTGGCGGAGAGTGGGGAGTGTCCAGTACAGTGGTCAATGTTGACGGAGAGGGGGAGTGTCCAGTACAGTGGTCAATGTTGGCGGAGAGTGTCCAGTACAGTGGTCAATGTTGGCGGAGAGTGGGGAGTGTCCAGTACAGTGGTCAATGTTGGCAGAGAGTGTCCACTACAGTGGTCAATGTTGGCGGAGAGGGGGAGTGTCCAGTACAGTGGTCAATGTTGGCGGAGAGTGGGGAGTGTCCAGTACAGTGGTCAATGTTGGCGGAGAGTGGGGAGTGTCCAGTACAGTGGTCAATGTTGGCGGAGAGTGGGGAGTGTCCAGTACAGTGGTCAATGTTGGCGGAGAGTGGGGAGTGTCCAGTACAGTGGTCAATGTTGGCGGAGAGTGGGAGTGTCCAGTACAGTGGTCAATGTTGGCGGAGAGTGGGGAGTGTCCAGTACAGTGGTCAATGTTGACGGAGAGTGGGGAGTGTCCAGTACAGTGGTCAATGTTGGCGGAGAGTGGGGAGTGTCCAGTACAGTGGTCAATGTTGGCGGAGAGTGGGGAGTGTCCAGTACAGTGGTCAATGTTGCGGAGAGTGGGAGTGTCCAGTACAGTGGTCAATGTTGGCGGAGAGTGGGGAGTGTCCTGTACAGTGGTCAATGTTGGCGGAGAGTGGGGAGTGTCCAGTACAGTGGTCAATGTTGGCGAGAGTGGGGAGTGTCCAGTACAGTGGTCAATGTTGGCGGAGAGTGGGGAGTGTCCAGTACAGTGGTCAATGTTGGCGGAGAGTGGGAGTGTCCAGTACAGTGGTCAATGTTGGCGGAGAGTGGGGAGTGTCCAGTACAGTGGTCAATGTTGCGGAGAGTGGGGAGTGTCCAGTACAGTGGTCAATGTTGGCGGAGAGTGTCCAGTACAGTGGTCAATGTTGGCGAGAGGAGTGTCCATACAGTGGTCAATGTTGGCGGAGAGTGGGGAGTGTCCAGTACAGTGGTCAATGTTGACGGAGAGTGTCCAGTACAGTGGTCAATGTTGGCGGAGAGTGGGGAGTGTCCAGTACAGTGGTCAATGTTGGCGGAGAGTGGGGAGTGTCCAGTACAGTGGTCAATGTTGACGGAGAGTGGGGAGTGTCCAGTACAGTGGTCAATGTTGGCGGAGAGTGGGGAGTGTCCAGTACAGTGGTCAATGTTGGCGGAGAGTGGGGAGTGTCCAGTACAGTGGTCAATGTTGCGGAGAGTGGGGAGTGTCCAGTACAGTGGTCAATGTTGCGGAGAGTGGGGAGTGTCCAGTACAGTGGTCAATGTTGGCGGAGAGGGGGGAGTGTCCAGTACAGTGGTCAATGTTGCGGAGAGTGGGGAGTGTCCAGTACAGTGGTCAATGTTGGCGGAGAGTGGGGAGTGTCCAGTACAGTGGTCAATGTTGGCGGAGAGTGGGGAGTGTCCAGTACAGTGGTCAATGTTGACGGAGAGTGGGGAGTGTCCAGTACAGTGGTCAATGTGACGGAGAGTGGGAGTGTCCAGTACAGTGGTCAATGTTGGCGGAGAGTGGGGAGTGTCCAGTACAGTGGTCAATGTTGCGGAGAGTGGGGAGTGTCCAGTACAGTGGTCAATGTTGCGGAGAGTGGGGAGTGTCCAGTACAGTGGTCAATGTTGGCGGAGAGTGGGGAGTGTCCAGTACAGTGGTCAATGTTGGCGGAGAGTGGGGAGTGTCCAGTACAGTGGTCAATGTTGGCGGAGAGTGGGGAGTGTCCAGTACAGTGGTCAATGTTGCGGAGAGTGGGGAGTGTCCAGTACAGTGGTCAATGTTGGCGGAGAGTGGGGAGTGTCCAGTACAGTGGTCAATGTTGACGGAGAGTGGGGAGTGTCCAGTACAGTGGTCAATGTTGACGGAGAGTGTCCAGTACAGTGGTCAATGTTGGCGGAGAGTGTCCAGTACAGTGGTCAATGTTGGCGGAGAGTGGGGAGTGTCCAGTACAGTGGTCAATGTTGGGAGAGTGTCCACTACAGTGGTCAATGTTGGCGGAGAGTGGGGAGTGTCCAGTACAGTGGTCAATGTTGGCGGAGAGAGAGTGGGGAGTGTCCAGTACAGTGGTCAATGTTGCGGAGAGTGGGGAGTGTCCAGTACAGTGGTCAATGTTGCGGAGAGTGGGGAGTGTCCAGTACAGTGGTCAATGTTGGCGGAGAGGGGGAGTGTCCAGTACAGTGGTCAATGTTGGCGGAGAGTGGGGAGTGTCCAGTACAGTGGTCAATGTTGGCGGAGAGGGGGAGTGTCCAGTACAGTGGTCAATGTTGGCGAGAGTGGGGGAGTGTCCAGTACAGTGGTCAATGTTGCGGAGAGTGGGGAGTGTCCAGTACAGTGGTCAATGTTGACGGAGAGTGTCCAGTACAGTGGTCAATGTTGGCGGAGAGTGGGGAGTGTCCAGTACAGTGGTCAATGTTGGCGGAGAGTGGGGGAGTGTCCAGTACAGTGGTCAATGTTGCGGAGAGTGGGGAGTGTCCAGTACAGTGGTCAATGTTGGCGGAGAGTGGGGAGTGTCCAGTACAGTGGTCAATGTTGGCGGAGAGTGGGGAGTGTCCAGTACAGTGGTCAATGTTGGCGGAGAGTGGGGAGTGTCCAGTACAGTGGTCAATGTTGGCGGAGAGTGGGGAGTGTCCAGTACAGTGGTCAATGTTGGAGGAGAGTGGGGAGTGTCCAGTACAGTGGTCAATGGCGGAGAGTGGGGAGTGTCCAGTACAGTGGTCAATGTTGGCGGAGAGTGGGGAGTGTCCAGTACAGTGGTCAATGTTGGCGGAGAGTGTCCAGTACAGTGGTCAATGTTGCGGAGAGTGGGGAGTGTCCAGTACAGTGGTCAATGTTGGCGGAGAGTGGGGAGTGTCCAGTACAGTGGTCAATGTTGGCGGAGAGGGGGAGTGTCCAGTACAGTGGTCAATGTTGACGGAGAGTGGGGAGTGTCCAGTACAGTGGTCAATGTTGGCGGAGAGAGGGGAGTGTCCAGTACAGTGGTCAATGTTGCGGAGAGTGGGGAGTGTCCAGTACAGTGGTCAATGTTGGCGGAGAGTGGGGAGTGTCCAGTACAGTGGTCAATGTTGGCGGAGAGTGGGGGAGTGTCCAGTACAGTGGTCAATGTTGACGGAGAGTGGGGAGTGTCCAGTACAGTGGTCAATGTTGGCGGAGAGTGTCCACTACAGTGGTCAATGTTGGCGGAGAGTGGGGAGTGTCCAGTACAGTGGTCAATGTTGGCGGAGAGTGGGGAGTGTCCAGTACAGTGGTCAATGTTGGCGGAGAGTGGGGAGTGTCCAGTACAGTGGTCAATGTTGACGGAGAGTGGGGAGTGTCCAGTACAGTGGTCAATGTTGGCGGAGAGTGGGAGTGTCCAGTACAGTGGTCAATGTTGACGGAGAGTGGGGGAGTGTCCAGTACAGTGGTCAATGTTGGGAGAGTGGGGATTGTCCAGTACAGTGGTCAATGTTGGCGGAGAGTGGGGAGTGTCCAGTACAGTGGTCAATGTTGACGGAGAGTGGGGAGTGTCCAGTACAGTGGTCAATGTTGGCGGAGAGTGTCCACTACAGTGGTCAATGTTGGCGGAGAGTGGGGAGTGTCCAGTACAGTGGTCAATGTTGGCAGAGAGTGTCCACTACAGTGGTCAATGTTGGCGGAGAGTGGGGAGTGTCCAGTACAGTGGTCAATGTTGCGGAGAGTGGGGAGTGTCCAGTACAGTGGTCAATGTTGCGGAGAGTGGGGAGTGTCCAGTACAGTGGTCAATGTTGGCGGAGAGTGGGGAGTGTCCAGTACAGTGGTCAATGTTGCGGAGAGTGGGGAGTGTCCAGTACAGTGGTCAATGTTGGCGGAGAGTGGGGAGTGTCCAGTACAGTGGTCAATGTTGGCGAGAGTGGGGAGTGTCCAGTACAGTGGTCAATGTTGCGGAGAGTGGGGAGTGTCCAGTACAGTGGTCAATGTTGGCGGAGAGTGGGGAGTGTCCAGTACAGTGGTCAATGTTGGCGGAGAGTGGGGAGTGTCCACTACAGTGGTCAATGTTGGCGGAGAGTGGGGAGTGTCCAGTACAGTGGTCAATGTTGGCGGAGAGTGGGGAGTGTCCAGTACAGTGGTCAATGTTGGCGGAGAGTGGGGAGTGTCCAGTACAGTGGTCAATGTTGAGAGGGAGTGTCCAGTACAGTGGTCAATGTTGGCGGAGAGGTGTCCACTACAGTGGTCAATGTTGGCGGAGAGTGGGGAGTGTCCAGTACAGTGGTCAATGTTGACGGAGAGTGTCCAGTACAGTGGTCAATGTTGGCGGAGAGTGGGGAGTGTCCAGTACAGTGGTCAATGTTGCGGAGAGTGGGGAGTGTCCAGTACAGTGGTCAATGTTGGCGGAGAGTGGGGAGTGTCCAGTACAGTGGTCAATGTTGCGGAGAGTGGGGAGTGTCCAGTACAGTGGTCAATGTTGGCGGAGAGTGGGGGAGTGTCCAGTACAGTGGTCAATGTTGACGGAGAGTGGGGAGTGTCCAGTACAGTGGTCAATGTTGGCGGAGAGTGGGAGTGTCCAGTACAGTGGTCAATGTTGCGGAGAGTGGGGAGTGTCCAGTACAGTGGTCAATGTTGGCGGAGAGTGGGGAGTGTCCAGTACAGTGGTCAATGTTGGCGGAGAGTGGGGAGTGTCCAGTACAGTGGTCAATGTTGGCGGAGAGTGGGGAGTGTCCAGTACAGTGGTCAATGTTGGCGGAGAGTGGGGAGTGTCCAGTACAGTGGTCAATGTTGGCGGAGAGTGGGGAGGTCCAGTACAGTGGTCAATGTTGGCGGAGAGTGGGGAGTGTCCAGTACAGTGGTCAATGTGGCGGAGAGTGGGGAGTGTCCAGTACAGTGGTCAATGTTGGGGAGAGTGGGGAGTGTCCAGTACAGTGGTCAATGTTGGCGGAGAGTGGGAGTGTCCAGTACAGTGGTCAATGTTGGCGGAGAGTGGGGAGTGTCCAGTACAGTGGTCAATGTTGCGGAGAGTGGGGAGTGTCCAGTACAGTGGTCAATGTTGGCGGAGAGTGGGGAGTGTCCAGTACAGTGGTCAATGTTGCGGAGAGTGGGGAGTGTCCAGTACAGTGGTCAATGTTGGCGGAGAGTGTCCATACAGTGGTCAATGTTGGCGGAGAGTGTCCAGTACAGTGGTCAATGTTGGCGGAGAGTGGGGAGTGTCCAGTACAGTGGTCAATGTTGGCGGAGAGTGGGGAGTGTCCAGTACAGTGGTCAATGTTGGCGGAGAGTGGGGAGTGTCCAGTACAGTGGTCAATGTTGGCGGAGAGTGGGGAGTGTCCAGTACAGTGGTCAATGTTGGCGGAGAGTGGGGAGTGTCCAGTACAGTGGTCAATGTTGGCGGAGAGTGGGGAGTGTCCAGTACAGTGGTCAATGTTGGCGGAGAGTGGGGAGTGTCCAGTACAGTGGTCAATGTTGGCGGAGAGTGGGGAGTGTCCAGTACAGTGGTCAATGTTGACGGAGAGTGGGGGGAGTGTCCAGTACAGTGGTCAATGTTGGCGGAGAGTGGGGAGTGTCCAGTACAGTGGTCAATGTTGCGGAGAGTGGGGAGTGTCCAGTACAGTGGTCAATGTTGGCAGAGAGTGTCCAGTACAGTGGTCAATGTTGGCGGAGAGTGGGGAGTGTCCAGTACAGTGGTCAATGTTGACGGAGAGTGGGGAGTGTCCAGTACAGTGGTCAATGTTGGCGGAGAGGGGGAGTGTCCAGTACAGTGGTCAATGTTGGCGGAGAGTGGGGAGTGTCCAGTACAGTGGTCAATGTTGGCGGAGAGTGGGGAGTGTCCAGTACAGTGGTCAATGTTGGCGGAGAGTGGGGAGTGTCCAGTACAGTGGTCAATGTTGGCGGAGAGTGGGGGAGTGTCCAGTACAGTGGTCAATGTTGACGGAGTGGAGTGTCCAGTACAGTGGTCAATGTTGGCGGAGAGTGGGGAGTGTCCAGTACAGTGTTCAATGTTGGCGGAGAGTCCATTGTAGGTGGTCAATGGCGGAGATGGGGAGTGTCCAGTACAGTGGTCAATGTTGGCGGAGAGTAGGGAGTGTCCAGTATAGTGGTCAATGTTGACGGAGAGTGGGGAGTGTCCAGTACAGTGGTCAATGTTGGCGGAGAGTGGGGAGTGTCCAGTACAGTGGTCAATGTTGGCGGAGAGTGGGGAGTGTCCAGTACAGTGGTCAATGTTGGCGGAGAGTGGGGAGTGTCCACTACAGTGGTCAATGTTGGCGGAGAGTGGGGAGTGTCCAGTACAGTGGTCAATGTTGGCGGAGAGTGGGGGAGTGTCCAGTACAGTGGTCAATGTTGGCGGAGAGTGGGGGAGTGTCCAGTACAGTGGTCAATGTTGGCGGAGAGTGTCCACTACAGTGGTCAATGTTGGCGGAGAGTGGGGAGTGTCCAGTACAGTGGTCAATGTTGGCGGAGAGTGGGGAGTGTCCAGTACAGTGGTCAATGTTGGCGGAGAGTGGGGAGTGTCCACTACAGTGGTCAATGTTGGCGGAGAGTGGGGAGTGTCCAGTACAGTGGTCAATGTTGGCGGAGAGTGGGGGAGTGTCGAGTACAGTGGTCAATGTTGACGGAGAGTGGGGAGGGTCCAGTACAGTGGTCAATGTTGGCGGAGAGTGTCCACTACAGTGGTCAATGTTGGCGGAGAGTGGGGAGTGTCCAGTACAGTGGTCAATGTTGGCGGAGAGTGTCCACTACAGTGGTCAATGTTGGCGGAGAGTGGGGAGTGTCCAGTACAGTGGTCAATGTTGGCGGAGAGTGTCCACTACTGTGGTCAATGTTGGTGGAGAGTGGGGAGTGTCCAGTACAGTGGTCAATGTTGGCGGAGAGTGGGGGAGTGTCCAGTACAGTGGTCAATGTTGACGGAGAGTGGGGAGTGTCCAGTACGTGGTGGTGGGCAATGTTGGCGGGAGTGGGGAGGTGTCCAGTACAGTGTGTCAATGTTGGCGGAGAGTGGGGGAGTGTCCAGTACAGTGGTCAATGTTGGCGGAGAGTGTCCACTACAGTGGTCAATGTTGGCGGAGTGTGGGGAGTGTCCAGTACAGTGGTCAATGTTGGCGGAGAGTGGGGAGTGTCCAGTACAGTGGTCAATGTTGACGGAGAGTGGGGAGTGTCCAGTACAGTGGTCAATGTTGGCGGAGAGTGGGGGAGTGTCCAGTACAGTGGTCAATGTTGGTGGAGAGTGGGGATTGTCCAGTACAGTGGTCAATGTTGGCGGAGAGTGGGGAGTGTCCAGTACAGTGGTCAATGTTGACGGAGAGTAAGGATCGAGAGTGTCCAGTACAGTGGTCAATGTTGGCAGAGAGTGTCCACTACAGTGGTCAATGTTGGCGGAGAGTGGGGAGTGTCCAGTACAGTGGTCAATGTTGGCGGAGAGTGTCCACTACTGTGGTCAATGTTGGTGGAGAGTGGGGAGTGTCCAGTACAGTGGTCAATGTTGGCGGAGAGTGGGGAGTGTCCAGTACAGTGGTCAATGTTGGCGGAGAGTGGGGAGTGTCCATTACAGTGGTCAATGTTGACGGAGAGTGGGGAGTGTCCAGTACAGTGGTCAATGTTGGCGGAGAGTGGGGAGTGTCCAGTACAGTGGTCAATGTTGCGGAGAGTGGGGAGTGTCCAGTACAGTGGTCAATGTTGGTGGAGAGTGGGGATGTCCTACAGTGGTCAATGTTGGCGGAGAGTGGGGAGTGTCCAGTACAGTGGTCAATGTTGGCGGAGAGTGTGTCCACTACAGTGGTCAATGTTGGCGGAGAGTGGGGAGTGTCCAGTACAGTGGTCAATGTTGACGGAGAGTGGGGAGTGTCCAGTACAGTGGTCAATGTTGGCGGAGAGTGGGGAGTGTCCAGTACAGTGGTCAATGTTGGCGGAGAGTGGGGATGTGCCAGTACAGTGGTCAATGTTGGCGGAGAGTGGGGAGTGTCCAGTACAGTGGTCAATGTTGGCGGAGAGGTGGGAGTGTCCAGTACAGTGGTCAATGTTGGCGGAGAGTGGGGAGTGTCCAGTACAGTGGTCAATGTTGGCAGGAGTGTCCACTACAGTGGTCAATGTTGGCGGAGAGTGGGGAGTGTCCAGTACAGTGGTCAATGTTGGCGGAGAGTGTCCATACAGTGGTCAATGTTGGTGGAGAGTGGGGAGTGTCCAGTACAGTGGTCAATGTTGGCGGAGAGTGGGGAGTGTCCAGTACAGTTGGTCAATGTTGGCGGAGTGGGGAGTGTCCAGTACAGTGGTCAATGTTGGCGGAGAGTGGGGAGTGTCCAGTACAGTGGTCAATGTTGGCGGAGAGTGGGAGTGTCCACTACAGTGGTCAATGTTGGCGGAGAGTGGGGAGTGTCCAGTACAGTGGTCAATGTTGCGGAGAGTGGGGAGTGTCCAGTACAGTGGTCAATGTTGGTGGGGAGTGTCCAGTACAGTGGTCAATGTTGACGGAGAGTGGGGGAGTGTCCAGTACAGTGGTCAATGTTGGCGGAGAGTGGGGAGTGTCCAGTACAGTGGTCAATGTTGACGGAGAGTGGGGAGTGTCCAGTACAGTGGTCAATGTTGGCGGAGAGTGTCCACTACAGTGGTCAATGTTGGCGGAGAGTGGGAGTGTCCAGTACAGTGGTCAATGTTGGCGGAGAGTGTCCAGTACTGTGGTCAATGTTGGCGGAGAGTGGGGAGTGTCCAGTACAGTGGTCAATGTTGGCGGAGAGTGGGGGTGTCCAGTACAGTGGTCAATGTTGGCGGAGAGTGGGGAGTGTCCAGTACAGTGGTCAATGTTGGCGGAGAGTGGGGAGTGTCCAGTACAGTGGTCAATGTTGGCGGAGAGTGGGGGAGTGTCCAGTACAGTGGTCAATGTTGGCGGAGAGTGTCCACTACAGTGGTCAATGTTGGCGGAGTGTGGGGAGTGTCCAGTACAGTGGTCAATGTTGGCGGAGAGTGGGGGAGTGTCCAGTACAGTGGTCAATGTTGACGGAGAGTGGGGAGTGTCCAGTACAGTGGTCAATGTTGGCGGAGAGTGGGGAGTGTCCAGTACAGTGGTCAATGTTGGAGAGTGGGGAGTGTCCAGTACAGTGGTCAATGTTGGCGGAGAGTGGGGAGTGTCCAGTACAGTGGTCAATGTTGACGGAGAGTGGGGAGTGTCCAGTACAGTGGTCAATGTTGGCAGAGTGTCCACTACAGTGGTCAATGTTGGCGGAGAGTGGGGAGTGTCCAGTACAGTGGTCAACGTTGGCGGAGAGTGTCCACTACTGTGGTCAATGTTGGTGGAGAGTGGGGAGTGTCCAGTACAGTGGTCAATGTTGGCGGAGAGTGGGGAGTGTCCAGTACAGTGGTCAATGTTGGCGGAGAGTGGGGAGTGTCCATTACAGTGGTCAATGTTGACGGAGAGTGGGGAGTGTCCAGTACAGTGGTCAATGTTGGCGGAGAGTGGGGAGTGTCCAGTACAGTGGTCAATGTTGACGGAGAGTGGGGGAGTGTCCAGTACAGTGGTCAATGTTGGTGGAGAGTGGGGATTGTCCAGTACAGTGGTCAATGTTGGCGGAGAGTGGGGAGTGTCCAGTACAGTGGTCAATGTTGGCGGAGAGTGTCCACTACAGTGGTCAATGTTGGCGGAGAGTGGGGAGTGTCCAGTACAGTGGTCAATGTTGACGGAGAGTGGGGAGTGTCCAGTACAGTGGTCAATGTTGGCGGAGAGTGGGGGTGTCCAGTACAGTGGTCAATGTTGGCGGAGAGTGGGGAGTGTCCAGTACAGTGGTCAATGTTGGCGGAGAGTGGGGGAGTGTCCAGTACAGTGGTCAATGTTGGCGGAGAGTGGGGAGTGTCCAGTACAGTGGTCAATGTTGGCGGAGAGTGGGGAGTGTCCAGTACAGTGGTCAATGTTGGCAGAGAGTGTCCACAGTGGTCAATGTTGGCGGAGAGTGGGAGTGTCCAGTACAGTGGTCAATGTTGGCGGAGAGTGTCCATTACAGTGGTCAATGTTGGTGGAGAGTGGGGAGTGTCCAGTACAGTGGTCAATGTTGGCGGAGAGTGGGGAGTGTCCAGTACAGTTGTCAATGTTGGCGGAGAGTGGGGAGTGTCCAGTACAGTGGTCAATGTTGGCGGAGAGTGGGGAGTGTCCAGTACAGTGGTCAATGTTGGCGGAGAGTGGGGGAGTGTCCACTACAGTGGTCAATGTTGGCGGAGAGTGGGGGAGTGTCCAGTACAGTGGTCAATGTTGATGGAGAGTGGGGAGTGTCCAGTACAGTGGTCAATGTTGGTGGGAGTGTCCAGTACAGTGGTCAATGTTGCGGAGAGTGGGGAGTGTCCAGTACAGTGGTCAATGTTGGCGGAGAGTGGGGAGTGTCCAGTACAGTGGTCAATGTTGACGGAGAGTGGGGGAGTGTCCAGTACAGTGGTCAATGTTGGCGGAGAGTGGGGGAGTGTCCAGTACAGTGGTCAATGTTGACGGAGAGTGGGGAGTGTCCAGTACAGTGGTCAATGTTGGCGGAGAGTGGGGAGTGTCCAGTACAGTGGTCAATGTTGACGGAGAGTGGGGAGTGTCCAGTACAGTGGTCAATGTTGGCGGAGAGTGGGGGAGTGTCCAGTACAGTGGTCAATGTTGGCGGAGAGTGGGGAGTGTCCAGTACAGTGGTCAATGTTGGCGGAGAGTGGGGAGTGTCCAGTACAGTGGTCAATGTTGTCGGAGAGTGGGGAGTGTCCAGTACAGTGGTCAATGTTGGCGGAGAGTGGGCAGTGTCCAGTACAGTGGTCAATGTTGGCGGAGAGTGGGGAGTGTCCAGTACAGTGGTCAATGTTGGCGGAGAGTGGGAGTGTCCAGTACAGTGGTCAATGTTGCGAGAGTGGGGAGTGTCCAGTACAGTGGTCAATGTTGACGGAGAGTGGGAATCGAGAGTCCAGTACAGTGGTCAATGTTGGCGGAGAGTGTCCACTACAGTGGTCAATGTTGGCGGAGAGTGGGGAGTGTCCAGTACAGTGGTCAATGTTGGCGAGAGTGTCCACTACAGTGGTCAATGTTGGCGGAGAGTGGGGAGTGTCCAGTACAGTGGTCAATGTTGGCGGAGAGTGTCCACTACAGTGGTCAATGTTGGGAGAGTGGGGAGTGTCCAGTACAGTGGTCAATGTTGGCGGAGAGTGGGGAGTGTCCAGTACAGTGGTCAATGTTGGCGGAGAGTGGGGAGTGTCCAGTACAGTGGTCAATGTTGACGGAGAGTGGGGAGTGTCCAGTACAGTGGTCAATGTTGGCGGAGAGTGGGGAGTGTCCAGTACAGTGGTCAATGTTGACGGAGAGTGGGGAGTGTCCAGTACAGTGGTCAATGTTGGTGGAGAGTGGGGAGTGTCCCATACAGTGGTCAATGTTGGCGGAGAGTGAGGGAGTGTCCAGTACAGTGGTCAATGTTGGACGGAGAGTGGTCCACTTACAAGTGGTCAATGTTGGCGGAGAGTGGGGGAGTGTCCAGTACAGTGGTCAATGTTGACGGAGAGTGGGGGAGTGTCCAGTACAGTGGTCAATGTTGGTGGAGAGTGGGGATGTGTCCAGGACAGTGGTCAATGTTGGCGGAGAGTGGGGAGTGTCCAGTACAGTGGTCAATGTTGGCGGAGAGTGGGGAGTGTCCAGCTACAGTGGTCAATGTTGACGGAGAAGTGGGGGAGTGTCCAGTACAGTGGTCAATGGTTGAGCGGAGAGTGGGGAGTAGTCCAGTACAGTGGTCAATGTTGCGAGAGGGGAGTGTGTCCAGTACAGTGAGTCAGATGTTGAGCGGAGAGTGGGGAGGTGTCCAGTACAGTGGTCAATGTTGGCGGAGAGTGGAGTGTCCAGTACAGTGGTCAATGTTGGCGGAGAGGTGGGGGAGTGTCCCATACAGTGGTCATGTTGGCGGAGAGTGGGGAGTGTCCAGTACAGTGGTCAATGTTGCGGAGAGTGGGGAGTGTCCAGTACAGTGGTCAATGTTGACGGAGAGTGGGAGTGTCCAGTACAGTGGTCAATGTTGGCGGAGAGTGGGGAGTGTCCAGTACAGTGGTCAATGTTGACGGAGAGTGGGGAGTGTCCAGTACAGTGGTCAATGTTGGCGGAGATGGGGATGTCCAGTACAGTGGTCAATGTTGGCGGAGAGTGGGGAGTGTCCAGTACAGTGGTCAATGTTGGCGGAGAGTGTCCATACAGTGGTCAATGTTGGCGGAGAGTGGGGAGTGTCCAGTACAGTGGTCAATGTTGGCGGAGAGTGGGGAGTGTCCAGTACAGTGGTCAATGTTGGCGAGAGTGGGGAGTGTCCAGTACAGTGGTCAATGTTGGCGGAGAGTGGGGAGTGTCCAGTACAGTGGTCAATGTTGACGGAGAGTGGGGAGAGTGTCCAGTACAGTGGTCAATGTTGGCGAGAGTGTCCACTACAGTGGTCAATGTTGGCGGAGAGTGGGGAGTGTCCAGTACAGTGGTCAATGTTGGCAGAGAGTGTCCACTACGTGGTCAATGTTGGCGGAGAGTGGGAGTGTCCAGTACAGTGGTCAATGTTGGCGGAGAGTGTCCACTACAGTGGTCAATGTGGTGGAGAGTGGGAGTGTCAGTACAGTGGTCAATGTTGGCGGAGAGTGGGGAGTGTCCAGTACAGTGGTCAATGTTGGCGGAGAGTGGGGAGTGTCCAGTACAGTGGTCACTGTTGACGGAGAGTGGGGAGTGTCCAGTACAGTGGTCAATGTTGGCGGAGAGTGGGGAGTGTCCAGTACAGTGGTCAATGTTGACGGAGAGTGGGGAGTGTCCAGTACAGTGGTCAATGTTGGTGGAGAGTGGGGATTGTCCAGTACAGTGGTGAATGTTGTCGGAGAGTGGGGAGTGTCTAGTACAGTGGTCAATGTTGCCGGAGAGTGTCCACTATAGTGGTCATGTTGGCGGAGAGTGGGGAGTGTCCAGTACAGTGGTCAATGTTGACGGAGAGTGGGGAGTGTCCAGTACAGTGGTCAATGTTGACGGAGAGTGGGGAGTGTCCAGTACAGTGGTCAATGTATGGCGGAGAGTGGGGAGTGTCCAGTACAGTGGTCAATGTTGGCGGAGAGTGGGGGAGTGTGCATTACAGTGGGTCAATGTTGGCGGAGAGTGGGGGAGTGTCCAGTACAGTGGTCAATGTTGGCGGAGAGTGGGGAGTGTCCAGTACAGTGGTCAATGTTGGCGGAGAGTGGGGAGTGTCCAGTACAGTGGTCAATGTTGGCGGAGAGTGGGGAGTGTCCAGTACAGTGGTCAATGTTGGCGGAGAGTGGGGGAGTGTCCACTACAGTGGTCAATGTTGGCGGAGAGTGGGGGAGTGTCCAGTACAGTGGTCAATGTTGACGGAGAGTGGGGAGTGTCCAGTACAGTGGTCAATGTTGGTGGGGAGTGTCCAGTACAGTGGTCAATGTTGACGGAGAGTGGGGAGTGTCCAGTTACAGTGGTCAATGTTGGCGGAGAGTGGGGTAGTGTCCAGTACAGTGGTCAATGTTGACGGAGTGTGGGGGAGTGTCCAGTACAGTGGTCAATGTTGGCGGAGGTGTGGGGGAGTGTCCAGTACAATGGTCAATGTTGACGGAGAGTGGGGAGTGTCCAGTACAGTGGTCAATGTTGGCGGAGAGTGGGGAGTGTCCAGTACAGTGGTCAATGTTGACGGAGAGTGGGAGTGTCCAGTACAGTGGTCAATGTTGGCGGAGAGTGGGGGAGTGTCCAGTACAGTGGTCAATGTTGGCGAGAGAGTGGGGAGTGTCCAGTACAGTGGTCAATGTTGGCGGAGAGTGGGGAGTGTCCAGTACAGTGGTCAATGTTGGCGGAGAGTGGGGAGTGTCCAGTACAGTGGTCAATGTTGGCGGAGAGTGGGCAGTGTCCACTACAGTGGTCAATGAAGTGAGTCAACTTATGTGCCCAATAACACATCACATTACTTATACTCAAAATTAGTTAACACATTTAGTATAACCAAATATGTCTCACTGTCAGACACCGTCGTGGTGAGACCTTTAACACAACCACCAAGCTTCTTCCCTTCGGCCGTTCCTGCACTACTGATAATGGTGAGGTTATTGGTGATATAATGGTGGATATACCTGGTGATATAATGGTGGATATACCTGGTGATATAATGGTGGATATACCTGGTGATATAATGGTGAATATACCTGGTGATATAATGGTGGATATACCTGGTGATATAATGGTGAATATACCTGGTGATATAATGGTGAATATACCTGGTGATATAATGGTGAATATACCTGGTGATATAATGGTGGATATACCTGGTAATATAATGGTGGATATACCTGGTGATATAATGGTGAATATACCTGGTGATATAATGGTGAATATACCTGGTGATATAATGGTGGATATACCTGATGATATAATAGTGGATATACCTGATGATATAATGGTGGATATACCTGATGATATAATGGTGTATATACCTGGTGATATGATTTTTCTTCAGGGATATACCTGCGCGGGCCCTAAGCCTCTGGCTGGCCCACTAAGTGTTGCTTGTTTCTGTTTTACTCGGGCGGAGTTGTGAGTATTTATGACTCGTATGGTCGCTTCAGTAAGATTTTGTCCCATGTGTTTAACAACTTCTGCTCTGTTGAATCTAAGTTGAAACCTTAATAGGTTAGTAACTGTGCACTGTGTCAGCTAATGTTCCAGTGGTCTGTTGTGTTAGTAACTGTGCACTGTGTCAGATAATGTTCCAGTGGTCTGTTGTGTTTGTAACTGTGCACTGTGTTAGATAATGTTCCAGTGGTCTGTTGTGTTAGTAACTGTGCACTGTGTCAGATAATGTTCCAGTGGTCTGTTGTGTTAGTAACTGTGCACTGTGTCAGATAATGTTCCAGTGGTCTGTTGTGTTAGTAACTGTGTACTGTGTCAGATAATGTTCCAGTGGTCTGTTGTGTTAGTAACTGTGCACTGTGTCAGATAATGTTCCAGTGGTCTGTTGTGTTAGTAACTGTGCACTGTGTTAGATAATGTTCCAGTGATCTGTTGTGTTAGTAACTCTGCACTGTGTTAGATAATGTTCCAGTGGTCTGTTGTGTTAGTAACTGTGCACTGTGTCAGATAATGTTCCAGTGGTCTGTTGTGTTAGTAACTGTGCACTGTGTTAGATAATGTTCCAGTGATCTGTTGTGTTAGTAACTCTGCACTGTGTTAGATAATGTTCCAGTGGTCTGTTGTGTTAGTAACTGTGCACTGTGTTAGATAATGTTCCAGTGATCTGTTGTGTTAGTAACTCTGCACTGTGTTAGATAATGTTCCAGTGGTCTGTTGTGTTAGTAACTGTGCACTGTGTTAGATAATGTTCCAGTGGTCTGTTGTGTTAGTAACTCTGCACTGTGTCAGATAATGTTCCAGTGGTCTGTTGTGTTAGTAACTGTGCACTGTGTTAGATAATGTTCCAGTGGTCTGTTGTGTTAGTAACTGTGCACTGTGTTAGATAATGTTCCAGTGGTCTGTTGTGTTTGTAACTGTGCACTGTGTTAGATAATGTTCCAGTGGTCTGTTGTGTTTGTAACTGTGCACTGTGTTAGATAATGTTCTAGTGGTCTGTTGTGTTTGTAACTGTGCACTGTGTTAGATAATGTTCCAGTGGTCTGTTGTGTTTGTAACTGTGCACTGTGTTAGATAATGTTCCAGTGGTCTGTTGTGTTTGTAACTGTGCACTGTATTAGATAATGTTCTAGTGGTCTGTTGTGTTAGTAACTGTGCACTGTGTTAGATAATGTTCCAGTGGTCTGTTGTGTTAGTAACTGTGCACTGTGTTAGATTATGTTCCAGTGGTCTGTTGTGTTTGTAACTGTGCACTGTGTTAGATAATGTTCTAGTGGTCTATCGGGCATTTCTCCACAGTGCTGACATTTCCTCTCATCTTCCGGAACCTGGTGATATTAATGTCACTACCATGCAATAGAGGAGACTGCTGTACAGTAGACGTTGTCTCCACAGGACACCCAGCCGGAGGTACAGTAGACGTTGTCTCCACAGGACACCCAGCCAGAGGTACAGTAGACGTTGTCTCCACAGGACACCCAGCCAGAGGTACAGTAGACGTTGTCTCCACAGGACACCCAGCCAGAGGTACAGTAGACGTTGTCTCCACAGGACACCCAGCTGGAGGTACAGTAGACGTTGTCTCCACAGGACACCCAGCCAGAGGTACAGTAGACGTTGTCTCCACAGGACACCCAGCCAGAGGTACAGTAGACGTTGTCTCCACAGGACACCCAGCCAGAGGTACAGTAGATGTTGTCTTCACAGGACACCCAGCCAGAGGTACAGTAGATGTTGTCTTCACAGGACACCCAGCCAGAGGTACAGTAGATGTTGTCTCCACAGGACACCATGCTGGAGGTACAGTAGACGCTGTCAGTAGTGAAGTTGAGGACTAGAACCGCACGCGCCATCTGCCCAGGTGGCTCTATAGAGCCAGCTGGGCAGGTGGCGCGCAGGTATCTAGTCGCCAAAGGGTTTGGTGGGAATTTTCCCGGAAGTTTGGCGCATGTCGGACGCGTGTGAGCGTCCGGTGTTTGGGTATGCGGTCAAGAAAGATGGGAGGTCCATGTTGTTGGGGATTGTAGGAGAGTATGTGTGGTATGTGGTAGAGTAAGAATACGGGGATATGAGTGGAATATGTAGGAAAGAGTAGTTAAATATGTATGTGTGTTTGCCGTAGACTTAATCCTGTGTGTAGATAATAGTTTTGATGATAGTAAGTAAGCTATGTAGAGGCTGTGTGTATGTGTGAGGGGTCCCAACATAGGCGGGTATGTTGTTTGGGGTGGGGGAGGGGGTGTTGGAAGGGTGAGGGGGCTTCCCCTCGGCGTGAGAGTGCTTAGGGGTCATTTGTGGTTTTGACATCCATTATTTTCTTGGAGCTATGCACACAGCCGGAAGTGGGAGAGGAGGGTAGGAGAGAGCAGAGTCCAGCAGGAGGGATGTGATCCATTTGTCTTAATCGTTTTTTCAAGTCTATTTTCTTCGAGTTATGCAGCTGTGTTTGGAGATGATCCATGAGGGTAATAGTTCGGTCATACATGGTAGGAAGTGTGGAGGAGAAGGAGGATGAGAAAGAGAGAGCAGTCACTCTTAAGTTGTGAATGAGATGAGGCAACAGTTGGTGGAGAAGGTTTGTTTTATGTAACAATGTATGGGAGTGTATAGGTGACAGACCTGGGCGGATGTGAACCATTACCGACTTACCCTTAAGCGTTTTTCAAAGTCCGCAGAGGGGTGTGTGTACTGCCCACTGGTCAGAGGGTAACTGAAGAGCATTTCCAAGTAGCTGGTTATATCTTCCCCTCCAAGAGGGTACGCAATGACTGCCATTACTTCCTCAGACACGGGCGGAAGTGGCCGGGTATCCATTACCCACTGCGTTTCGTTAAGGAAAGGGAGATGTGCTACGGTCAGCGACTCCGTCTGTTCCACTTACCACCCCCCCCCCCTCTCTCTCTCTCTCTCTCTCTCTCTCTCTCTCTCTCTCTCTCTCGCTCCCCCTTAGGTGAACAATGTTCCCCACATACAAAGTAAACATATATTAGACAATGCGGAAAAACATAGTTTTGATACTATTATTAAATTGACTTGTTCATTATCCTCGAGTTCAACACTCACACACTCTCTCACTCTCTCTCTCTCTCTCTCTCACTCTCTCTCTCTCTCTCTCTCTCTCTCTCTCTCTCTCTCTCTCTCTCTCTCTCTCTCTCTCTCTCTCTCTCTCTCTCTCTCTCTCTCTCTCTCTCTCTCTCTCTCTCTCTCTCCCTTAGACGAGCAATGTTCCCCACATACAAAGTAAACATATATAAGACAATGCGGAAAAAACATAGTTTAGATACTATTATTAAATTGACTTGTTCATTATCCTCGAGTTCAACACACACTCTCTTTCTCTCTCTAAGACCTACATTATCCAATGTAAACAGACCGGATGAGACGATAGTGAAATAGCTCTGGGTTATGTCTGTTTTCACTTCTTATAACATTTGAAAATGTATGCGTGGTTACTCATTCCGTCTCGTTAGGGTCTGACCTTGTGTCTTTCCATAGCGCAAGTTTTCACTCACCATCAGCCATTAGTGATCGTTCGATCCAGCAGAAAAAAAACAGAGACTGCTGACTGTGTGACAGTTTCAGCCCTCTGTAACGTAACGTAACGTAACGTGGAAATCATCAGCATCATCTTTCTGTCTGATGTCCAAATAACATTTTTGTAAATTTAATTTTTTAAACAAAGGTGAGCCACCAGTCCGCGAACTAAGAGGGGAGAGGTGTTCACCACACCTACAAATTCTAATATATTGTTTTGTTAACTGTGTGATCCCAACATATACCTCCTTATCTCTTGTTCTAACCTCACACTAGTCAATAAACACAATTTTGTGTCATTTCTTGACTAAAATAGCACTCCGAAAACATCTTTGCCCTATTTTTTTTATTTTAAAATTGTTAGCTCTAGTTATGACTGTTTTAGCAGTCTATCTGATAGAAAAAAACAGAGACTAGTGTTAGCATAATAGTTGAAAAATAGTTGATCTTTCTCTTATTACGTTTTATTCAATAACTGGTAGACACTTACATATTTATCTTGTCATTTTTTTTTTCAACTATTATGAGTTGTTTTCCATGTTTCTTTAACACCATAGCTAAGTGAGCCAGAGCTAAGTAGTAGTTGACCTCCCATTCAAGCTTTTCATCTGGATTCAAGTCATCACTGTCAATCATTCCCAACCCATAAGGAGTTTTGACGCGCTTGATTGAATTATGTCGCTTAGTCATGCTTAAAATTTGATAATGCATAGTTTAAAGCTCCATCGTCTCTTGATCTTAGTATCGTTGCGGAGACCCTCCATTATACAATCTGTATCCTCCCCACACTGCTCTAATAGAATTTTTTTGCTAACAGCGTTATTTTCTATTGGTGGTCCTGCGCTATACCGGGTCACAATAGCTATAACATGTGGTAGTCTTTCTAATGAGGGAGAAGGAGAAAAGACAGCTCCTCCTACTTTGACGCGATCAGCCACCACCACATAGTTACTTAATGGTTGGATCGCACGCTGTAGTCGTGTATAAGGATACCTTTCCAGATCTCGCAAGACATTCCTCCTGAATGGGTGTGAATTGAAGGAATATCATACACTATACAGTCATTAAGATGGAACTCATCCGTTGCCAGATAATCACCTTCTACTTTGCAGTCTTTAAGACTGGATAGCTTATGAAGCATATACCTTGAACACATCTCGTCAGTTATTAAACGCGAGTTTGTGGATGTAAGAATTATATACAGTATAGAGTTACCATTTACTCTTTCATTCCTCTATTACATCTATAAACGCACTCAACTGTTTGTTAAAGTGGAAGATGAACACAGAGTATAATATTATTTGTTTATTATTATTAATTGCAGGCAGGGAAAAATGGTAACAATAGTTTATATATATATATATATATATATATATATATATATATATATATATTATATATATATATATATGTCGTACCTAGTAGCCAGAACACTTCTCAGCCTACTATGCAAGGCCCGATTTGCCTAATAAGCCAAGTTTTCCTGAATTAATATATTTTCTCTAATTTTTTTCTTATGAAATGATAAAGCAACCCATTTCATTATGTATGAGGTCAATTTTATTTTATTGGAGTTAAAATTAACGTAGATATATGACCGAACCTAACCAACCCTACCTAACCTAACCTAACCTATCTTTAAAGGTTAGGTTAGGTTAGGTAGCCGAAAAAGTTAGGTTAGGTTAGGTTAGGTAGGTTAGGTAGTCGAAAAAACATTAATTCATGAAAACTTGGCTTATTAGGCAAATCGGGCCTTGCATAGTAGGCTGAGAAGTGCGTTTTGGCTACTAGGTACGACATATATATATATATATATATATATATATATACTATATATATATATATATATATATATATATATATATATATATATATATATATATATTATATATATATATATATATATATATATATATATATATATATATATATTTCTAGTCGACTGTTAAATCAATGAGTTTGATATCTCCTATAAGGTCTATTATAGGCACGGCTTTGCAAGGGGGTTTTGTAGTTTCACCTCCAGCTTCGACCACATCTGCGTTCAAGTTGTTGTTCTTCATCCGATGATAAGCAGAGGCAACTCCTTCACTTAACTTATGTGTAAGGACACCGTGTGTAGGCAATGCTGCAGGGATCGCATTGCTTGCGGAGTCAACCATCACAAATTTCACCCGCGATGCTGGTAATGCCGCTCCAACTTCATCATTATGGGTAGATATTTCAGTCTCCATACTTCCTGATTGTAGCTCTTCCAGTACTGACCGCAGCCCATCCCAAGTCCAAAAGGGAAAATTATGCGATTAATTTTAAATTTTTCTTCTCTTGTTAAGATGACTGCAAAGGCCTTACGCAGAGATTTTGTAAACCAATAGCGACGCATTTCTTCTGTATCCAACTGTAAGCCTCTGTATTAGTGCGGGTCAGCAGCATATAATGTCTTGATTTCCTTCATCGACATGTTTAGGGGTTTAGATGATTTCCCTCCGGCGTGATGTGTTATTAATCCGATGAGATGAGGTAGATGAGGGTCATCACCAGTTCGATTGTTGAATTGAGGGGTTCATCATAGACAATCTCTCCCGGCATGGCTCGGTCTCTTCTCTCTGCACGATTTTTGTATGGTAGTTTGCTCCGATGAATGCGAGCATAGGGATAACGAGTCCATAATTCTTCAACCACCCCACTCATCATCACACTACTGGCGTCCACATCGTAGATGATGCAGTCGGAGTAAGAGTACTCCGAGAAAGATGAAAGGCTACCAGCTACAGTCGTCAACATCTTATCTGATGAGTAGAGTAGAGGAAATGAGTCGGAGAGGGGAGAGCAGCCACCACCCTTTATATGGTCATGCGAAGGTTAGTGGGTTTCCTGTTTTGTTTCGTCCCTGTTTCCCTGGGGCGGATTAAAATCACTTTGACGTTATAAGGTTTAAACTCCCCTGCATATTTTGAATAATGGGGAGGTGAGTACTTTCCCACTCTGCATCTTCACACTGACCTGACATACCTACACCCCAAGGAAGAATAACTTTCTTGATCTCTTCAGTATCTTCAATATACAATAAGAGTTCTGCTAATGATTTCATCAAGTATAACAAGCGGTTTTCTTTCGTATCAGCACGCAACCCTTTAACCATAGAGTAATCTTTTGATTTATCGGTAATGGCTTGAGCAATATCATTCCTCTCAATAGGCTTCCCTAATCCATACTGCGTTGCCAAGGCTACTATGCTTGGTCCTTGACTGTCTCTGCTGATGTGAATGATCCCGGTGTTGGACGGTCTTCTCTGATGCATCTCTTTAGATTATACAATTGCGTTCTGGCGTAAGCGGTGGCGCGAGAATACTTATCAGCAATGTCCTGGGACATGCCGTAGGGGGAGCATGATATACAATTTACAGAGTAGACAATGCAGCACTCTCGATTGTTAAACTCCTCATCCGTCATGTATCCGTGATGAATTTCTACAGAGTTCATTTTGGCTATGGAGTTCATTTTTTTTCCCCCAACGCAATATAGATGAAACACAGGGGTGCGATGCGCGGGCAGTAATGAATTAGTGTGATCTACCCACCCCCTTTTATCCTCATCGTGTGTGTGTGTGTGGCGCGCGTGCGCGCATGCTCCCAGGATAGTTTCCAGTTAATGATTAACCATACTCCGTAGCTACGTATTTTATATTATTTATTTATTATTTATTTATTTATTATTTAATAAACGTGGATTATAGTCCATTCTAGCAGTAAGATAGGAGTAATACTATAATCTCAACAATGAAGTTTTATATTGACTTTGCACCATGCTACGATTTTTTTTTCTAAGTTGAGGAGAGCTTGATATATCCCTTCACATCTCGTTCACTATAGAAATTAGTCTAAGGCTGTGTTGTATATATATATATATATATATATATATATATATATATATATATATATATATATATATATATATATATATATATATATATATATATATATATATTAGTATATTTTGGTAGCAGTCTTTCCTGTAGACATATATTATTAAATATGACCGAAAAAGTAAGATTAATAATTCTAACACGAATTTTCTCAATCTTTCGTACATTACGCTTCACTGTTGGAGGTAAATCAAAAATCAATTCTCCAAAATTCATTTTTATTTCTAGTCTGACGCGACACGGGCGCGTTTCGTAAAACTTATTACATTTTCAAAGACTTTAGTTCACAAATACACCAACTGATTAGAACTTACGTATCTTCGATTTTATATCTACATTTGAGTGAGGTGGAGGGGTGATGTGGCATTAACACAAGACAGAACAAGAGGGGATATTAATAGGGTATTAAAAGTATCAACACAAGACAGAACACAAACAATGGGTATTGAATAGAAGTGTTTGTAGAAAGCCTATTGGTCCATATTTCTTGATGCTTCTATATTGGAGCGGAGTCTTGAGGTGGGTAGAATATAGTTGTGCAATAATTGGCTGTTGATTGCTGGTGTTGACTTCTTGATGTGTAGTGCCTCGCAAACGTCAAGCCGCCTGCTATCGCTGTATCTATCGATGATTTCTGTGTTGTTTACTAGGATTTCTCTGGCGATGGTTTGGTTGTGGGAAGAGATTATACGTTCCTTAATGGAGCCCTGTTGCTTATGCATCGTTAAACGCCTAGAAAGAGATGTTGTTGTCTTGCCTATATACTGGGTTTTTTGGAGCTTACAGTCCCCAAGTGGGCATTTGAAGGCATAGACGACGTTAGTCTCTTTTAAAGCGTTCTGTATTGTGTCTGGAGAGTTTCTCATGAGTAGGCTGGCCGTTTTTCTGGTTTTATAGTAAATCGTCAGTTGTATCCTCTGATTTTTGTCTGTAGGGATAATGTTTCTATTAACAATATCTTTCAGGACCCTTTCCTCCGTTTTATGAGCTGTGGAAAAGAAGTTCCTGTAAAATAGTCTAATAGGGGGTATAGGTGTTGTGTTAGTTGTCTCTTCAGAGGTTTCAAACCTCTGAAGAGACAAAGAAAATTACCAAATTTTACCAAATCAAATTTGTGTTCCTCACGTGTGCCCCTAAGAATGAGGTGATTTGGTAAAATGCTATGCCCAAGATAACTATCCGAGTGCCGGCGGTGGGGTGGTTCAAATAGCCTCGGCTATCACCTCATTATGTCCGGTCGTGATGGTCAAGTGGATTAAGGCGTCTTGTACATACCAGTTGCGTTGCTTCTGGGAGTATGGGTTCGAGTCACTTCTGGGGTGTGAGTTTTCAGTTGCATATTGTCCAGGGGACCATACTGGCTTGTTCGCATTTGTGTTCCTCACGTGTGCCCCTAAGAATGAGGTGATTTGGTAAAATGCTATGCCCAAGATAACTATCCGAGTGCCGGCGGTGGGGTGGTTCAAATAGCCTCGGCTATCACCTCATTATGTCCGGTCGTGATGGTCAAGTGGATTAAGGCGTCTTGTACATACCAGTTGCGTTGCTTCTGGGAGTATGGGTTCGAGTCACTTCTGGGGTGTGAGTTTTCAGTTGCATATTGTCCAGGGGACCATACTGGCTTGTTCGCATTTGTGTTCCTCACGTGTGCCCCTAAGAATGAGGTGATTTGGTAAAATGCTATGCCCAAGATAACTATCCGAGTGCCGGCGGTGGGGTGGTTCAAATAGCCTCGGCTATCACCTCATTATGTCCGGTCGTGATGGTCAAGTGGATTAAGGCGTCTTGTACATACCAGTTGCGTTGCTTCTGGGAGTATGGGTTCGAGTCACTTCTGGGGTGTGAGTTTTCAGTTGCATATTGTCCAGGGGACCATACTGGCTTGTTCGCATTTGTGTTCCTCACGTGTGCCCCTAAGAATGAGGTGATTTGGTAAAATGCTATGCCCAAGATAACTATCCGAGTGCCGGCGGTGGGGTGGTTCAAATAGCCTCGGCTATCACCTCATTATGTCCGGTCGTGATGGTCAAGTGGATTAAGGCGTCTTGTACATACCAGTTGCGTTGCTTCTGGGAGTATGGGTTCGAGTCACTTCTGGGGTGTGAGTTTTCAGTTGCATATTGTCCAGGGGACCATACTGGCTTGTTCGCATTTGTGTTCCTCACGTGTGCCCCTAAGAATGAGGTGATTTGGTAAAATGCTATGCCCAAGATAACTATCCGAGTGCCGGCGGTGGGGTGGTTCAAATAGCCTCGGCTATCACCTCATTATGTCCGGTCGTGATGGTCAAGTGGATTAAGGCGTCTTGTACATACCAGTTGCGTTGCTTCTGGGAGTATGGGTTCGAGTCACTTCTGGGGTGTGAGTTTTCAGTTGCATATTGTCCAGGGGACCATACTGGCTTGTTCGCATTTGTGTTCCTCACGTGTGCCCCTAAGAATGAGGTGATTTGGTAAAATGCTATGCCCAAGATAACTATCCGAGTGCCGGCGGTGGGGTGGTTCAAATAGCCTCGGCTATCACCTCATTATGTCCGGTCGTGATGGTCAAGTGGATTAAGGCGTCTTGTACATACCAGTTGCGTTGCTTCTGGGAGTATGGGTTCGAGTCACTTCTGGGGTGTGAGTTTTCAGTTGCATATTGTCCAGGGGACCATACTGGCTTGTTCGCATTTGTGTTCCTCACGTGTGCCCCTAAGAATGAGGTGATTTGGTAAAATGCTATGCCCAAGATAACTATCCGAGTGCCGGCGGTGGGGTGGTTCAAATAGCCTCGGCTATCACCTCATTATGTCCGGTCGTGATGGTCAAGTGGATTAAGGCGTCTTGTACATACCAGTTGCGTTGCTTCTGGGAGTATGGGTTCGAGTCACTTCTGGGGTGTGAGTTTTCAGTTGCATATTGTCCAGGGGACCATACTGGCTTGTTCGCATTTGTGTTCCTCACGTGTGCCCCTAAGAATGAGGTGATTTGGTAAAATGCTATGCCCAAGATAACTATCCGAGTGCCGGCGGTGGGGTGGTTCAAATAGCCTCGGCTATCACCTCATTATGTCCGGTCGTGATGGTCAAGTGGATTAAGGCGTCTTGTACATACCAGTTGCGTTGCTTCTGGGAGTATGGGTTCGAGTCACTTCTGGGGTGTGAGTTTTCAGTTGCATATTGTCCAGGGGACCATACTGGCTTGTTCGCATATATATATATATATATATATATATATATATATATATATATATATATATATATATATATATATATATATATATATATATATATATATATATATATATATATATATATATATATATATATATATATATATATATATATATATATATATATTATTACTATTATTTGTTTTAATAATTGTAGGTGCTGTGGAATGGAGCGGGGAAAACTCGGGAATTCTACCATTCTCTATGCCCATATACCCGGAGATGGCGGGGTATAAGACTCGTTTGGCATCATTTGGAATCATCTGGCCTGATATGTGTGGTCAGTCTCCAGCAGAATTGTCCCGTGCTGGCTTTTTCTCTTGTGGTGAGTAGTGGAAGATAATATTATTATTATTATTATTATTATTATTATTATTAATATTATTATTATTGTTGTCTTAATGTAATCACACGAGCCAAGTCTGTTTGAGACGTACTACTATTTACTTTCTCATTTATTTATTTATTTATAAAAAAAATATTTATATATTTTTCTTTTTTTCTTAGGAGTTGGAGACCATATACGATGATTTTATTGTGGTGGTGGACTTGTTAACTTCATACCTTCGGACGACCCCTGGACGCTCCACGCCCGTTATTACCCCAACTGCATCTACTTAAACTTGAAGAAGGATCGAGCTTTCATTAAAAATGCGGTCCCTTTCTCCTCTCCTCGACTGACAAAACCCATTGACGAAACACTGATTAACGCGCTCCTGCATGGACTTGATTATTTCAATGGACTCGCAGCTACAGTGAGATTACCATACATCGCCCTGCGAGGTGCGCTAAGAGAATACCTCAAGATTAAAAAGGATATATTACCTCTCCTTGGCGAATCTAACTGTGAAGAGGTGTTGTTATGGTTTTTAGATCGAGTGGATGAAAGTGAGGACACAGATGCGGTAACTGAATCTCCCTTAGAAGTATTATCGTCCCAAGGTGTTATTTTCTCCCGCCCAGTTCCCCCTGTAGTGGAGGTAGATGAACGTGTGGAAGAGAATGCAATGCCTGGTGTAGCTAGGTTTTATTGCAAGGTGTGTTTCACTCAAGAAATAAACACTGTTCTCATTCCGTGTAGGCATATGGTAATATGTTTGGATTGTGTAACAAGATGTGACAAATGTCCTGTATGTCGAGGAGATGTAGTACATCTACTTCTTCCTATTATCTCTTAATAAACAAATCTAAAGTTGATTCTTTTATATTATCCTTATTAATTATTTTTATTATTATTATTATTAACGCTGTGGGAGGTGGAGGTGTGTGGTAAGGAGGCACCCTCTTGAAAGGGGTATATAGCTCGCCCCTGACCTGGTAGGGTAAACACTCATCCACCCACCCACCCACCAATCCAAGATGACCGCACGAGCCTCTGCTGCCGGTGTAGCCTCTCCTCCTCACTCAGATGGCGATGAGCGCTTAGGTCAAGCCATAGCAATAATACGTGGTATGTTTCCCTTAAGTCGAGTTATATTGTGCTAAGATGCTTCTTGCTGTTGTTTGCTAATGTTGATGTAACAAATAATAACAATAATGGGAAGAGTGAGTGTGTGTGTGTGAGTGTTATGCTAGTAATGTAAACTTTTTTTTAGATTAACCTGGAGAAAGCTAGTAGCCGCGGTGTGAGCAGCAGCAGCACCACCACCAGCAGAACCACCTCCAGAGGGAATATTTTCATATTCTTGGGAACCACACACATACACACAAACACCGGGGAGGTGGTTGTGTCCTCCCCCCCTACTCCAGTCGACTACGGTGATAGCCCCCCCTCCCACGTTGGTGCTGGTGACCGTAGCGACCATGGCGCGGCTGGTGTCACCCCCGCTGGTGCCACACGCACCGCACGTGCTTGTCTCCCTACACACACCACTACCACACACCCGCTACTGCTCCTGCTGATGGAGATCGTGGTGATAGAAGTAGTAGTAACACCATCCCTCATTGTGTACTAGCTGGTCCTACTGCTGATCAGAGGGGGAATAACTCATTACATTTTATGAATACCGTTGAAGAGGTGCTGTCCCCCAGCCTTTTAACTGGGGGGTGTAGAGTAGGTAGTGACACTACTACTAGTAGTACTACTAGCAATAATAGGACTGAAGAAGAAGTTGTAAGAATGAGTGTGGATATTTCACAGGGGGGTGAGTATCCAGATCTCTTGACTATGAGTGAAGGTCTTGATGATGCGGTGTTTGCCGCTATTTCTCTCTCAGAGGATAACCCCGCTACTCAGACCGAAAATGATTTGAATGTAGAAGCCTTACTGGATGAGCGTATAATGCTTACAGACAGCCAGCAACGGGGATTGCTTACAGACATTGATATGAATCTTTTCTTCAACCCCCAACTTAGTTCACTCCAAGGCACGTCTACAAACCTTGACCCTGAACCCAGCTCACACCCCTCCTCCTCGTCCACAACCCACAACTCTAAACTAAGTTCACACAAAGCCACATCTCGGGCTAGAGGTCGTGATGAGTGTAACACAATGTCTCAGACGGTGATAATAAGCAGTGATGACAAAAACTTTACCCCACTGCGAAGGATACGAGTTGGGGACGATCTTAATAGATCCAGCTATATTGATACCACCAGTGACAGTGACAGTGACAGTGACAGTGATACCGAGGTTGAGCGTGAAATAATAGCACCTTCCCCACCCAAACGACAGATTAAACGAAGTGATAATCGTCTGACTATAGAAAAACCTAAAAAAAATCTAAAATCTAAGCCTAAAGCTAAAAAAAAACTTTTGAAACTCTGCTGATATCTAGTAGTCATGTAACTGCATTATGCTGAGTGTTATGTCTGTCAGTTATTATGTTTTATCAAGATAAATATGTGTCTTATGTTATGTCTACCAGTTATTGAATAAAACGTAATAAGAGAAAGATCAACTATTTTTCAACTATTATGCTAACACTAGTCTCTGTTTTTTCTATCAGATAGACTGCTAAAACAGTCATAACTAGAGCTAACAATTTTAAAATAAAAAAAAAAGGGCAAAGATGTTTTCGGAGTGCTATTTTAGTCAAGAAAATAGTCAAGTGTTTATTGACTAGTGTGAGGTAGAACAAGAGATCAGGAGGTATATGTTGGGATCACGCAGTTAACAAAACAATATCTTAGAATTTGCAGGTGTGGTGAACACCTCTCCCCTCTTAGTTCGCGGACTGGTGGCTCACCTTTGTTTAAAAAATTAAATTTACAAAAATGTTATTTGGACATCAGACAGAAAGATGATGCTGATGATTTCCACGTTACGTTACGTTACATTACAGAGGGCTGAAACTGTCACACAGTCAGCAGTCTCTGTTTTTTTTCTGCTGGATCGAACGATCACTAATGGCTGATTGTGAGTGAAAACTCGCGCTATGGAAAGACACAAGGTCAGACCCTAACGAGACGGAATGAGTAACCACGCATACATTTTCAAATGTTATAAGAAGTGAAAACAGACATAACCCAGAGCTATTTCACTATCGTCTCATCCGGTCTGTTTACATTGGATAATGTAGGTCTTAGAGAGTGAAAGAGAGTGTGTGTTGAACTCGAGGATAATGAACAAGTCAATTTAATAATAGTCTCAAAACTATGTTTTTCCGCATTTTCTTATATATGTTTACTTTGTATGTGGGGAACATTGCTCGTCTAAGGGGGAGAGAGAGAGAGAGAGAGAGAGAGAGAGAGAGAGAGAGAGAGAGAGAGAGAGAGAGAGAGAGAGAGAGAGAGAGAGAGAGAGAGAGAGAGAGAGAGAGAGAGAGGAGAGAGAGAGAGAGAGAGAGAGAGAGAGAGAGAGAGAGAGAGAGAGAGAGAGAGAGAGAGAGAGAGAGGAGAGAGAGAGAGAGAGAGAGAGAGAGAGAGAGAGAGAGAGAGAGAGAGAGAGAGAGAGAGAGGAGAGAGAGAGAGAGAGAGAGAGAGAGAGAGAGAGAGAGAGAGAGAGGAGAGAGAGAGAGAGAGAGAGAGAGAGGAGAGAGAGAGGAGAGAGAGAGAGAGAGAGAGAGAGAGAGAGGAGAGAGAGAGAGAGAGAGAGAGAGAGAGAGAGAGAGAGAGAGAGAGAGGAGAGAGAGAGAGAGAGAGAGAGAGAGAGAGAGAGAGAGAGAGAGAGAGAGAGAGAGAGAGAGAGAGAGAGAGAGAGAGAGAGAGAGAGAGAGAGAGAGAGAGAGAGAGAGAGAGAGAGAGAGAGAGAGAGAGAGAGAGAGAGGAGAGAGAGAGAGAGAGAGAGAGAGAGAGAGAGAGAGAGAGAGAGAGAGAGAGAGAGAGAGAGAGAGAGAGAGAGAGAGAGAGAGAGAGAGAGAGAGAGAGAGAGAGAGAGAGAGAGAGAGAGAGAGAGAGAGAGAGAGAGAGAGAGAGAGAGAGAGAGAGAGAGGAGAGAGAGAGAGAGAGAGAGAGAGAGAGAGAGAGAGAGAGAGAGAGAGAGAGAGAGAGAGAGAGAGAGAGAGAGAGAGAGAGAGAGAGAGAGAGAGAGAGAGAGAGAGAGAGAGAGAGAGAGAGAGAGAGAGAGAGAGAGAGAGAGAGAGAGAGAGAGAGAGAGAGAGAGAGAGAGAGAGAGAGAGAGAGAGAGAGAGAGAGAGAGAGAGAGAGAGAGAGAGAGAGAGAGAGAGAGAGAGAGAGAGAGAGAGAGAGAGAGAGAGAGAGAGAGAGAGAGAGAGAGAGAGAGAGAGAGAGAGAGAGAGAGAGAGAGAGAGAGAGAGAGAGAGAGAGAGAGAGAGAGAGAGAGAGAGAGAGAGAGAGAGAGAGAGAGAGAGAGAGAGAGAGAGAGAGAGAGAGAGAGAGAGAGAGAGAGAGAGAGAGAGAGGAGAGAGAGAGAGAGAGAGAGAGAGAGAGAGAGAGAGAGAGAGGAGAGAGAGAGAGAGAGAGAGAGAGAGAGAGAGAGAGAGAGAGAGAGAGAGAGAGAGAGAGAGAGAGGAGAGAGAGAGAGAGAGAGAGAGAGAGAGAGAGAGAGAGAGAGAGAGAGAGAGAGAGAGAGAGAGAGAGAGAGAGAGAGAGAGAGAGAGAGAGAGAGAGAGAGAGAGAGAGAGAGAGAGAGAGAGAGAGAGAGAGAGAGAGAGAGAGAGAGAGAGAGGAGAGAGAGAGAGAGAGAGAGGAGAGAGAGAGAGAGAGAGAGAGAGAGAGAGAGAGAGAGAGAGAGAGAGAGAGAGAGAGAGAGAGAGAGTGGGGGGTGGTAAGTGGAACAGACGGAGTCGCTGACCGTAGCTACATCTCCCTTTCCTTAACGAAACGCAGTGGGTAATGGATACCCGACCACTTCCGCCCGTGTCTGAGGAAGTAATGGCAGTCATTGCGTACCCTCTGGGAGGGGAAGATATAACCAGCTACTTGGAAATGCTCTTCAGTTACTCCTCTGACAAGTGGGCAGTAGCACACCCCCTCCTGCGGACATTGAAAAACGCTTAAGGGTAAGTGGGTAATGGTTCACATCCGTCCCAGGTCTGTCACCTATACACTCCCATACATTGTTACATAAAACAGACCTTCCACCAACTGTTGCCTCATCTCATTCACAGCTTAAGAGTGACTGCTCTCTCTTTCTCTTCCTCCTTCTCCTCCACACTTCCTACCATGTATGCCCGAACTATTACCCTCATGGATCATCTCCAAACACAGCTGCATAACTCGAAGAAAATAGACTTGAAAAAACGATTAATGGTACAATGGACCACATCCCTCCTGCTGGACTCTGCACTCTCTACCCTCCTCTCCCACTTCCGGCTGTGTGCATAGCTCCAAGAAAATAATGGATGTCAAAAACCACAAATGGCCCCTAAGCCACTCTACACGCCGAGGGGAAGCTTCCCCTCACCCTTCCCTACACCCCTCCCTCACCCTCCCCCTCCCCTCACCCCAAACAACATATCCGCTATGCTGGGACCCCTCACACTAACAGCCTCTACATAGCTTACTTACTATCATCAAACTATTATCTACACACAGGATTAAGTCTACGGCAAACACACATACATATTTCACTTACTCTTTCCATCATATCCCACTCATTATCCCATGTATTTCTTACTTTAGCCACATAGCCACACATACTCTCGTACACCCCCAACAACATGACCTCCCATCTTTCCTTGACCACATACCCAAACACCGAACGCTCACACGCGTCCGACACGCGCACAACTTCCCGGGAAAATTCCCCCCAAACCCTTTGCGACTAGACACCTGCGCGCCATCCTGCCCAGCTGGCTCTATAGAGCCACCTGGGCAGATGGCGCGCGCGGTTCTAGTCCTCAACTTCACTACTGTTGTCTCCACAGGACACCATGCTGCAGGTACAGTAGACGTTGTCTCCACAGGACACCCAGCCAGAGGTACAGTAGACGTTGTCTCCACAGGACACCCAGCCAGAGGTACAGTAGACGTTGTCCTCCACAGGACACCCAGCCGGAGGTACAGTAGATGTTGTCTCCACAGGGACACCCAGCCAGAGGTACAGTAGATGTTGTCTCCACAGGACACCCAGCCGGAGGTACAGTAGATGTTGTCTCCACAGGACACCCAGCCGGAGGTACAGTAGACGTTGTCTCCACAGGACACCCAGCCAGAGGTACAGTAGATGTTGTCTCCACAGGACACCCAGCCAGAGGTACAGTAGACGTTGTCTCCACAGGACACCCAGCCAGAGGTACAGTAGATGTTGTCTCCACAGGACACCCAGCCAGAGGTACAGTAGACGTTGTCTCCACAGGACACCCAGCCGGAGGTACAGTAGATGTTGTCTCCACAGGACACCCAGCCAGAGGTACAGTAGATGTTGTCTCCACAGGACACCCAGCCAGAGGTACAGTAGATGTTGTCTCCACAGGACACCCAGCCAGAGGTACAGTAGACGTTGTCTCCACAGGACACCCAGCCAGAGGTACAGTAGATGTTGTCTCCACAGGACACCCAGCCAGAGGTACAGTAGACGTTGTCCTCCCACAGGACACCATGCTGGAGGTACAGTAGACGTTGTCTCCACAGGACACCATGCTGGAGGTACAGTAGACGTTGTCTCCACAGGACACCCAGCCAGAGGTACAGTAGATGTTGTCTCCACAGGGACACCCAGCCGGAGGTACAGTAGACGTTGTCTCCACAGGACACCATGCTGGAGGTACAGTAGACGTTGTCTCCACAGGACACCATGCTGGAGGTACAGTAGACGTTGTCTCCACAGGACACCATGCTGGAGGTACAGTAGACGTTGTCTCCACAGGACACCCAGCCAGAGGTACAGTAGATGTTGTCTCCACAGGACACCCAGCCGGAGGTACAGTAGACGTTGTCTCCACAGGACACCATGCTGGAGGTACAGTAGACGTTGTCTCCACAGGACACCATGCTGGAGGTACAGTAGACGTTGTCTCCACAGGACACCATGCTGGAGGTACAGTAGACGTTGTCTTCACAGGGACACCCAGCCGGAGGTACAGTAGATGTTGTCTCCACAGGACACCCAGCCAGAGGTACAGTAGACGTTGTCTTCACAGGACACCATGCTGGAGGTACAGTAGACGTTGTCTCCACAGGACACCCAGCCAGAGGTACAGTAGACGTTGTCTCCACAGGACACCCAGCTGGAGGTACAGTAGACGTTGTCTCCACAGGACACCCAGCCAGAGGTACAGTAGACGTTGTCTCAACAGGACACCCAGCCGGAGGTACAGTAGACGTTGTCTCCACAGGACACCATGCTGGAGGTACAGTTGACGTTGTCTCCACAGGACACCCAGCCGGAGGTACAGTAGACGTTGTCTCCACAGGACACCATGCTGGAGGTACAGTAGACGTTGTCTCCACAGGACACCATGCTGGAGGTACAGTTGACGTTGTCTTCACAGGACACCCAGCCGGAGGTACAGTAGACGTTGTCTCCACAGGACACCCAACCAGAGGTACAGTAGACGTTGTCTTCACAGGACACCCATGCTGGAGGTACAGTTGACGTTGTCTTCACAGGACACCCAGCCAGAGGTACAGTAGACGTTGTCTCCACAGGACACCCAGCTTGGAGGTACAGTAGACGTTGTCTTCACAGGACACCCAGCTGGAGGTACAGTAGACGTTGTCTTCACAGGACACCCACCCTGAGGACTGTGGTGTGTGCTGGGACACCTACGACGAGGCAGAGAGGCGGCCACGGACGCTGCCCTGCGGCCACACCTTCTGCTCTCTGTGTCTCGAACGCGCGATCACCTACGGAACACTCAAGTGCCCCAACTGCTGTGTCAAGTTCCGCGCCGCAACTGCGACACAGTTTTCCTGTCAGCTACTGTGTTGAGGCTCTTGTCAGGAAGCTGATTGGTACTAAGCTTATTTCAGGTCATCCAACACCTTGTCAAGCTTCCCCAGGAGGCATCAGCAGGAAGCTGTGGTCGTTGATGCAGGAGGAGAAGATCAGCATCAACAGACTCATTGCAAGGTGTGAGGAGACACTGTGCCAGCTGGGAGAGTACCGGGGCCAGCTGGGAGACTGGAAGACTCACCACCTCCAACTCCAGGATAGACTCAATGGTCTGGTAGAGCAGAATATGTCAGCCATGAGGCTCCTGGACCAGGAGGACGCCAGTGTGGCGGAGATGACCACACCGAGGACAGGAAGAGAAGACGCACCTGCACGCCACATTAGGGAGCCTCGACACACCCACAACAGCTCACAGGGTCATCACTGCCATAGCCAGGACCGAGCAGGTCAACCAGCAGGCAGAAGACTGGCTCCAGACCTGTCAAGATGTCTTCCCTGATATCAACACTGTCCGCGCCGCAGTCAAGGTTTGTCTGTCTGTCTCTCTCTCTCATGTATTATAGTCGGTGGCTTGACGCATTCTCCTGATAGTTCCCCCCTTTCTCTCTCTTTCTCTCTCTCTCTCACACACACACACAGACACACACACACACACACGGTGGCTGAGCGGACACCACGCTGGACTTTTGATCCTGTGGTCCTGGGTTCGATCTCGGGCGCCGACGAGAAACATTGGGCAGAGTTTCTTTCATCCTAAAGATGAAAGAAAGTTTCCAGAGAGGGGAGCCGGTCGGCCGAGCGGACAGCACGCGGGACTTGTGATCCTGTGGTCCTGGGTTCGATCCCAGGCGCCGGCGAGAAACAATGGGCAGAGTTTCTTTCACCCTATGCCCCTGTTACCTAGCAGTAAAATTAGGTACCTAGGTGTTAGTCAGCTGTCACGGGCTGCTTCTTGGGGGTGGAGGCCTGGTCGAGGACCGGGCCGCGGGACACTAAAGCCCCGAAATCATCTCAAGATAACCTCAAGATAACCATCCTATGCCCCTGTTACCAAGCAGTAAATTGGTACCTGGGAGTTAGTCAGCTGTCACGGGCTGCTTCCTAGTGTGTGTGTGTGTGTGTGGTGTGGAGAAAAAAAATAGTAGTAACAGTTGATTGACAGATGAGAGGCGGGCCGAAAGAGTAGAGCTCATCCCCCGTAAGCACAACTAAGTGAATACACCCACACCCACACACAAACAAACACACACACAAACACCCCCCCCCCCCACCATACACAACATGTGAAATACAACGACGACACGAAAATTGAACATGAAATATATTTAGAAGACACAAAATAGGTACAAGGGGGCTCCAAGACAGGTTTGCAGAATGAACGACCGATTGGCGAGTTCACAACAATGCTGAATAATGTAGGGTTCTGAGCTCAGGTGATAATGATGGATTCTCAGATATCAGCGGGACGATGTTGAAATTGGGAGGTGTGAATGTAAGGAAGTTCTGGGAATCATGGTTAATAGGGAGCAGAAGCCATAAAACCAATACATATATGAAGGGAAAAAGCAAACTGTGGATATATTTCTACAAGCATCAATAATAAGGGGATCAAATGCCATTCTTCAACAATATCTTATTTATTTATTTATTTATTTATTTATTTATTTATTTATTTATTTATTTATATATATAAATAAATAAATAAGGCAGGTCCTTAATCTAACAAATAATATTAAGTAAGTAAATTTTAGCAAAATTTATAAAATGTTAACAGTACATTGTAAGAAAAAATAATAAGAGAGAGATTGGTAGGTATATTAAAGAACATCAATAGCTCTGATTGATAGCATTGACAGCTTGATTGATAAATTGACAAAAATTAATAGGCACAATAAGGCATCCTGAGCACATATAAGATGACAGCAATGATCACAATGGTAAAGTTGTTTGGCTTAGGGGAACCGAGTAGCATTAGATACAGTGCGAGTTTAAAGCACTAGGTAGGAAACTATGAAGATGAAATTAGGTACTTTTTGTTTTTGTTTTTGAATGACGCAAAAGTTGGACAGCTTTTCAATTCATTAAGGAGTGACTTCCATAGACTAGGCCCCTTTATTTGCATCGAGTGTTTACACAGATTAAGTTTAACTCTGGGGATATCAAAGATATATTTCTGGTATGGTGAATATGAGTCCTATTACATCTGTCCAGGAAGAGAATCACAGAAGGGTTTGCATTTAAGAACAGGGTTTTGTAAATGTAGTTGCCACAAGATAATGTGTGGAGTCAGTTTATGTATAACATATTTAGGAAAATAAACAAAGGGGGCTGAGTGTTGTCTGAAAACAGAGTTTGTTATTGTTCTGATAGCAGATTTTTGCTGGGTGATGATTGACTTGAGGTGGCTTGCAGTGGTTGAACCCCATGCACAGATACCATAATTAAGATAGGGATTAATTAGTGCATAATATAGTGAGAGGAGAGCAGAGTTAGGAACATAATATCTGATTTTTGAGAGTATACCAACTGTTTTGGAGACTTTCTTAGTTATGTGTTGAATGTGGGTACTGAAGTTGAGTCTCTTGTCTAAGTATAGGCCAAGAAACTTTCCATCCTTTTTATTACTGATGTTAACATTTCCTATCTGAAGCTGAATTGCATTTGTTGATTTGCTTCCAAATAAGATGTAGTGGTTCTTCTCAATGTTTAGTGTGAGTTTGTTGGTTGACATCCATAAGGGAACTTTTTTAAATTTATTATTCACAACATTATATAATGTGTGTGTGGGTTTGGGTCTGAGTAGTTGAGAGTAGTATCATCAGCAAAAATATAGGTTTAAGAATGTTAGAGACATTAGGCAGATCATTGATGTATATAAGAAATAAGAGAGGTCCTGGGATGCTGCTTGTGGCTCCCTACGGTTAATGGTAGAGTGGGAGAGGTTATCTCATTGATGGTTACACATTGGAGTCTATCACTAAGAAAATCAGATATAGTTCAGGGCAAGGCCTCGGATTCCATAATGGAGTTTAAGTAAGAGATAGTTGTGATTAACAGTATCAAAGGCCTTTCTCAAAGGTCTATGAAGAGTTCAATCGGAAACTCATTTTTGTCAAGGGCTGAGTAAATTATATCAAGAGACTAATAACTGCATCGTTGGTACTCTTTTGGAGCGAAAGCCAAACTGCAGGGGCTGAGTATGTCGAATTTTACGAGATAGGAGTAGAGCTGTTTGTAGATAATTTTTCAAATATTTTTTATAATATGGGTAGGTTTGATATTAGTCTATAATTGTTTATGTCTGCCGGATTGCCTCCTTTATGAACTGGCGTTACTCTGCTTTTTTAAGGATATCAGGGAAGGTATTATTACCTTCCCTGATATCCTTTATGAGAACTTTATTACAAGTTGTAACAAGCGGAAAATAGAGAGTTTCGGTTTGTGTTTTCAGGGTATAAATCAAATTACAATTAAATTTAAAGATAACAGGTAAGATTATACATATGAGTAAGATTTTACTATGATACTGAGGTAGATGCTTACATAAGTACAAGGAGACTTTACTGATTAGTTAGGAACTTTTATGGATGAGAGAACATTATTTACCCAGTAGAGCGAATGACAGCACCTAGGACAAGGATGGGTTAGGCTCAGTCGCTCATGAGTTACTTTCAGTATTGGCATTGGGCGGATTCTGATTTTCAGATAAACCACATTCAGTAAAGAAGGCCAGTAGTTATTGGTCACACTTTATTTATATCTTTTTGCTGTTCTTTCCTTCTTCGCAATGATCGTTCCATTCCTAGTGTACACTGCTTGATAACACCCGGGAGTTGTTTGTTCCATGCCTAGGTAACACTGCTTGATAACACCCGGCAGTTGTTTGTTCCATGCCTAGTGTAACACTGCTTGATAACACCCGGGAGTTGTTTGTTCCATGCCTAGTGTAACACTGCTTGATAACACCTGGCAGTTGTTTGTTCCATGCCTAGTGTAACACTGCTTGATAACCCGGCAGTTGTTTGTTCCATGCCTAGTGTAACACTGCTTGATAACACCGGCAGTTGTTTGTTCCATGCCTAGTGTAGCACTGCTTGATAACACCCGGGAGTTGTTTGTTCCATGCCTAGTGTAACACTGCTTGATAACACCTGCAGTTGTTTGTTCCATGCCTAGTGTAACACTGCTTGATAACACCGGCAGTTGTTTGTTCCATGCCTAGTGTAACACTGCTTGATAACACCGGCAGTTGTTTGTTCCATGCCTAGTGTAACACTGCTTGATAACACCGGCAGTTGTTTGTTCCATGCCTAGTGTAACACTGCTTGATAACACCGGCAGTTGTTTGTTCCATGCCTAGTGTAACACTGCTTGATAACACCTGGCAGTTGTTTGTTCCATGCCTAGTGTAACACTGCTTGATAACACCCGGCAGTTGTTTGTTCCATGCCTAGTGTAACACTGCTTGATAACACCTGGCAGTTGTTTGTTCCATGCCTAGTGTAACACTGCTTGATAACACCCGGCAGTTGTTTGTTCCATGCCTAGTGTAACACTGCTTCATAACACCTGGCAGTTGTTTGTTCCATGCCTAGTGTAACACTGCTTGATAACACCCGGCAGTTGTTTGTTCCATGCCTAGTGTAACACTGCTTGATAACACCCGGCAGTTGTTTGTTCCATGCCTAGTGTAACACTGCTTGATAACACCCGGCAGTTGTTTGCGAATCTTGCTCTTGATAGGCGCCATTTAGTTCACATAGTTCAGTTTTGGTGACTATATTACACAAAGAACATATATTCACTTGAACGCGTCCAGAGAAAGTTGACAAAGTTAACATCAGGAATCAGATACCACATACACGAACAGATTAAAAAAAAAATCAAAATTACATTCGCTAGAAAACAAAGTAAGAGTGAATATGATTCTAAATATTGATGAAAGTGTATTTCAAACAGGATCTAAATAAATAAATATATCAACACAAAATATATATATATATTTAATTTCATACGTTTAGACTCAAGAAAGACCTCGTTAAATACTGGTTTGAAGACCAGTTTATTTATTTGTTGAACAAATCATACCGGGAATCGTAATGCACATTGGGTTACTGCATTGTTTTAATCGAAGGATAGACATACATATAAATGAGTTTAGGTGGATATAAATAGCAGCTGCCTCATGGGGTAATAACTTTTTTTTTCGTTTCATGTATTCTTATGTTTTTAAATTATTTATGCTCATTGTGTTGGTATTGACAGGTGCAGGAGACCATCAGGGAGGCCCTGGAGATGATGACCACAGAGGCAGGTGTCATTACAGCTGTTCCCGTCCACCTGGGAGACTCAGACTCCACCATCATGGAGAAAGTCGGAAAGATTACTGGAGGAATCTCCCAGTTAACAGTAAGTTTATGACAGGTATTCTACATACAATAATTGAGTTCCAACTGCCCACAGGTGATAATGGGGCTGACACTGCCCACAGGTAATAATGGGGCTGACACTGCCCACAGGTGATAATGGGGCTGACACTGCCCACAGGTGATAATGGGACTGACACTGCCCACAGGTGATAATGGGGCTGACACTGCCCACAGGTGATAATGGGGCTGACACTGCCCACAGATGATAATGGGGCTGACACTGCCCACAGGTCATAATGGGGCTGACACTGCCAACAGGTGATAATGGGACTGACACTGCCCACAGGTGACAATTGGGCTGACACTGCCCACAGGTGATAATGGGGCTGACACTGCCCACAGGTGATAATGGGGCTGACACTGCCAACAGGTGATAATGGGACTGACACTGGCCACAGGTGATAATGGGCTAACACTGCCCATAGGTGATAATGGGGCTGACACTGCCCACAGGTGATAATGGGGCTGACACTGCCCACAGGTGATAATGGGGCTGACACTGCCCACAGGTGATAATGGGGCTGACACTGCCCACAGGTGATAATGGGACTGACACTGCCTACAGGCGATAATGGGACTGACACTGCCCACAAGTGATAATGGGGCTCACACTGCCCACAGGTGATAATGGGGCTGACACTGCCCACAGGTGATAATGGGGCTGACACTGCCAACAGGTGATAATGGGACTGACACTGCCCACAGGTGACAATGGGCTAACACTGCCCACAGGTGATAATGGGACTGACACTGCCCACAGGTGATAATGGGGCTGACACTGCCCACAGGTGATAATGGGGCTGACACTGCCAACAGGTGATAATGGGACTGACACTGGCCACAGGTGATAATGGGCTAACACTGCCCACAGGTGATAATGGGACTGACACTGCCCACAGGTGATAATGGGGCTGACACTGCCCACAGGTGATAATGGGGCTGACACTGCCCACAGGTGATAATGGGCTGACACTGCCCACAGGTGATAATGGGGCTGACACTGCCAACAGGTGATAATGGGACTGACACTGCCCACAGGTGATAATGGGCTAACACTGCTCACAGGTGATAATGGGACTGACACTGCCCACAGGTGATAATGGGGCTGACACTGCCCACAGGTGATAGTGGGGCTGACACTGCCCACAGGTGATAATGGGGCTGACACTGCCCACAGGTGATAATGGGGCTGACACTGCCCACAGGTGATAATGGGGCTAACACTGCCCACAGGTGATAATGGGCTAACACTGCCCATAGGTGATACTGGGTCTGACACTGCCCACAGGTGATAATGGGGCTGACACTGCCCACAGGTAATAATGGGACTGACACTGTCCACAGGTGATAATCGGGCTGACACTGCCCACAGGTGATAATTGGGCTAACACTGTCCACAAGTGATAATGGGGCTGACACTGCCCACAGGTAATAATGGGACTGACACTGCCCACAGGTAATAATGGGACTGACACTGTCCACAGGTGATAATGGGGCTGACACTGCCCACAGGTAATAATGGGGCTGATACTCTCCACAGGTGATAATGGAGCTGACACTGCCCACAGGTAATAATGGGGCTGATACTGTCCACAGATGATAATGGGGCTGACACTGTCCACAAGTGATAATGAGGCTGACACTGCCCACAGATAATAATGGGGCTGACACTGTCCACAAGTGATAATGGGGGTTGACAATGTCCACAGGTAATAATGGGGCTGACACTGTCCACAAGTGATAATGGGGGTTGACAATGTCCACAGGTGATAATGGGGCTGACACTGCCCACAGGTAATAATGGGGCCGGAACTGTCCACAAGTGATAATGGGGGTTGACAATGTCCACAGGTGATAATGGGGCTGACACTGCCCACAGGTAATAATGGGGGTTGACTCCTCCAAGGAGTGCCGGACCAACCGGGCTGTGGTGGGTATGTGGGCCTGCGGGCCGCTCCAAGCAACAGCCTGGTGGACCAAACTCTCACAAGTCAAGCCTGGCCTCGGGCCGGGCTTGGGGAGTAGAAGAACTCCCAGAACCCCATCAACCAGGTATCAACCAGACAATGTCCACAGGTGATAATGGGGCGGACACTGCCCACAGGTAATAATGGGGCTGATACTGTCCACAGGTGATAATGGGGCTGACACTGCTCACAGATGATAATGGAGCTGACAATGTCTGTGGGCAACCGACTTGTGAGATATATATTTACTTAGTTTTTATAAATTTATATAGAATTTATATTTTTTATATATTTCGATAGCAAATTGTGTGATAATTTAAGTAGACTTTATTTCTTCAAATTCTCACAAATTGACTCCTTTACACATTAGGAGGCGGGGGGGGGGGGGAGGTAATATTAAATTTATATATGTAGTCAATCAAAATTGATTGACTAACATTCACTACAGTATTAGACTATATTTATTAGTAATTAAAATAGGGAGGCCTTATCTTATTGTATGGTCGGCCTGGTCCACCAGGTATAAACAAGGATGATGGTATTGTATGGTCGGCCTGGTCCACCAGGTATAAACAAGGATGATGGTATTGTATGGTCGGCCTGGTCCCCCAGGTATAAACAAGGATGATGGTATTGTATGGTCGGCCTGGTCCCCCAGGTATAAACAAGGATGATGGTATTGTATGGTCGGCCTGGTCCCCCCAGGTATAAACAAGGATGATGGTATTGTATGGTCGGCCTGGTCCACCAGGTATAAACAAGGATGATGGTATTGTATGGTCGGCCTGGTCCCCCCAGGTATAAACAAGGATGATGGTATTGTATGGTCGGCCTGGTCCACCAGGTATAAACAAGGATGATGGTATTGTATGGTCGGCCTGGTCCCCCAGGTATAAACAAGGATGATGGTATTGTATGGTCGGCCTGGTCCCCCAGGTATAAACAAGGATGATGGTATTGTATGGTCGGCCTGGTCCCCCAGGTATAAACAAGGATGATGGTATTGTATGGTCGGCCTGGTCCACCAGGTATAAACAAGGATGATGGTATTGTATGGTCGGCCTGGTCCACCAGGTATAAACAAGGATGATGGTATTGTATGGTCGGCCTGGTCCACCAGGTATAAACAAGGATGATGGTATTGTATGGTCGGCCTGGTCCACCAGGTATAAACAAGGATGATGGTATTGTATGGTCGGCCTGGTCCACCAGGTATAAACAAGGATGATGGTATTGTATGGTCCGCCTGGTCCACCAGGTATAAACAAGGATGATGGTACCAAATAATCCTTATTGTTGAGGCTGGTATCAACACCATGTGCTGGTGTACCAAGTAACCGTTCTGTGCCCTCTTCAACTGTTACTGTCTAAGGGCACTTGTAATAATGACAGGAATCCTATAAATATATATGACAGTTATATCAGAGCAAATATTGTTATATTAATGAAGTGATGAGAATATTACTCACTGTGTGTTGGTCGCTGCTGTTTGTGCTAACCGGTTCGCCTTACATATACCTAACATAACTGGCCAGGACTGTAGAGATAATAAGGGTTTCGGTAATACACTTCCCTTATAGTAATCGTGATTGGAGTTGATAACAGAATCACTATTAGTCCTGTAACTCCGTTGTTCAAGGGAATTATAGGAGCAAGACTTCCTCCAGCGACCTTGTTGATAAACAATGTCTGACCACTGATGCCTCCCTTCCACTGACAACCTGGCTATCTCTTGTCCACATGTCAATAATTGATAGAAAGGTTACATTTACTCTATTTTGGTACTAATAATTAAGCTCATTCAAGTGAGATGTTTTATGATGTTAGGAGTCCAAAGACTGCTGTATTAAGAATAATTCCCAGCAGAATAACTGGTGAAATTAATAGCGATGTGGCAATGATATCCCGTTTTCTACTGACGGAAAAATCCCACTATAGACTACATTTTCTATGAGTAAACTTGTTTATACAACCAAGCAATATTATTTGCCTATTGTATTAAATATTAGTACATGGTGTCGGGTTTTTCGACACTGTCCACAGGTGATAATGGAGCTGATACTGTCCACAGGTGATAATGGGG